>NC_139703.1:28885427-28962696 GCF_964188405.1 Protomyctophum parallelum | reverse complement strand
CCCCAATCACATTACAGCAGCTGTGAGGAATTCCTACAGTCTGGGGAAAAAAAAAAAAAAAAAAAAGACGTGTGAGGTGGGGGTGGTGTTGTGTATGGGTGTGTGTGTGTGTGTGTGGAGAAGGGGGGGGGGGGGTAAAGAGGAGGGTCTCAGTTTTAGGGGAGGGGGTTACAAAAACAAAGGCAGAATTTAAAAACAAAGTTTACCACCGAAGGAAAAACAACAAGGCACAGAAAAAAGTTAGTGGGCGAAGAAAGGAAAAAAAAAAAAAAAGGTAAAATCTTGTCTGTGGTTGGCTAGGCTAGTCGCCATAGCCCCGCCTCTCCCCCCCACGCCCCCTCCCTCCCTCCTCCTCTGTCTCTGGCCCTAACACAACAGAATCCCCCACAAGCCCAGCCACATCAGGAACGGCTGGCTACATTATAGCTGCCATTATCGTCTCCCAAGTCATAACAGCCCGAGAACACCCACCTCGACTGCTATAGCAGGCCTGCCAGGAGGGGGAGGGGCGAGAGAGAGATGGAGCGAGAGAGGGAGGGAGAGGTCGTAGGAGCAGGAATGAAGAGAGAGAGAGAGAGAGAGAGGGTGGAGGAGAAAGTGTGTGTGTGTGTGTGTGTGAGAGAGAGAGAGAGAGAGAGAGAGAGAGAGAGAGAGAGAAGAGATGAAGGTAGGATAGGCTACAGGGAGAATGAGTGAAAGGCAAAGAGATACAGAGGCTGGGGAGAGGAACAGGAACAAAATACTTTCAGATGAGTGTTGTTTATATGGCCCGACGTGTTCCAAAGATGTGTTGGAGTTTCTGTTGGCGGGTTTTATGTGAGTGTGTCATGTCTACGTCAATAGATGGATTAGATATCTCTCTCACTCACACACACACACACACAAACACACACACACACACACACACACACACACACACACACACACACACACACACACACACACACACGCACACTTGCACACACACACATGCACTAACACACAAACTCACGCCGTGCAGTCACATACAGGAGAGAAACGAGACGTGTCATAAATTGGTCCTTTTACAAGGGGCCAATGTGAGCGCTGTAGTTTAGTGTTCCATGGCCATAGAGCGACATAGTGAGTGGAATGGACAGGCAGCAGAATGGGGCTTGTTATCACGTCCTTTTGTCCAACAGAGCCAGAGTGACCTGTGGAAGTATCTGTCCTCTAAAAGAGATGTCCCCACTGGGACATCCCTCAAACCGGAACAATAACAATAAAAACTCTCGTAGGCTGCGGCTTTTATTGAGAAAATCGGTTTGAGGGAAAAGGATGTCCAGATTGATGGTTCCTGCCTGATGACTACAAACAATGACTACAACATGACGTAGCGATATCATCCTGATGACTACAAACAATGACTACAACATGACGTAGCGATATCATCCTGATGACTACAAACAATGACTACAATATGACGTAGCGATATCATCCTGATGACTACAAAACAATGACTACAACATGACATAGCGATATCATCCTGATGACTACAAAACAATGACTACAACATGACGTAGCTTTCCGACCGGATCATAAACCCAAAAAGGAATGCTGCCCAGGCTAATGAATTGAAAACAAACTCAAAGATCTTTCCAGTAATTTCAGGAAGAAATAAAAGAAAAATCAAAGAAATCCCATAAATTAGAAAACAAATGTTTAAGAAGTAGTTAAAATAGCCGATCTACAAGCTCATAAGCGACGCATTGTGTGCTTGCAGATCTGCTATTTTGTATTTTCACTAGTTTTTGGTCCGGGGCAAACGTCTAATCTCTCTTTTTGGGTCACGGGGCTAAAAAGTTTGGGAACCACCGATCTATATTACTCTCTACCACTGTTATTGTTGACTTTACTTTGGTGGTGTTGACATACAGCAGTGACAAGCCTCTCCGGGTGATGTGTGGTGACGTGTGGTTGGTTTAGTTTAGTGGCGGTCAGGGAAGGGATGCACAGTGAGCCACAGTGAAAACCTCCTAAGTCCCAAGACCCAGGGAAGGGATGCCTGGAGGAGCACAGTGAGCCACAGTGAAAAACCTCCTAAGTCCCACGAAGGCCCAGCGTTTGTGATGCATCCGTTTGCTCCTGCTTTTACACAAACAAGATAAAATAATTGCGTCAGTCAGTCAGTGTCTCTCGGGATGAGAACGACACAATGGTGCAACGATGCAGCATAGCAGTATTACTGACTTTGAGATAAAACCACCTGGACTATGAAACGGTCTGAAGGCAGGGCTTAAAGCCAAAAACAATCCCAAGACTGAAAATGTTTTTTTTGCAAATCTGCACTGATCTCATTAAATGACCCATATGAGATCCTCAGGACTGAAATCAGTCCCCAGGACTGAGAACTTTAAGCCCTGTCTGAAGGTGTAGAAAAGACACACATGCTTTGTGATTGCTGCTGTACTCACTCACCCATGTGCGTGTGGATAAAGTAGCAGTAATTGAGTCAAAGTATACTCCTGGTCAAATATTACTCAATTATAAGTGAAAGTTGCTCCGTCAAATGTGTGCTTGCTTACAGGATGACTTCACCTATTTTCATATAATTGGGTGCTCATGATAGAATGCTGGTAAAAAGAAAAAAGAAAGACATTTTCAAAAAGATATCACAACTTTTTAGATCTTCTATTTTCACTATATCTAATAGTGGTTAATTCATAATGTTATTTTTTTCCTTCCTAGAAAAATATAGTGGAGTCAAAATATTTATTTGTTAGGTAAAGTACAGAGAATTTACTCAAGTGCGCCATTGAAAATAGATATTTTGTTGTTGAATCCTACACTTTGGTGCAGATGCATAAATCACGATTTGCTTTTACAACTTGATACTTTGCTAATTCGGTCGGCGAGGCGCAGGCCTCTCTGCAGTGTCCCTAAGTGAGCATTAGTCGGAAGAGTTCATTCGAAACCCTGTCATTTAAGTGTGTGTATGTGTGGGGTGTTGTAATAATAGTAATAACAGACATTTTACAGGCCATGCCTATGGCTAGTACTATTCAGTAGTCAGCAACAGGATATGGTGGGATGTATGTTTTAATGGGTGGCAGTGTCGGAGGGTTTTCCATGCCTCGTCTTATTTCTTGTTTACAAGGCGTGCGCGGATCTTGTGATGTTAGTAAGGAAGATGTTTCAATTTCACACCCCACATTTTCATGTTCATACTAGATGCTTTCCTGGTTTTCATTCCACTATTTCCTGTATCACTTAACTGACTGACTGACTGACTGACTGACTGACTGACTGACTGACTGACTGGCTGGCTGGCTGGCTGGCTGGCTGACTGGCTGGCTGGCTGGCTGACTGACTGGCTGGCTGACTGACTGACTGACTGGCTGACTGACTGGCTGACTAAATTAATGGTTTATGTCTACATGTGGAGAGATGCAGTAGCTGTGAGCCTACTTTATTTTCCTGTTACTTCACAGTTTATTTATTCAGCCTTTCACATGAATGGAGTGAGACATTTAACTAGGGGTGAGCAATATAGCATTATCTAATATATTGATATCTCTAATTGGCATAAGTGTGGCATCGTGACATGTTGTGAGCTTGTAGCTGGACTTTTATTATGGTCTCAATATCATTTTATAGTCACAGTGAAAAAACTAATGTTATTTGACTAGGTCCATATCGGCCAGCCGTACATTTAACCAAGGTGATATTTAGCAAGCGTTAAAGAACATACGTAGGAATGACAGTGTAATTTAAAGATAACATAATTTTAAATGTTTCGCTAACCTGATCTTTTCATTGTGCTATGCACTTTGATGTTGGTGCTTGTATCTAGAATTTATCAAATAAAATCAAACAAAATCAAACAGACAAGTAAGCTACAGTAGCTGTTGCAGGGGTGGCTATGCTTCGGCGTCGCTCAGATTGTGGGCTTGTGCAAACAGCCGATCTACAAGCTCACTGTGCCTCGCACCGCAACCCATTATGAGCTTGTAGATTGGCTATTTCCCGTACGTCAAAATATAACCGAAGCATTAGGGTCATGATCTTGAGGGGTGAGGGGTCAAAGTGGATTAGTTTTGATACTGTGTGGGCTGGGTAATGTAAATGTTCTGAATTAGGTCTATTTGTATCAGGGTCTGGGTTTTGGTGTCTACGGTTAGCGAGACGTATATTTGAACGGGGGAAACGGGTTGTGTGTAGAGACAGAGAGAGTGTCTGGACATCCTGTCCTCTCATCCTCAGCTCCTTTGGTTCCTGCCCTAGGAGGGCTAAACGTGTTTAGTTAGTGGTGTGATTTATGGCTCTTGGGGTTTTAAATACTCTGCTAGTGCAGCCCCATCCTTCTACCCAGCCAGTGCCCAGCACCACAAAATTACATTGGAGAGTGAAGTCACTCCCTCACACGCTGGCTGCTTCTCACAATGTTTGGCCCCGAAATAGCAGGACAGAGCAGGATACTACCACACCTGTGTCAGCACCACGGGCATGTGCACGCAAACGCACGCACGTAAGTATGCACACACACACATGCGCACACACACTCTCATTCGCGCAGACACACACAGTACACAACAAGGAAACACACATGAGTGTTTACTTTGAATCTCTGAAGTTACTCTCCAACTTCGCAATTTCAGCTTTCAAGGAATTTAATAAGGATACCGCCACAATTATGTGCGAGTGTAGATGAGTATTCAAGTCACTATAATGTGTGTCAGCACGCAAGCAAGCACGCACACACGCACGCACGCACGCACGCACGCACGCACGCACGCACGCACCCCAACACAAACACACTTGTCTCACAAACTCTTTCCTGCACTCCACCATACACACCTGCCACTGCGTACATACAGTCCTTCTTTATTCACATTCGCCCTTTCACACAACCTCACACACACACACACACACACACACACACACACACACACACACACACACACACACACACACACAGATGCACACACACGCGCACATACACACACACACACACACACACACACACAAACACACAAACACACACACACACCAATGCACACACACGCGCGCACACACACACACACAAACACGCGTGCATGGTCTGCCGACTTGGTGGTCAGTGGATTCTTGTGCTACCCCCTGGCGAGACTGACAGGTGTCACACACACACACACACACACACGCACGCGTGCGTGTGTGTGTGTGTGTGTGTGTGTGTGTGTGGGGGGGGTGTGCGTGTGTGTGTGTCAGGGTGTCTGGGGGGACCCCCCCCCCCCACCCCTCCCTCTCGGTATTTATTAGTTCTGGACAGCTGAGGCGTCCAGAGAGATCTCTATTTAGCACTTCCTGCTAATTATCATGCACACATCTGAGCCGTGTGTTGCTGAATATGCGCAATTATCCTGGAACGCCCCGCGTCACTTAGCTGCCCTCCTCCTCCGCAGAGGACCACCAAATCCCCCCCAGAGACTTGTGGGCTTAAATAGGTCCCTGCTGCCCTTTTAACACTTGCGCTATACGACATAACAGGCCACCAGCAACCTGTTCCACACTGCCGCCCCGCCACTGTCGCGGCGCTTTCATCTATACACCAGTGGTTCCCAAACGCTTTAGCCCGTGACCCAAAAGAGCAACAAACTAGAGAACAAAATGCAAGTTAATATATTTCCAACAAAGTATTAAACAGCTCTGCGCACGCACGCACGCAGTACAGACCCTCTCATAGATTGCATTGCAACCTGCCACACCGTGAAAACAGGAACATAGTCATAGATAGTTAGATACATATATTCAGTTTAGTTTGTCAATACATCAAAGATGCGACAATAATCCATTTAGAGTAGAGTGTTTGGACCCTTATCCACAACACTCTCCAGCTCACATACATTTGACTGAACCACTGGACTTTTGGCCACGGTGTAATATATTTATGTATTTGACAGCCTATATTGTTTCTTCATCAAATGTTTGATTCTGGGACCAGGGCAGAAGGTTCATGCATGCACTTTTCTTTTTCTTAAATTACAAATATTTTTTTTTACCACAATCTCTTCCTCCTCATCACTGTGGATGGCTGTGTGTTTGTGTGTGTGTGTGTGTGTGTCTGACTCTGAGTGTGTGCACTAATCATTTGTCCATAATTACTGTACCTTTCTATACACAGTTCTGCCTATTAGTACCTGCACTGATGTGATAGAATGTAATGGGCAGGTGCAAGAACTATCAGCTAGAATTATTATATTATTTTAGTGCACACAAACACACACACGCACGCAAGCACACACGCACAAACGCAGCCTGCCCCCCCCCCCCCCCCCCCCCCCCCCCCCCCCCCCCACACACACACACACAGTCACACATTTACTCCAAAACCTGTGAAATACCTTACGTTATTTTTGGCAAAAATAAGCGATCTCCAAGTTCACAAAGCATTGCATCGAGTCGTGCGGCAGAGTATAAAATAGAAAATACAATACTGGTGACAATCATTTCATTTCTCATCTAATTTGACGTCTTTGACAACTACAATGCGGTTGCTTCTCTCTGTACTGTAGTATTAGCTATACAGTATGTGCATATACAGTAGCCTATATAAACTCTAACCTGCTGAACTCCATCTGAGGTCGGAGTGGGCTGCAGGCACGCTCTGTGTGAGGTTCATGGGTATATGTGGGGTACTGTTTAGAAAAAAAGAGATTACCGCCAAGCCCACTGTTTGTGCCACAGGGCCTCTGTCTAATCTGTGGGAGCATGTCAGGGCGCGTCAACACCGCCATATGACCCGTGTCGGGCCAGCCCCAGTAACCCACACCACTGGTTCGCACGCATTTTATTTGCAGGGAATCCTGAATTACATTAGGCCACATAGTGTACAAAATAGAGCCGTAGGGATGCACCGACCCCACTTTGAGAAACATTGATCTACACAGTGCATCTGTTTGGTGTGACATACTACTAACAGCCACGACACCCTACCCAAACCAAACCCTAAACCCAACCTCACAGGAAGCCACGCGTAAGGTTTAACCCGGACACGGCGCCCGGGTTAGTTGTAACCGGCCACACATGTCGGGAGCGACAGTCCGACAAAACTAATGCCTGTCGGACTGTTAGTATATGTCTAACCAACGACAACGTACTGTATGCATTCCGCTGTCAACTCGGATAGCATTGTGGAATTTGGAGTCAACCATCGCTAGTTTTGGAAGGTGACCAAGTGCTACGCTATTTTGGTGACCTGAGGTTACAGAGAATGTTGTAAATAGAAAGATATTGTATGGGGTGTATATGGGGGGTTTCCCAGGGGCTCGGCCAGCAAGTGAATGTACCAGCACATACTCACAAAGACCCGTGTTCAAATCAGACTTATACATTTGCTGGGTGACCTGATTTACATACATGTACTGCACGTAAACTATTATTTAGTTTATGTGCCAAAGAGCATACATTCAACACATTCTGACCTGGTACCAGGATCAAACCTTTGTCAAGGGAATTTTCAACCGTCAAATTGCATGAAATATGACGGGTTTTCCTGTGCCATGGCCGATGGCCCAGAATCCAGAGCTGACAGTTATTGTCTAAAGCAGACAATATGTGTATGTGATATCTTCACACCAAATTGAGAAAACAGGATTGTGAATGTTATCTCACACACGTTGGTGTCTGTACTCCTGGACAGTCCATAATGTATACGTAATGATAATAGATGCCATGCAGCTGACACAATTATCCAAACAGAGCAAATGGATGCTTACATTTCTATCTATGGGTGGGTGGCCAACAGAAGGAGTCAAGCCTCTGCTGTTTGTTTATGGACTATACTTGTCCCACCCAGCCATGTCACACGCATACAAAGTGCCTCCACTGAATCTGATGTTTGGACGCATTCTGATTTCAGAATCTCTTTGGATTCTTACCTGGTTTTATACTATATGCTCCAACGCAAACTTTTAGAGAATTGTTTAAAATGTTTGCCTAGTATATAAATAATGACATGGCCAAAATAGGGACGCCATGTTGAAAAGTGGTCAAAGATGCTAATACTATCTCACTGTTAATGAGACAAACTAACCTCTAATCCTAAATCCTCTAATCCAGTTGCGGGGTATCGTTTTTGTTTTAACCACAACGCATCTGAGCTTCACACTACATTTAGCATATCAACATACCTGTAATTGGGTTCGCCCTCAATTACCTTGCAAGCACGGGTTCTTTATGTGGGTTGCACTGCTTTTATGGTGTCAAAACAGCCCCTGGGATTTCCAGCCACTTTCCCCAAACAGTGTAGTCTATCAGTGTTCATTTTGTCCCTCAGTGGTTTAATTTAGTTTGGTCTGTGTTTGTCTTCAACCCTGCCCACCTCCTCTAGTCTGCACACCAAAACCCAGAGTTTCAATTGAACTCAGTTTGTATTATTATTACAATGTTACACTGCGTTGTGTAACAGTGTCAAAGTGTGGAGCTGGTTGGTTGAGAATTATATTCCGTTTTGACTCATTTGTCTTAGCTTGGTCCGTTATCATCGGTGCCGTCCTAACCGTTCTTTTACCTAACCATGTTTACTCTCGTCTCTCTGCGTATATACCTCCGCCCGGCATCGTGGAGTAGTTTTTAAGTTTGGTTTTGTTTGGACTGCTTCTTCCACTCCTCCTCAGCCCAGCCGTGTTCATGTTTGTGTGTGTGTGTGTGTGTGTGTGTGTGTGTGGTACAATGGAGCATATAGGACATGAGCACATTCTACCCCTGAAGTGCTTTGTTTTGCTTTGCTTTACTTCATTATTTATATGTTTTCCTTCCCCCTGTCATCATCCTAACCCTGCTCTTGTCATCTCCAGGGTGTGAGGGAGCAGCCGGCCTACAGATCTGGGAGCTCCGATGCCAGTGGACATGCAGCCACACCAGGGGCTGTATCACTATGAATCCTCAACCAGCCAGCCCTCCAGAGGGTAAGACAACAATATGCACCATTATTTTACTGTATAGCTTCTTTTTTTGTTTGTTGTTCCTATAATTATTATCCCACAATTTCACCCAGTGTCAATTATCTAATGTAATCCTGGGCGCTACGCTTCCTCTGCCAACCTGGGGGCCCAGACGACCCATTTAGGCCTGACATAAAAAAAAGTCTTCTGAAAGAATATACTGTATATTCAAAGATTTGTGCCACATTTTCACGATTTTTCAAAATTAGCAGACCTACAAGCTCGTAGCATGCCACTCGGTGGCGCGCTATGAGCTTGTAGATTTTTCAATAGCTTAAGTATTACATAATGCTTAGTTAAAACACCAAAAGGGTTAATATAACGTTTAATATAATGCACACGGCATAACTCTTCCTATACTTCCGGGCCACTTCCCTACTTCCTTCACAGGTGTTACTAACGTCGATGATACTAACTAGAAAGGCTCTGTTCCATTCTGGTCAAACAAAGTCAGGGTGACTTTTCTCCCGCCTAATTTGGAACAAAATGAATTGGTTCATTCATATCCCTAACGGTTGGTTTGGAACTGGAAACCAAAAATACTTCTTCTTGCCCTGAAGTGGGAACCAAAGTGACCGTGTCACTATTCAGGTTGGAAGATGCAGATATGAAAATAAACCATCATAAACATTTTTTAATAAAGAACGGAACCAGTTCTAGAAACAAAGTTAATTTGGTGGTATAAGGGGCCAAAGGATACGGGTGTGTAACTCTGAGTTTATGAAAATAAAATAGAACCAAATGGACCCACAATAGTCAATTTGGTTTTATTTGTACACTCTCAGAGTTATGGGGGAACCACTGTACACATTTGAGAAGATGAGAACCACTGTACACTAAATGGTGTTACCGAATCATCTGTAACACCCGGGCCCGGAAGTACGAAGAGTTCTTTCCAAAATGGCTGCTGTGCATTATATACTATTGAAGTTCTTAACATGTTGGCCAAAGCCGCAACTATCTCAACTCTCTAATCTTACCACGTTACTGCCACAACATGTGAACGTCCCACTCCTTTAAACCACTAACTCCTTCTTTTTTTTCCCCTCCTTGGTATAAACACGAAGCCCAACATCACTGTGGTCACTCATGAGGAAGCAGGGCCGTTATTTAGTTTCAGAGGCTTGAACCTTTTTTATTTTTACTCGCACACAGCGAGCGGCATTCCCTGGGTGCAAAAGGCCAGGTCTTGCGGCAATTGTTGTGGAGATAGCTCTGGCTCAGCCCCCTCTCTCTCTCTCCTGCCCCCTCCCCACCTTCTCCTATACCTCCCTCCCCTCCTAATGCCACCCAGGTTGCAGGGTGGACTCGGCCTCTCTCTCTCTCTCTCTCTGACAGCTGCTAATTACAGGCTGACCAGGCCCTGCTGCGCTCTGCATGACTGCCTCACTCTATGCTCAGGTTACGCAGAGAGAGAGAGAGAGAACAGAGAGAGAGACAGAGGGAGAGAGAGAGAGGGAGAGTGCAGGAGTGAAAGGTGGGTGGGCAGGGCAGAGAAAGGGAGAGAGGAAAGATAGCATGATGAAACTAAAATGACAGAGGGTGCGGGATACAGAGAGAGAGAGAGAGAGAGAAAGAGAGAAAGAGAGAAAAGAAGAAGAGAAGTAGAGCCGGAGGGATGAATGGGAGAAAAGAAAGAAAGCGAATGAGAGAGAGTGAGAGAGGTAGAGTATATAGCGGAGTGAAAGAGGGAGGGAGGGAGGTGAAGAAGAGGGGAACGGACATAGTGGATTAGAGCGGACAGATTAAGCTCCTGTGTGCAATACACGTTGTGGGAGAACTGAAAGGAATACTTAAGCCTAACTTATACTTCTTTGCATGGCCGTGTTGCTCGCTGGCCAAAATCAATTTCAACTGAAAATAACGTTTTTTTTAATTGAAAAATCTGCTATTTTTCTGTGAGCAATGCGGTCGATCAACTAAAGTTGTTCATTTGAATGTGGAGAATGAAGTCTGTTGTGGGTGGGGGGGGGGGGATCAGAGAAATGTTTTGAAGTAGCCATCAAGACACAGGAAAGGTCAGGGCGACACATTGATATTCATGAGAACACTGGAAAGTTCCAATGAGGCTAAAGTTCCAATGAGGCTTCCCCTTTAAGTTCCAATGAGGCTTCCCCTTTAAGTTCCAATGAGGCTTCCCCTCTGAGGGGAAAACCCAGACCAGTAAGGGTCCACAATGAGCACCAGAGTGAGGCGAATGCACCATCTAGTGGTGCATAGAAGACATCACAGCGCATAAGGCTTGAAGTTCGCAGTTAGTGGCTTTGAATGTATGCTTATTGTAATAATAATAAAAATTTACAAAGTGACTAGTAAGTAGTGGCATAAAAGTATAATACCGTATTGTGCCGAATATAAGACGACTCTGATTAGCCTATATATATATTATAAGACGACCCCCATTTTTCCAAGACTCATTTGTGGGAAAAGAACATTGAATGTCAAATAGTCTAAGTCGCTGGATATAATACGACCCCGTTTGTTGGGATATTTCCATTGGAAATAAAACAATAGTCTTATATTCAGGTTATTTGCCTCTGAGATGTAGTGGAGTAGAAGTAAAACCCCTTTTGGTGTTAGCATTATGTTATGCTTTAGCTATTGAAAAATAGCAGATCTACAAGCTCATAGCGCTACGAGCTTGTAGGTCTGCTATTTTTGAAAAAAATCGAAGAGCGACTGACATAGAAACATAGCTTTTTCAGAAAACTGTCAGGATGTAGAAGACATTTTAAGAATCTGATCTCAGGTCAGAATTGACTTTGTTTCCACCACTGGTCAATGTTGTAACCCGTTGTGATGTTCCAGCCTAGCCCCGTCGGGTCGCTCTCCCTACGGCGATGTGTCGTCGCTGCGCGGCTCTCTCCACAGCGGCCCTCCACAGGACTGCCGGGCCATGTACAACCCCATCATGACCCCCAGCAGCATGAGCCAGAGGGGCGGGCCGGCTCAGGGCCTAGGGGGCCCTGGGGGCCCCTGCCTGGACCAGTACATGGGCCCCCCGCAGGCCCCGCCGCCGCTCAGCATGATGGGCCACCGAGGTAAGCTCTCAGGCCGAGAGTAGGAACACCTTTTGGTGTTAGCATTACGCTATGCTTTAGCTATTGAAAAATAGCAGACCTACAAGCTCGTAGCGCGCCACCGAGTGGCGCGCTACGAGCTTGTAGGTCTGCTATTTTGGAAAAATCGAAGAACGACTGACATAGAAACATAGCTTTTTCAGAAAACTGTCAGGATGTAGAAGACATTTTTAGAATCTGATCTCAGGTCAGAATGGGTTAACCACTATAGGGCATAGCAGTGGCCGTGGATTTCTGCATCCACTGACAAATCAACATTTTTCCCCGTAGAGATTTACAAAAATATTTATATTCTAATTGAGTGAGTTTGCTGCCATCTAAAGGTTACACAAAATAACTCAAAGCTAAACTCAGGGCTAGGCTGCTTCTATCTAGCCTGAACACTGACGTCACCACATTTGGAGCGACCCCCCTCTGCCTTGTTATTGGTTTAGACTAAATACCAGGTTCACTCCCACTCCTATGCCTCTGTTCCTGCTTCGCTCGCCCAGGTTTTTTTGTTTTCTTCTTTGAAAACAAAACGCCTGCGGTTGTCCGAGGCTATAGGCGGCTTCTAATAAAAAATGACTAATGCGTGTGATAAGCTTTGTTCAGACCCAAGATTCCCAATGAGACAAAGCTGTCTCATTGGGGCACAGTGGACACACCTTGTCGTTTAACGGAGCCACGTGCCGAAAATATATCTATTTTTACTGTGCCAGTGTGAGTCATACAGTGGAATCAGATTTGACCCTGCACAAGGTCTTGAGAAGAGTGTTCGAGTGATCCGTCTCAATCCAGGAGCATCGTCTCTGCAGGCTGTATTGTGCTGTTAATGTACGGCTGTGTCGTAATAGGCTTTAGGGATACATGATACATGGTCAGAAGCTCGCTAAGGCGTCCATCGAGTGTTCTTTGAAACATCAGGAAGATCATTTTCACCACATTAAGTGACTTACAAGGTCCTAAAGGACATGATTTAATTAACTCATCCTATCATGACCCGTGTACAAGCTCACTTATATGAGAAAATGTAATCAATTACACTTAATACAAAAGAAAGCTTTCTTCGTGTCAGTCCAAATGAATCACAAGACGAGAGGCCAGACACATTTATCCACGTTATAAACATGTTACAGTGACCCATATTGCGTCTCTCTAACCATATGTTATGAACCCTAGCGTCCCTATTCTGAGGCGACAATAGCTAGCCTGGTTAATAAACCAGACTAATATCGCACGGACCGCAGGATATTAGTCTGGGGAGGCTCAGCTTGGATTTCATTTCCAGGGGGGGGCGGGTTGAAACATTTTCTCTTTGACGCAATTGGTCAGAGCTACTGTCAGTCAAAGGTCTCAAGCATTGAAAGTCACTGTACCAAAGCCCGCCCATATTGCATACCGTGTCCCGATTGGCCGCCCCATTTCTCTGGTGTAGGAAATGGGCGTACAATTGAGCCTCTCCAGACCGTAATCCGCCGACAGGCAATTTATTTTTGCCAACGGCTGATTCGGTCTGGTTTATTAACCAGGCTAGACAATAGCAGGTCTACAAGCTCACAACACAACACATCAGTGCTAGCTTCCATTCTCATATGTGTGTGCGTGTGTGTGTGTGTGTGTGTGTGTGTGTGTGTGTGTGTGTGTGTGTGTGTGTGTGTGTGTGTGTGTGTGTGTGTGTGTGTGTGTGTTTAACAGGCGGTGGGTCCCCGTACTGTAATCAGAACAGTATGATGTCTGGCCATCACAGCTTCTCCCAGGGCCAGTCTGATCACTTAGGCTCCGTGGACGGTAAGGAAATCCTCCCATGAATGCTTTTTGTGATATTTAATTTCAGGCTCAGGTTTGACCTATAGAGGGTACGCACATGTATAAAGTAAGAGGCAAATAGAGTGGCAAAGTGAGTTTAACGTAGAGCGCGCGCACACACGCACACGCACACACACACACACACACACACACTGTACGGCAAGATGCATTATGGTGCAATACAATAACCCATCAAAGCTTGCTGTTACATCGCTTTAAAACAAACACATCCCCTTGGGTAATGCCGTTTTCTCTCACACAAACGTATAACCATTTCAGAGGTAAGTGTTCAACACCACAGTGCACGGCGGACCCACTTCAACTAACTAAAATGAACTACAATGTTTATAAGAATTGGCACGGCGGCCAAACAGTTCCAAGTGCAAGTACTATTTAAGGGCATGATATAAGCAGTCTAAGTGAACTTCAATTTAATAACATCACTTTCTTGTAGGCAGTGACAGTAACAGTACTGTTGCTCACGGCTAAAATACTAATGCCACGGAGGTTCCATGTGATGTTTAATGTACTTCCAAAGTGTGTATATTGTTTAAGTCACAGATGTGTGGTTTTCATATGGTAAATATCTGGATTTTGGCTAAAAGCTTGTGTTTAATCCACATTCTTGTTTGCTTCTTGGTTAGACTACAGCGCTTGCCGGCATCATAACAACTTGTCATGGCAGCTTGGCTACAACCGAAACGTCCTCTTCCTCTTCAAAATAAGAGCCACATGTACCGATTAGTCAACACTAGTTTTATGTCTACTTAGATAGACATAGACTGTAACTAGACATTTGTAGCACCCTGAGATAATGCTTCAAATGGGCTCGCTGGCCTGCCAAGAGGCAGGGCTTGCAAAGTGTGACCAAGAAAAGGTCTGTGACTGTGTGATCATGATCATCTGAAAGCTAGAAGGCCGGGCTCCTGGAGTCCTGGGCCGGGGAACGGCCGTACCCCCAGCTGCCCCCTGACGGACTGCCCCTGCCTGGGCACAATCACCCACTGACTGGTATAATGGTAACCATAGCAACCACCCACCGGATTGACATGACATCATCATTATTATTAACAAGGCCACACCATTTATTTACATTAAATAGAACAAAACAAAATAAACGAAAAGGTTCAGTGAAAATGATGTGAGAGTTTTTATCAGGACGTTGCTTGGGCTCCTCTAGTGGTGGGGCTCTAAGGTTGCTCGGTCCAACATTTGACTCCCTAACAAGATATCTTGAAAACAACTGACAAATGTAGTAATTTGCTGCATATATGTCATGCTCCACAGAGGGTGCCACCTAACCTAGCTGATAGCATGGCCTTTCCTCTAGTGCCATACCTAGGCCAACATGTCCACTTGCACACAAAGATCTGACAGATTATCAGGGGAGGAGGGGCCTCTAGTGGTGACGCATTTGACATCACAGCAAGCAGGGCAGTAGGTATTGCGCACAAAGTTGTGCACAAAGAGTGGTTTGGTAGAAGAAGGCGAACAGATAAACGGGTCCCCCCTTTTCAATTAGGGTAGAAGGACAGTCTAATAGGCAGATCTCAGGGTGGACCCTACTGAGTCCAGCCATGGCCGTTCATCTAGCAGTGCCTCCTGCAGTAATCGTACAATATTACCACCCGCCAATTCTTCTTTCACTTTTTTAGCCCCACAAATGAGACCACTGGAGTTCAAAGCCTGACAATGGTGGTTGGTTAAAACCACTTTGGTGTATTTGGGTGTAAGGAGTCTTGTTAGTTTGAGTCTTTCTGTAATCTGTACTCACCATGGGTCTGAACATGGAGTCTTCAGCGTTCCTCTCCGTTCCCCTCAGGCTCCAGGTTCTCCACGCCTCGCTCCATGCTGAAGCTGAGCAAAAAGAGAGCTCTGTCCATCTCTCCTCTCTCGGACGCCAGCGTGGACCTCCAGACGGTCATCCGGACCTCGCCCAATTCCCTGGTGGCTTTCGTCAACTCCCGCTGCAACCCCAACGGAGCCAGCTCCTACGGACATCTCTCTGTGGGCGGCATGAGGTCAGATATGATCTCCTCGCTCAAATCATGTGTTTAAAGACGTGGTGTGCCGTGGTTTTTGTAAGTTTTGTTTTGGATGTGAGTTAACATTACTCTTAATAGACCCCCAGGTGTGGTTATGATATTCAAATATGTCTTCCCTGTGTATTTTTGGTTTCTCCCTGAAAGCCTTTCCATTTGGGCCTTTGAGTCAAAAGGCCCAATGGAAATCACACCACTTTTGTGACATCATAACCCTAACCCCTCCCCCATTATCATACAACAACAGCTGTGGGCAAGGCTGTGCTAAGGTGAAAACCAGGTATACTTAATGAACTGGTGGGTGTGGCCACATAAAAAACGAATTTGAACATTTTATGTACACTTTTTTCCCCCAATTTTTCAAGTAATGTTGAGGTGACGTGAAGGAGACTGGTGTATCAGTGTACCAGTACCAGTAGTAGTAGCAGCAGTGTATGAAGCAGTGTATCCGGTAGGATACTTTAAACAGTCTCATTTGAGACAAAAACAAAAATAAATCTCTGTGAATTCGGGGCTTCATGCATGGGCTGGGTAATTGATAACATTTTCACATTAACTATGCCTTTAAACGTAGTTAGTGTTGAAGTGTCCTTGAGCAAGACTATGAACTCCTAATTGCTCCTGATGTGCAGGTTGGTGCCTTGCATGTTTTCCTCCACCTTCGTGATGTTTGTGTGAATGAATGGGTGAATGTAATGCACAATCTATGTAAAGCGCTTTTGGATAAAAGCTCTATATAAATGCATAATTTACCATTCAGCACTATATGAACACACTCGTCTTTGTCACGGTGTGTACACGGAGGTATAGGACTCAAATGCAGAACGACCAGGCCAGGCAGAGAAGTGAATGTTCAAGAGGATTTAACCTCAAAGAAATCACAAGGAACAGTAAACTTGGAAATAACTACGACTTACTAGGACAAAGAATACACACAAGGTACTGACCACATCATATGCGACAACGAACAGACAAGGAACTGAAAACACTGGGGCATATAGACAAGACTAACTACACACAGGTGAACTGAAACACACAATCAACACTGGGATAGGCTAACAGACAACAGAACACAGGTGGCTAGGGTTACACTAATACAGGGAGGTGAGACAAGGCAGGTGACAGAAAACAAGGCAGACAGGAAATCACAGAACACTATTACAAAATAAGGTACGGAACACAAATACAAGTAATAAGTCCCAAAACACAGACAAAGTCCAAGGGCAGAGGAGCGTACCATGACAGTCTTTGGTCGTCCTGATGAGCTCCTGCCAGTCATTTAGGCTAAATTCTTACGTCCCGTTGCTCTTTGTTATGTCACACAGCCCGTCGTTGGGCTACTCCAGCTCCATGAACTACCAGTCCAGACCTGGGGCGTCCATGTATGGAGGAGGAGGGCATGGGGGAGGTGGAATAGGAGCGCCCATGGGAGGACACCCCTCCGGACCGTGCCACGCCCCGCGCCTCCCGCCCCACAACCCGCGGCTCCACGCGCACACGCCCAAACACGGACACGTAAGACCAGTGGTGGGGAGAAGTACTAAGCATGTTTTACTTAACGTAAAAGTATCAATACTGCTGCAATATAGAAATACAAGTGAAAGTCCGGAATTCAAAATGCACTTGAGTTCAGTCAGGACTCAGGACAACTCATGAATGGATGAAATATATATTTATCTAATATAAAATGAGCAATATATTTATTATGGTTTTGGCGATGAATTGGATCTGCTTTTTAGGTACTCTGATCAAGCGCATCAGTCTCAGCCATAGGGACCGTACCTAAACAGCAGATCCAAAACGACAGGTGGTAGCTGGGGTGGAGGAGGGTGAGCAGTAAAGGTTTAAGCAGACAGTCAGCAGCGCAGCCAAATCATTGTGTGTGCAGCAGCAACCAAGCAGGATGAGCAGTGCAAACTTCCAGTTTAAATAGCCGGAATGTTGGAAAGTACAAAAGTATTGGCATCAAAATGTACTTAAAGTACCAAAAGTAAAAGTACTAATTATGGAGAATGTCTCATTTCCAGTTTATAAAATATTTTGAGAATAGCAGCGTGTGTACAGTTGCGTGTAAGTTTATTGACGTGTGTGTGTGCTCTGTGGTGCTCATTGCTGTGTACAGATGAAGACGGAGCCGGGTCTGGGCAGTGTGATGGAACACATCACGGTGAAGAGTCTGGAGGAGAGATCTGAGGGAGACGTGGCCAGTCCCTCCTCCACCGGAACACAGGTACGGTAAAACACCCACCACGTCGTCAGCCATCATACATACAGTACGTATGTAACAATTATCATAACACCAGGGTGTTTGGACCAGTTTATAGCTTTAGAATCTAAACTTCATTTTCAATGATCAAAATCTAGATGTGATGAATAGTAAATAATAGTAAATTACCCTAGATTTAGATGACTGTACAGGCATCAGCGCTGGGAGGGGGTTGCGGAGGGTGCTCCAGCACCCCCTGCTGGTGGAGAGGAGAATTTTTTGACATGTCTATCAGAGCGTGCTGAATTCAGAATGCACAGTGAGTGAGTTGACGAGACAGCAAAAACCTATTGTAGTTTTACTTTCACCTGCACCAGGTTTAAAGAAATCTAACCCAAACAACAACACAATAAGAGTCACATACTGTTATTATGATTAACTCGGTTAACTAGGTCCTAAATAAGTCATTATTAGGCCAATTATACCCGAATAAGACCCGAAATTTTTCGCGTGGCCTCGCTGCGCTCGGCCGCGATATCCCTCCCACCCTTCAGCTCCCCCTGGTATAAATACCTTCCAGCGCCCCTGTGTACAGGTATTATCATATTTGATTTTATAATACATTTTCAAACATGCTTGCTAACTGTAATTCTATCTGTCCACGAGCAGGACCCACTCCTGGGCCTTCTGGATGGAAGAGATGATCTGGACAAGGACGACGGAAAGCCCGAGCCAGAGCTGGTCTACGAAACCAACTGCCACTGGGAGAGCTGCAGCAAGGAGTTTGACACACAAGACCAGCTTGTGCATGTAAGAAAAAAAGAAAGAAAAACGATCGAAATGAAGAAACTAATAGTAATGAAGAAATGATGGATCAATGGTAGATACTGTAGGTTGGTCAGTCGGTTGGTCAGTCGGTTGGTCAGTCTGTCCATCAAAGGAGTAAAGGTGCGTTCAGACTTGGATAGTTAGAGCCGCACGGTTACATCCAAAGTCTATGCAAAGATGAGAAGTTGCGTGAACAGGCGGGGGCGCAAACGGGGCGACGCAAACGGGGCGACGCAAACGAAGCGAATGACCGCCTGGTGGTATTTTCACCCCGGTTTGGTGTTGTCCGGAACCCCGGAGAATCGGAAATGTTTGGTTTTATTTCATAGTGTTAAGGACTTAGGAGAAGTCCTTAACGCTATGGACCAGAGCTAGTTCCAACCGGACTGACCGCTGGGACTCAGCGGGGGGGAAACAATATACAAACCCTTTGCAAAGACATAGGAACTACTTTTGCTGCTCATATACTGTAGTAGCAGGAATTATGTTAAATATGTCTACAGTCAATCGGCGCGCGATGCGAGCGAAGGGAGGCCAGGTTTTTTTCCCCTTCTTTTTTTACAACTGACATGCGCCAAAGCAAAGCGATTGAAGCAACTGTAAAATAAAGATATATCTTCAGGTTTGAACGCACTTTAAGAGAGAGTAATACAAGTAAATACAAGTAAGGTGATACACTAGCTAGTTTATGCCAAATGTATAATGCCACGGTAAGACCATAGTCTTAAAGTATTAAAGTATAAATCATGGGCTTTACAGTGTGTGATACCTCATCTCAAGGATGTTGCTGATGAATGAATGAATGAATGACTACATCTCTCTGTCTGCCTCTCTGTCCCACAGCACATCAACAACGAGCACATCCACGGGGAGAAGAAGGAGTTTGTTTGCCACTGGACGGAGTGCTCTCGCGAGCAGAGGCCGTTCAAAGCCCAGTATATGTTGGTGGTTCATATGCGCCGGCACACAGGAGAGAAACCACACAAGTGCACTGTGAGTGGACGTCATTCAGTTCTCTGGTCTGTGCATGTCCCGCCGTTGGCCTCTGATGTCACGCCCTGTGCTTTTCATCTGCTTGTTTACTCATAGAAGGAGTAAATCACCAATGAGCGCGACAGCCATTACGCCCACTGTCACATTCATCATTCTCTTGTCTCCATAACACGTCGCGGAGTGACATGTGAATTGAATTATTCATCAGTCAAGACGAGAGCTCCTGCCGTGAGCAGCTTTGTCTTCCGCAGGGCAAATTCAAAGGGAGGCCAGTGTTACTTTGACGGCTATGTCAAACACTAGGAGACCATTTAAGGTTGACCTACTTGATATTAACTTGGTGCCTTGAAACACAAGTACCAAAAATGA
This sequence comes from Protomyctophum parallelum, assembly GCF_964188405.1. NCBI lineage: Eukaryota > Metazoa > Chordata > Actinopteri > Myctophiformes > Myctophidae > Protomyctophum > Protomyctophum parallelum. The sequence goes on along the minus strand of NC_139703.1, from coordinate 28,942,448 downwards.
CAGTAGCCTGCCCTGGATGGCATAAGTGGCTCAAGAGTACGCTCGCTGGTGGTATGCACTGCAGTAGAGACTGACACGGAGTGGATTTGGGGGGAGTGGGACCCCCCCAAAAGAAAAAATTCCATCACGTCCCACTCCTGGTAGAATGACTCCCACCCCGCGCCCGTAGTTCTTTTGTTTTGTTATTAATTAATTATAGATGTTGTGTTCTTTTTAGATTACTGTGTTTCATGTTTTAATTCAAACGATATGGTTGTCTCTTTACCCGTGGGGCCCGTGGGTAACGAGACAACCCAGTTTGAAGTTGGGTCAGGTCAAATGTTTCATAATGAGGCTATAAAACAATAATAATTTTAGTTGAAGAAGACAACCCAAACAAGAGAGCTAAATGAAAGAGTGGCGAGTTCAATGATTGGGGGATAAAGGGCCTAAATGACAACGCTATAGTTGGACACCCAGTTCGTATGAGAGGAGGTTGATGACCTCGTCGGGTTCTGGGAAAAGCATCATCATGTCCTCCCTCAGCTTGTCAAAATGGACAGGATGATCCTGTGCATCAAGCGACCATACTGTCAGCTCTGCAGGTCAGATGATTGAGTTCAGAGTTAACAGAGAGAGAGAGAGAGAGAGAGAGAGAGAGAGAGAGAGAGAGAGAGAGAAAGAACGAGCGCAAATGGATTGACAGAGGTACTTTAACAAAGTAACAAGATAATGTGTGTGTGTGTGTGTGTGTGTGTGTGTGTGTGTGTGTGTGTGTGTGTGTGTGTGTGTGTGTGTGTGTGTGTGTGTGTGTGTGTGTGTGTGTGTGTGTGGGCGCGCGTGTGTGTGCGTCCGTGTGTGATACAGTACCTCCCTCGTTCCATTTGCACTCGATCTCTCTCTCACTTGAAAGTACTGTGCTGGATTGGGTCGTTTCAGGTCAGGTTGTGAAAATAGATGCGGGTGGTTTGCTTTTGACATTAAACTGTGTGTGGTTTGCGAGTAAAAGAAGATGGACCAATGCATTCACTAGCCACTACAGTGTGCCAGTGGAGGTGACCTATAGGCCTCTGTCCTTCGTACTGAAGGTCATTTATTTCACCACGCTACAGTGCGTCTTTGCCATGTTGTTCAGGATGCAATAAAGCATCTGTTTCAGTTTTAGTATGAAACTAGCAAGAATGTGTCTAAAATAATGTTGGCGGTCTCGGATTTCTGCAACGTGAACAAATGCTAACCTCAAGAAAAACGAAATGAAAATAAAGAAAGAAATATAACAACACTGAAGTTGTAACGTTTTCTCATAACAGTGGAGGGGTCAAACGTTTCCATTGTTTAAGCGATGAATGTGTTTTACGTTTGAGGTGCTGTCATAACATGTATACGCACCTATTAGTACTAGTATATTAGAATTTGGGGCCATTGTTTTAAGACCAGTATGTGATTTGTGTTGCGTTCTCTAGTTTGAAGGCTGTAACAAGGCCTACTCTCGCCTGGAGAACCTGAAGACCCACCTGCGCTCCCACACGGGAGAGAAGCCGTACGTGTGTGAACACGAGGGCTGCAACAAGGCCTTCTCCAACGCTTCAGACCGCGCCAAACATCAAAACCGCACTCACTCCAACGAGGTACTGTGTCGCAAATTCTAAAAATATAAACAGTTGTGAGTTGTTATCCTGTCTAGGAATGTGTTTTTTTCGGTGCATTTGCTGGTGTTCCTGGTTAAGGTTATATGTTGTGACACTTCTCTGTCTCTCTCTCTCTCTCGTCTGTTTCCTGTCACTCTTCTCGTCTGGAAAACGCTGCACAATAAAAATAGACTACACACTTTCTTTTAAAAAAAGAAGAAAAGAAAAGGGCACTCTCTTTGTTGTTTTTTTGCTATTGCCTGGCTCCACACTCCAGCAAATCTAAAATAGCGCTTTTCCATTGCATAGAACCGGCTCAAAGCTACTCAACTCCACTCACTCCACTCATACCTGATACCTGGTCATTTTAGGTATGTCCCTCGATCTGAGTTGATACCAAAGGGTGACATGTAATTTAACACTATACAGACTACAGATTGGTCAGGGAGAATCAACTTTACACTACACTGTTTTGTATTACTCTATACAAAATTACTCGACCTAAAAAGTTATCAGCAACCAAATTTGTTGAGCTGTACAGGTGAAATAGAGATTGATTCCAGGAAGCATTCTTTTTAACTTTAGCATTATTTAACAGCAGCTCCTATGCAGAGCACTGAACCCTGCTGTGGTGATCAGCTACCAGGGGTCTAATCTGCAGTAGAAAAAACAAACAAGTAGAGAGTCGAGTAAAGTTGAGTCAAGTTGAGCAGGGTCTGGTCTTTATGCAATGTGAAAGTGCCATTTACCTTGATTTCAGAGGAAAATACCTAAAATAATAATTAGCTCATTACAGAATTAACTTTTACTGACTACAGTAATATTTTAGTGCATGTATACATGACTGACTGACTCCTGGCCTTTTCCCCACAGAAACCCTACGTGTGTAAGATCCCAGGCTGCACTAAGCGCTACACGGACCCCAGTTCGTTGCGGAAGCATGTGAAGACGGTCCACGGCCCCGAAGCCCACATCACCAAAAAGCACCGCGGGGACACGGGTCCCCGACCACTAGGCTCAGCTATGACCCCTGGTGGCCAGAGCTCTGAACTGCTACTGGAGAAAGAGGAGAGTCGCAGGGAGGACTGCAAGCTGCTGGCTCCTGAGACAGCGCTGGTGAGTAAACACTTCATTTATACGATACAATGATGTAATTTCAACTGAACAAAAACAACTCATTATAAATTAGCCAACCCATCAGGTCTATATTACTTACAGTTACAGGCAATAAATAGTACATTTATAGGACCCCCTCGAAAACGAGATGCTGCGTCTCAAGGGGCCATCCTCCCAATAAAATTCTGACAAATGGATAGTAAGCCTGATGATTTACGAATTGTTTTTATTTTATAATTTTATTTTATTGGGGGGTCGGGCTTTTTTGATATATATATATATAGTTGAGATAGACAGGAAAGAGAGATAGTAGGGGAGTGACATGCAGCAAATGGTCCGACCTGCCAGGAATTGAACCGTCGACTCGGTTTCAGGCATTAGAGAGCATCTGGTACCGTATGCACCCTAACCACTCCTCTATTGGGCCTCCTCAGGAATGCATTGTTTGATTATATGGCAAATACCGCAACATAAATCATTATTTAGTCATGGGCTAATACTGAGTCATTGAGGCGAAGAAGACATTTTCAAAGAAATCACCAAATTATACATTATTTGACAAAGAAAGTCATTTTTTGGTGGTGCAAGTGTCTGGATTCAGCATGTCTCTCTCATTCAGTCACTCAATCACTCACTTTTCATCCCTCCTCTCAGAAATCTCAGCCAAGCCCTGGTGGTCAGTCCTCCTGCAGTAGTGAGCGCTCTCCACTGGGGAGCGCCAACAACAACGACAGCGGCGTGGAGATGAACCTAAATGCTGCGGGCAGCCTGGAGGACCTCACAGCGCTGGAGGATGGAGGAGGGGGAGGAGGGGGAGGAGGTGGGGGAGGGGGAGGGGAAGCAGGAGGTGTGGCCATGTCCGCCCAGGCTCTGAAGAGGCTGGAGAACCTGAAGATTGACAAGTTGAAGCAAATCCGTAGGCCCAACCCGCCAAGTCGCTGTGCCACTAACAAGCTACCAGCACTGCCTGGTAAGATTTTACACATTACTATTTCAACATGGCGTTCTATTTTAGGCATGTCGTTATAGGCGAGAATTGTCATAAATGTTCAAATCTAGCTACTATTTGTCTTACAAAGGATTATATATGGTTTATTAATATATGGTTTATTAATATTTTAATTGCAATGGCTCACATATGTAGGCATCGCCTTTTGTTATTTATCTCTTTATGTTAAAAGGTCCTTTTCCTCTATCTATACAACAGAAAATGCTGTACTGTAGCAGTTTATCGACTTCTACAACCTTTTTACTTTACTTTAATTGTTTATTTAGATGGGACAATGCACATTTATTCTGTACATGAACGTGAATTCAATCATGATCTCATGTAGACATGCCAGATCTCCATCCGTACAATTCAGGCTTAACATTAATAAATGACAATAAAGCATCAATGGAGGCCCTGATCCTTATCCCATCTTGTCATTCCAGGTTCAGGGGAGATGCTGGGGATGTGTGCACCTTCTCCACTCCTGTCTAATAGGCGCGTCATGGAGCTGTCCAATCACGAGCTAGCGGGTGCCGGCTCTTTGGCCTGCACCACCAATGACAGGAGAGGAAGCGGCACCAGCAGCCTAAGCTCCGCCTACACCGTGAGCCGCCGGTCGTCCATGGCGTCTCCGTACCTGTCCAGCCGTCGTTCCAGTGAGGTCTCGCAGATGGGAGGAGGAGTAGGTGGGGGAGGCTGTCACCTCCTCGGCCCAGACCAGGGGGGAGGAGGAGACCCCCTCTCCCCCGAGACCAACCGCAGAGGAGCTCCCTGCCATGGAGGAGGAGGTGGCGGTTTGCCAGGGCTGCCCAGTCTGACCCCTGCCCAGCAATACAGCCTTAAGGCCAAATACGCTGCAGCCACCGGCGGCCCGCCGCCGACCCCCTTACCCAACATGGAGCAGCCGGGCACCCCGGCCAGAAGAGGGGGGTTTCTCAGCGAGTATCAAGGACAGCCTCTGCCTCCCTTCCTCCAACAGGGCGGACCCCGTCGGCACAGTGCCAACACGGAGTACGGCACCGGCGTGATATACCCTCACCAGGCTCCAGGGAACATCGCGAGGCGTGCCAGTGACCCGGTCCGCTCGAACGGAGACCCCCAGGCGCTCCCCAAGGTCCAGCGCTTCAGCAGCCTCAGCAACATGGCGATGATGGGCCGAAGGAACGCGCTGCAGCACTGCGGCTCCGACGTCAACATCGCCCGGCACATATACTCCCCTCGGCCTCCCAGCATCACGGAGAACGTCATGATGGAGGCCATGGCGGTGGAGGCGCACCACGGCTCGACAGAGGCCAGGGAACATTCCATGATGATGGCGCCCGGAGGAGACAGAGGCTTCATGGGATACCAGCAGCAGCACCTTCTGGGAGGAGGACGTGTGGGTCCTCCGTCCAACCAGCTGTCTCCAAGTCACGACGCGCTGGCCTGCCCCGACCAGGCCTTCATGCAGCAGCGGCATTACCAGAACCAGCGCGGGGACATGAGCTCCAGAGGGGGCGGAGGAGGGCCGATCGGTCAGGCCGGACCTCTTCAATCAGAGGGCATTTCTAATGCTCTCCTCCAACAGGCCGAATACAGCATGAGCACCTGTCAACTCAGCCCCTCCGGCCCCAACTACCCCAGTCTGGGCCAGGGCGGCGAGGCCGTCGCCGGGTCAGGTCCTTGGGGCGAGACCCACGCCCAGGTCCAACAAACCTCCAGCCACGGTCTCCAGAACCAGGGAGGAGGAATGCAGTACGCGGACCCCAACATGCAGCCCCAACAATCGCAGGCCCACTTCAATCCGCCAGGCCTAGTCTACAGCAACCCGGACGGAACCCACAAACTCACCATCAAACCCGAGCAGCAGTTCCACCCCGGAATGGGAAGTGGGGACGCGTGCCAAAATTCCAAGCAGCTTCAGCATCCACTACAACAACAGCGGCCGCTCCCTCAGGTGAGTCAGATCTATGCTCAGCAGACGGGCCCGGTCATGATGAGAAGCACCAACAACAACCCGAGCTGTGAATACCACGGTCAGATGGAGGCCCAGGGACAGAGCTTCCCCGGCGGCGGGGGCGGGGCCCTGAGCCTGGGCTGCGCTGGCTCCGCGCTGCCTGACCCCGGCCAGAGGTCCCAGACCCCCATGATGCAGGTGAAGGAGATGATGGTGAGGAACTACGTGCAGTCCCAGCAGGCGCTCATGTGGGAGGAGCAGCAGCAGGGCGGAGTCAAAGCTCTGCCGCTCTCCGATAGCTGTGACGTGATGAGCGGCGGCCAGACTCCGCTGATGCAGCACGGTCCACAGCATCAGAACCAAAACCTCTACGTCAGCCAGACCTACTCCCCCTACCCCAACCAGAACATTGTGATGAGCCAGGCCCACGGCCGAGACCCTGGCGGCTCCGTGCCACCTAAAGACCAGCAGATGATGGGCTCCTGCTATGGCCAGGACATGGTGGCCCCCAGGCCGCCTCAGGGCCGCAAACCTCTCAGCCGCCAGAACAGCCTTTCACAACCGTCGGCGGCGGTGGGCTACCTCGGCAGCCCACCTCACCTCAGCCCCGTCCACTCCACCACCAGCCCCAGGCGAGTGGTGCGACTCCCCCCGGTGCAGCAGCACCCGCACAGCGAGATGTTCTCCCCCTCCAATAACAACAACATTTACTACTCGGGCCAGATCCACATGGACATGAACAAGCTCATGGACTCCCAGGGCGGGCCGTGTCTGAGCCAGCAGCACAACATGAGCACCGCCCACGACCCGGCGGTCAACAGCAAGTCGGCCTCTCTGGCTCCCTATCCCGAGTCCGGACCCATCTCCAACGCCCTGGAGAACCTGGACCTGGACAACGCTCACATAGATTTCGCGTCCATCATCGACGACGAGGGGTCTACTTCCTTCAGCCCGATCCCCAACAATCCCCTCCAGGGCTCCTCGTCCCAGGCGTCGTCACGCCTCACCACCCCGCAGAACTCTATCACTCTAGCCCCAGGCTCTTCCCTGTCCAACATGGCCGTAGGGGACATGACGTCCATGCTTACCTCGTTGGCTGGGGAGAACAAATACCTTAATACACTGTCGTAGGACAAGCCTCCGTGGCAGCTTTTTATTAGAGACTAATGTTCAAACAGAGGCTTTGGCCAGTTCTTCATCAGTGTCCTATGAACACAGAAGAATATATTGGTATCCCATTAGCCCGGGGCTAGTATTTTCTTTTCTTTTTTTGTATGCCTGTGAGCTGGTACATAGTTATTCTCACCAGCCACTTTTGAATGGGCTAATTGAAAGGATGCACAGTGCTAGTGCTCAAAGTCCATAGTTATACACACTCCCAGAGGCAAGCCACTCTAAACCCCATGGGACCCAGACTGGGCATGTGCCTATACTGTTGCTGGGACCCTATATGACAAGAGTAATCATTTGTTTTCATGAGTCTGGCTCATGAAGACCAAGTGTCTCCTGGAATCACAATGTTCTATGAACCCCTGCCCAAAACCTTAAACCAAAGGTGCCTAGTGAAACCCCCTGACTGTGTGGTCTCCTCGTTGCCTTGGTACTTTTTATTTTCTAGTGCCTAGTGCCTACTGTAAGACACAGAACTGTATTGCCTGATATGCATGGCTGCACGCTAGTGTCCCACACCGAAGATAGCTTATTTACAAGCTTACAATTCGCCATGTTTTGATCTTGTAGATCAGCTATTTTTGGTGCGCAACACCAGCGCACGAACCAAGTATAAATCACCCTTGTGTGCCTGGTATGAATTAGATACTGAACATTTTCCACACAAGGCATTCCAGTCACATGGGACTGTGGCAACAGTGGAGCAGAGAATGGTACATGTATGTAAATATGTTTCATAATAACTTTATATATGCTGTGTATATGACAATGTGGACGGTGAGGATTTCCTCTGCTGTCTCACAATGGACTGCTTGAATTCTGAAGGGCAATGTTTCTGATCGAAGAGTAAAATATGTTTTCTAGTGACTGAAAAATAACAATGATCAATATTCACAAGTATTGCTATGGAATTATTCTTGTCAGGGAACAGCACATTATATACTAGTGACATATCAGTATTTGCATCTGTGCATGCACACGCACGCACACACACACACACACTCGCACGCACCCTCACACACACACACACACACACACACACACACACACACACACACACACAGAACATTTGGTGATCTAATTATGGTGTAGTGGCCTTTCCAGATAGAGTTTGCACTCCTCACATGTTTACTGTAAGTATTGTTAAAGCAGCTGTCTAACTCTTGTGTGTCTTATGAAGCGCAGAAAGTGCCTTGCTCTGTCTAATGCCCAATTCATGCTCTGTCGTACAACGTTGGTCTGTTCTGACTTTACTCACTGCACTGTTGCTTGAACCCAGAGTGAGCAGTCGTTCCTAACTGAACTCAGATGAAATGGGGAGGGGGGGGAGCTTTTGGAAATAGTGTATTAAAACTTACATTGTACGAATTCACACCGTCTGAGGTACTAGCAAGTAGCATGTGACATTTGTGCTGCATTATGTTGAAGTTCACTATAGCTCCGGCAGTAGAGATTTATGTGGCATTGCACTGACTACAGCACTGTGTGGAAAGGTCTCTCTCTATTTAGATGACTCATAATCTACGATCCTCACTTTTGACCATGATGTGAGGGCACTGGCATTATTTGTTTTAATAGTCATTCAATAGTCATTCATTCGTATGAAAGCCAATTTCCCACAACAAAATGTTTTTTAATTAAATAAAAAACATCTCAGCAAGGTTTTTTTCCCCTATCTGGGAGAAAGAACTTCTGAGATATACATTTTAAAGACAATTCAAGGCTTCTCTCTCTCCCTCTCTCTCTCTCTCTCTCTCTCTCTCTCTCTCTCTCTCTCTCATTGTATACAGTTGCAGAAATGGGCTTTCATACATTTGGGCACAACTATATCCCCTGAGATGATATTATGGACATATTTGTTGAGGCTATATTCTTTTCTGCAACTATCAAGCTGTGCATATACTGTAGATGTGTGTATAGCTTCAAACCATTGCCAAGCATTACTAAACATTAACAATTTCTGCCTTGAGTTTGTAAAAAGTGTACAATCTACCAAAGACAATTTAACTAAACTGTTTTTTAGTATAAAAAAAAGAGGCTGAAGTGGCCTATGTTAACACAACATTAACACCAGCAATAAGGACATGAACATGAATTGATAGTGCTGTTCCTTAGAATGTATGAGATGTTTTGTATAAAATCATGTTTTTATATCGATGAACTTGGATGGACGTTGCTTTCTTTTTGTGTTTTTTGTTTTGTTTTGTTTGATAACTGTCATCCTTCAATCAGACTTTTTTTGCTGGCAAAAGAATCACACATTTAGCAAGAAAATAAAAAGCTATAATAGTAGTGTTTACTATATCACACAAAAGCCAAGTATTATATTTTGTGTACAATTTTCTACATTTTTATACAAATGTATTATATTTCACCCGTTTATGAATAAATTTCTTCGGCTTGGGATGGATGCAACATTTGTGCATTTCCTTTGTTTGCATCTATGTTGCTGTGCTGACTGTATAGCTGCTTTGTGCGGCATTTACTACACTTTGAGTATCTGGCCACAACTTCCAGGGGAAGACACAGACGGAAAGGTTTACATCTGGAGACTGGGGAAGCAGAGACGAGACGGTCCATATATCAATTCTCAGGACCACGACTCAGCAGACTCTTGTTTTAGAACAAAGGGAGCCTGCTTATTCTCACCATTTGGTGTGCTCTCTGACAGATATGTAATGTCTCCTTCCACCCACTAGAGAGCAGCACAGCCTGAGAACGAGTATGTTCATTCACCACAGCCTGATAAAAGCTACAGGCAGTACATAGCCTGTCACGCTGTTCCAGCTGCAGACTAGAGTAACTAACCTCCCTCATTACCGTCCAAACAAACTTTAACCCCAAACTTATTGAAGGCAGCCCTAACTAATTAGCCGTACCGGATTATTTAAACACGCAACAGCTCATTCACTTTGTATTTTCCTTTCCCTTTTTCCTATAGACTAATTATGAAAGCGCTCCTTGCCTCCTTGTGCATTATAATTCATCCTACTTTTCATCCCGGCCAGTCACGGCGGCCCATTAAGAGCCACAAGCAGTAAGTTGCTGTAAAAGCAAATGAGCGACCATACTGTTGGTGAGGTCAGCGCCTGGACGGGCCCTCTGTGGTCAGTGTTGAGCATTGGGGACTGGCAGATGTGGCAACCCAGAGTTCTGTGCACTAAGAGAAGAAACACTAGGAAAAACGTTTTCTTTTTTTGCATTTACACCTTACTTGAAATAATACAATAAGAGCGAAGATTGGAGAAAGACAAAGAAATCTGTCATGCAAAGATTCAAACTGTCAACATTGCACCGTGCCTCCAAAATTACTTGCAAAAGTTGATGTATCGCAAAGACACAATGAGAGTTATTATCCTCACAAGAATGTCCACTTTATACAACCACTTACATTTTAACCATTTAATTGATACTTTAATCCAGAAAAACTTACAATTATAGCAGAGTGAGCCAACAACAACCATCAATCACTAAGGTTTAAAAAAATGTCCATTATGCAGAATACCACAGTTATTGGTTTTGCTTATTTTTATGGTCACTAACTAGCCTTAAGCTGCAATCCATAACACTAAAGTCCTACCCTGGATTTGAACTCGGGTCTTCCACATGAGACCAAGCATCAACCGGTCATTCAAGAACAGAATCCCCACTTGCCCTGGGGAGATATTGTACTTATGGACGTTACTACTTTACATTACTACTTATCAAGGTAGGAGTCCTACCTTACACCAAATCTCATTGGTTAACCACTGCAGATGTAGGCCTATTACTTAACTACTGGCTATTCGAAATTTGTCTAAACAATTATTGAAAATCTTGAAAAATCGTGCACATTAATATTTTGGAGGATTTTGAATCATTTCGAAAAGGATATTGGGAATATTTGCCTGAATTGGGATGACAGGGTTAATGTGGTTAAAATATCACTTTATTAATTCAATATAAGATTTCAGCTTTACTTTTTACAGTGTTGGCTCCTCCTTGCTTCAGGGGGCCCCAGTAGACTCAGGCTGTATTGGCACTGTGGCATTGTGGCATGGCACATGAGCTACAGACAGCCACTATAGCCTGGCAGACATGTTGAAGTTGACTCATTCGCTCCAGGGGGAAGTTCCCCAGAGAGGAGACTGATTTGGGATCTGACACATCTAGATTTGTGATTTCAAACCACGTTTACACAGCAGGGCAAAAGAGTCTGGGGGAGAGGGGGGCACAAATATTAAGTACAGCCCACTATGGATTCCTGGGAAAGTATACGTGAAAGCAACAATTAACGTGACCACCCTTGTTAAGTCACCCATTTTGTGTAACGGAGCCAAAGACCCAACTCATAATATTTATAACACTAGATCAAAGCTCTGTTCACGCATTTGAAACTACAGCCAAGTTGACAAAGGATGCCCTTTTCCAACGAGAAGTAAAAAGAAAAGCATGTGACATGTTGCTGAGTTGAGGGGAATGAGTGATGCAGGTTATAAACAGTTTATGCTCAAGGTGTTGGGTTTCCCCAAACTATTTTTCAACAAGGTTATTTATTCCACTTTAAGTATATAGACAACAATGGTCTTAGTTTTTAAATTACCAAATAAGTTTACAAAGGTTACCTGCATTTGACCATGAACAATATTACCCCACATTACTTGCTAACCCAATTACAGGCTTTGTTGTTTTAAATGTTCACCAATATTGTACAGCACAAACAATGTGAGATATAACATCTCATGTCTTCCATTTGCAGTTGTACAGTAGTTTTACTACAACTGACCAAGACATCCTACAGTGCATTAAGAACAAGACTTTTATAATGGGCACATCATTACATTTATCCTGGCCTTGTAGTGAAAGCACATAATCAAATACTGATCATAGGACTGTTATTTCCAGGATAAACATAATGATGCATGCAGTGTATACTACAGCTCTTTCTTCATAACAATGAGAAAGTTCAAAAGACATAAAGGCATGCCATAATATGACAGTATTCCATCTTTCAGACAACAGTAAAATATTTTATAGGTCTGTCCACTTATTGTCAAATAATGGATTAATTGGTTTGGTCTTAGTTGAGACTTTGTTAGTTGATTAGTCATATAGCTTTTTTCCATGCTGAATGTAATATTTCTAGAAAAATGATGAGAACATCCCTTGTAAACTGTCGTTCATTCTTCCAGTTTAAATGGCAATAGCCAGAAGCCATTCTGAAGTCATCTTCAGAATGGTCCGTTCTCAACCTCACCAACCTGAAAAGGCTAACCCAATGTTACAAATAAATAAACAAATACATTAGTCGTCAAATTCCTATGACTATTAGTCAGCAGCTAAGAATGTCTTTAGTATGGGACAGCCCGAATGCTTTACACAATATAAAGATGGTGAATCTTATACAAGAAGTCGGAGACAATGACCAGCCAATGGCTTGCTATACTGTTATAATCTATTTCCAAACATGTCGACGTTTGACGTTATTAGAAATAAGTGAGAGTAGAACCGCTGATGCAAAGATTGCGTGAGCTCAGACACTTTCTTTCTGCGACATGACTTAACCTCTGCCTGCTCCACGGGGATACAAATGGAAATACCAAAATAGGAACAGTGGTTTTTCAAATGCAAAAAAGTGGTCAGCATAATGAGTTTTCTCTTTTCTTGTCTTGCCATTCAAAGGAGAGCCTTTGCCTCTCCTTTGTTGCTTAGGTTGGCATATAATTAACTCCTGCTTAATATGCTGTTAAAGACATCTCCTCCCCATGCCAGCAGCTTTGAACCCATAGGCCACAGACAGGGACAAAACCCCAGTGGGAGCGTTTCCTCCACCCCCCTCATATCGTGTGTGTGTGTGTGTGTGTGTGTGTGTGTGTGTGTGTGTGTGTGTGTGTGTGTGTGTGTGTGTGTGTGTGTGTGTGTGTGTGTGTGTGTGTGTGTGTGTGGCTGTGTGTGTGTGGCTGTGTGTGCGTGCGTGCGAGACACCGTATGTGCATGTGTACACAGTTGTCAAGCTATGTGACACTGGCTCCGTCGCCACAATAGATTTGGAATCATTATTCGGCTGAGCGCAACTTTAGCATAATAATTTGGTTTGATTTACACATTTATTACACATGTGGCACTCAATTGCACTCTGGCAGTTGGCAATGAAGAAAACCGAAGCACAGTGTAAGATCAGTTCAGGAGATGAAAAACATCACAATAAAATGACATATTTTAACGACTGGCATAACCCGTGGATGCTACAAACACACACACACCCACGCAGCATCTTTAAGCTATTAAAACAAAGCCACCCCTCCTTGTTATATCCGTATACACTTTAACGGAAATTAGAAGAAAAACTATTTCACTTGTCCACCGCCACAGTTGATGAATAATTTAAATAAGTTGGACGTTTTGTTTAAAAACAACAACGTCTGAAATGTTGTTTCACTTAAACAGAATGACTGGAACAAACATGTAGACACCATGTAATGGAGGGGGACACAGTAAAATAATCCTCTGTGTTCATTTAACTGGAACCAAATGAACCCTTACAGGTTTGTTAACTCTGAGACTAAACTGTAATGGAACCAAATGGACCCTTACAGGTTTGTTAACTCTGAGACTAAACTGTAATGGAACCAAATGGACCCTTACAGGTTTGTAACTCTGAGACTAAACTGTAATGGAACCAAATGAACCCTTACAGGTTTGTAACTCTGAGACTAAACTGTAATGGAACCAAATGGACCCTTACAGGTTTGTTAACTCTGAGACTAAACTGTAATGGAACCAAATGAACCCTTACAGGTTTGTAACTCTGAGACTAAACTGTAATGGAACCAAATGGACCCTTACAGGTTTGTAACTCAGAGACTAAACTATAATGGAACCAAATGGACCCTTACAGGTTTGTTAACTCTGAGACTAAACTATAATGGAACCAAATGGACCCTTACAGGTTTGTAACTCAGAGACTAAACTATAATGGAACCAAATGGACCCTTACAGGTTTGTTAACTCTGAGACTAAACTATAATGGAACCAAATGGACCCTTACAGGTTTGTTAACTCAGAGAGCAAACTATAATGGAACCAAATGGACCCGTCCCATTTGCATACTCTCTGAGTCAAATGAACACTGAGGATTTTACGGAGTAGGAACCCCTGAAGTTCCCTTACACCTTATTCTCTCTCTCTCTCTCTTACTCTCTCCACTCCCCCCCCCCCCCCCCCCCCCCATCTACCAGGTTTATAGACCCCCTCCCCTCCTCCTCCATCCATCCATCCATCCCATCACAAAGGACTCTGACCTCTCTGTCCCTTTCTTTCTTTACAGCCCCTGCTCCCTTCCCTTGTCTCCTCGCCACCTTAAGGGATGCTTTCTCCTCTGTGACCTGTTAACAGTCCATTAGTCATGATGCTGCTGAACAGAAGAGCTTTGTTTAATGTGGCATTTCTGTAACATATAGTATATATATATATATATATATATATATATATATATATATATATATATATATATATACCGGTAGTATAGTATAGTATAGTATAGTATAGTATAGTATAGTTAGATAGATAGATAGATAGATAGATAGATAGATAGATAGATAGATAGATAGATAGATAGATAGATAGATAGATAGATAGAGAGAGAGAGAGAGAGAGAGAGGGGGGGGGTGGAGAAGTACTTGAAACAATGTATCTATATATATAAGAGTCAACCTGATCATTTTGGGACATTGCAATTAATTTAATAATTGAAATTAGGCCTGCATATAGCATATAAATTGTATGTAGTCTAAAACCACACTTCATATATTTAATCGTTGAATTTCATATTTTAAGTTGCAAATGGAAATGTGTTGACGTGGTGGGCAAAAACAAGTGTTTTTAGTGGTGTAACTAATTGGACTGTGTCAGATGAATCCATTCTTACCGCTACAGTAGCTGCATTGTGTCGTGGTGAAAGGTGGTCCTACACTGTATACGCAGCATTAGGCACAACTCGAAGAAGGGCTACTAGGCGGGGGGATGTGGGTCAGAGATGCCCATAAGGTGGGGGTCGCTGCTTTATTTCGGATGTTTTTTTCAGTTGCAAAACAGATCGGCAGGTCGGGGTACAAAGGACTGTCAATGCACCACTTCCTACAGCCATCCAGGGTGAATGGAGCACAGGACGGGGTCCACTCCAGGGTACTTGAGCGCAGGTGCGATGTGCAATCAACAATCTAACAGGCCCTAAAACACATTAACATACCTGCGCCTCGCACCGCACGGCCTCAAACACCAATGTCATGTTAGCTGTAGCGCCGGTACAATGATCCGCGAGAGATTTAACACCTTCATATCGGGGGCTATAGGTTGTTAAGTCTACACAAAATACATTTATTTTGACACGTCGGTCGGAGACCCGCGCACGCACGGTATTTCTCTCGGTCTCACCGATGATGAATTTAAAATGTGCTTCATTCATTGGCATAGGTGGTATAGTAGCGGTATATACGTACGTTTGCTTTGCCACACTGCCAGCTAAATAAAAACAAATAGCAGAAATGTATGTCACACACACTCGAAAAGTTGTAACCAAGCGGGAGTATTCTCACTCTAGTTTCCCTGCGGGGAGGCTGCAGTCAGTCAGTCAGTCAGTGAAGTGAAGTCTGCAAGCATGAATGCAACACAACTATGCAGCGGATCATCGCATGCAGGCCCCGCGCAGCAGCGACTGTGCTCCGGTGTCACCGCAAAGCAGACGCGCATGCACCGAATAGTCTGACAGAAAGTTGCTGTACAATGTTATTAAGTTATTCTGTTCTATAGGCTACCTTTAGTAGTGTACCTTGACAAGAAGTGACCCACGCGCACACACACGCACGCGCGCACACACACACACAGCCACAGCACGGCCAACCTCTTGATGACATCACTCTTGTCACGGCTCGTCGGCACTTCTTGGACCTCCATCAAGGTTTGAGTCACCCGCTGTGACCGACGGCGATGTTTCACCCCATTCATTCTAAAGCTCAGGACACGCGCACACATACACACACACACACAGTCAGTCACACTACTGCTCTGGGGGACAGTTTTTTGCAAAGAAGAAGCGTCATGATGGCAGAAGAGATCCGGGGTAAACGAAGGAAACAAGCCAACCCGAGGAGAAATCAAGGTAAGAAAATGTTGCTGCTTTAAATTTCCCCTAAAGTTTCAATAAGTTTTGTGATAACCTCCATGACACGCGCGGCGACGGGGCGGATGAGAGCTCACCGTTATCTCAGCCCACAGGAGCCCCGAAGCGGATCGGCGTGCAATCTGGTGGATTTGTAACTTTCGAGACTTCACCACAGCACAGAATATGGACATATCGATTAGCCTACTGTACGCACTCGACTGTACTCTGGCTTCAATCGCAAAGCTCATGTCAAACGTTTATTGATCGATTACATCTTGCAGCTTTTACTGCAGAAATGACATTCCTCTAGCCGTGTGCCTGTGGGTTCTATTCTAGCCTATACCTGTAAGATCAGATACCTGCCTGGCCGAAGATAGTTTATTTTCAACATGTGTATATAGTTTAGTGTAATCCTGTACGAGGCTGTAACTGTACAATGCTTGTGTAAATTCAAAACTTGATTGCGTTCATTCTCAATTATTCTGCTCATGTTGTCCAACTTTCGAACAACTTCCCCGTTTTCAGACAATCACAACTTTAACTGGCAAAAAGTGCACATGAACCTGTTCTCAGTCTAGGCTACTCTACAGCTGCTGTTCTTAGACATAATTTTATCAGTTTTATAATGTTTGAAATAATATTTTTTGACGAATCAGCATTTAGACAATTATTTTTTACACAAGCAATAGGCCTAGTATTGAAAGAAACAATAGCTAGACAAAGAAAAGAAAGAGAGAGAGGGGAAAGAATGCACAAGCTTTTTGCAATGTGAATTTTTATAGTCTTAAAAAAATCAGTTTTTTGTTTTTGTTTTAATTTACATCTCCCCTGAATACTATCATTTGGCATAATTAATGTTCTACATTAGCCTACAGACATTATAAATTATAGACAAGTTGCGTCAACAAGATTTTAATTAACAAGCAAATTAATTAGCCTGTAAGAAATCAATATGAACAAAATCTAATACATAAATCATCTGACAAATCATCTTGTAAATGCAAGAATGCATTTATCTAGGCTACATAAATGCTTCTTCCCTCGACACATATTTCCAGGTCTCTTTCGAGCCGTTTCATTTGGGTCACAGCAGATGCCCCATCGTTGGAAACAGAGAAGATATATTTCACTGATGATGTCAGTCATTCTAACAGTGATAAGAGGAACTGAAGACACAGTGAGATGTTTTAGTTACAGTATTCTGCAGCTATAGCGTCTTTAATTAGATTAATTAATATACAACTATGCGTATACAGTATGCCGAAACAACACATGCATTAATCGCTGAGTTGATGTGCATTAATTCTGAAAAGGCTGGTGGATGTTGAAAGCAAATGCATTTGTGTGTGTGTGTGTGTGTGTGTGTGTGTGTGTGTGTGTGTGTGTGTGTGTGTGTGTGTGTGTGTGTGTGTGTGTGTGTGTGTGTGTGTGTGAGTATAAGGAGTCAGAGCCTTAAAGAAGAAGTTTATTAGTTTGCTCTCTAAAGAGTTTCCTCATTTTGATTCAGAGAGTGGTGTGAGGCTTAGCAGACTTTAACACCATGGTGAGATCCCCTCTGGCTGCTCTCACACAGGCACACACACACACACACACACACACACACACACACACACAGGCACACACACACACGCACGCACACACAGGCCTACAAACACTCTCACCTCCGTGTCATCATATAGCACTGTTACTTTACACTCTCAGTACCTCCTCCTCAAATCAACAGCATCACGCTATCAGAAAAACCTATTAGTAAACGTCATGCTTTGCCACACAGACCCGTCACCAGGAGATGTAAATCCAAGGCACTCTTCTGGCAACAACGTTTTAAAGGCCTTTATTCAATATGGAAACAGGCCCGTCACCTTTGGGTCATACTCATATTCATACTCCCCCTCCCCCCGCACGTATATGACGTAAGAGGAAATTGGCTGCTGTGTGAATTAAGGTTAATTACCAAAATGATGGTTCCTCCATGAATGGTCCAGTGCCTTTAATGCCTCCTTTGACTTCAGATGCCTGATTTACATTCCATACATACACACACAGTAATAATATTCTCATTGTTAATTTATTCATATGTAACTCAAGAGAGTGTTACGGGTCCATTTGGTTTCATTTGTACACTCTCAGTTAAATTGACACAGGATTTGACTGACTGTGTATGATTTATTTTGAGACATAGATGAAGACATTGTGGTTTGGAAACAACCTGAAGAGTGAATCTAAAGAAGTATAGCCTATAGTGAATCAGATATTTAGTGTATAGAATCAGAAGAAAATAAGTCTTCCAGAGTCACGTTACCCTTAATTCTAAGGCTTTGTATTTTAGACTTTCGAAAATCAAAAAAGAAAGACAGAAAGAAATAAAATAGCGTATCTACCAACTCATAAAACAGCACATCGACAACACGTTGCAATGTGACGTTTTGTGAGCTTGTAGGTGTGCTACTTTTGATGATAGTGATATGAATGAATCTGAATAAATAAATATCGTCACGATACGATATAATGGTCAAAATATCTGATAATATTTTATTTTGTCCATATCGACGAGCCCCATTGTGTACCTTATTTCTACTTGTCATGTCTGTTTACGCATTTGTCATTCTTTTTACTGGATGCATCTCTTTACTCCTATCTGTATCCTACCTGTGTTTCGCTGCTACTATAATGACCGAATTTCTTTCTTTCTATCTATCTAGTAATCAGTTATAACTCATACGGCCCACAACTTTAATATAATGTAACTTTCATCCAGCCATACCCCGAGGCACTGCACATAAGGACTACATATTAATATCTACATACACTGCATGCATTATACTGTATGTCACACACACACACACACACACACACATGGGCACATGTGTTTGCGTGCATGTGCCTACTGCCTATGCGCAAGTGCATGTGTGTTGGCCTGCTTGGCGCCTGCATATGTTTGCTGTGTTTATCTGTATGCGTGCACACACCACGCATACACTCATGTGTATGCCGTACTCACTCACGTGCATGTGCGCGCGCTGTGTGTGTAGAGCATGGAATGTGCGGGTCTGGAGGCGACTTTGCATGTAGGGAGGAAAGAGGTCCTTGATAAAACCAAACGAACTTGGCAGACGCATCTCATAAGACAGCGATTAGGGGATCCTTTCCAAACCAGAAGAAAGAGAAGAAACGCAGCCTGTCCCTTTTCTTCTCCCTCCAAGGCGCCTATTGATTATGTCTCCGTCTCCACTA
Organism: Protomyctophum parallelum; assembly: GCF_964188405.1. Lineage (NCBI taxonomy): Eukaryota > Metazoa > Chordata > Actinopteri > Myctophiformes > Myctophidae > Protomyctophum > Protomyctophum parallelum. The sequence continues at coordinate 28,923,255 of NC_139703.1, read as the reverse complement.
ATAAAACTGTCAATGCCCACCAATATCAAGCAACGTGCGGAAATTACTATACTCTTCATTCCCAGCAGATTAGAAGCAGTCCTGCTTTTACAGTACTCGAAACATACTGTACGCGCGCGCGTGCGTGCGTGCGTGCGTACACACACACACACACACACACACACACACACACACACACACACACACACACACACACACACACACACACACACACACACACACACACACACACACACACACACACACACACACACACACACACACACACACACACACACACACACACACACACACACACACACACACCACAAATGACAACCTGTCTTTTATTGCCAATTGACGACGTAGACACTTAAAGAGGGTGAATTAATTAGCAGAGGGCACCAGGGGGTAAATACGTAAAGCAGTATAACATTGTAATCTCCACACCAATATGTGCATTTGACCTTTAACACCTCCGGACAATAAGGATTATGTCCCTGTATTGTTTGTAGCAAAATGACGACATCCTTTCTCATATAGCAGCGAATGAGCAGTTTTCTTCATAATCATACTTTACGCGACACAATCATCACAAAAAATCGACAGGAGGAGTTAATCGGGAAGGAGATGATAGATCACATTCAATTAAAAACATCACTGTGTGGTTATGCTGGGGGGTGCAATCAATTACCATTTGAAATGTCAAAAATGATTGAATAGATGATTTTACAAGTAATTCCTTGTTATATATTTTTTAAACCAGAGTTGTCTGGTAAAAGTGTTGAATTGTGAGTGGGAGAGTAAAGCGCATTTGGCCTGCTGAATTCCTGTGCTGCAGTGCATGCTGTCATTCATGATAGGGCCATGCCTGCCAGCTCCACTCTGCACGGGCTTTCTCCTTGGTCTTAATCTGCGCGTTTGCCTGAATGATAGACGTCCGTACCACGAATCGAATCACATTAAGGATAGTGTTTCAACCAGAGAGAGAGCATTTAACCCACCACTCCAACTGTTACGTAAGCACGGCCACAAAGGTCATATTTAGTCCCATGGCCTTTCACTTATTTTCCTCTTAGTCCATAAAAAAAAAACCTCACTCTATTGTTGAGTTGATTTGCCTTTTTTCCCTCCCAGCTTTCTCCCTTTTCGTTCCCTCTTTCTCGATTTCTCCTTTTTTCAAGTGCCAATTTATTTAAACTCTTTCCCTCTTTTCTTCTTTCTCCTTCATTGATTTCCAAACCCCAGTCTTTGTATGCAGCTGGGGCCCAGCTGTGTGTCTGTGACTGTGTGTGTATGCGTTACTGTGTGCATGTGTGTGTGCATTGTGCATAGATATGTATGTGTTAGTGTGTTAGTGTGTGTGTGTGTGTGTGTGTGTGTGTGTGTGTGTGTGTGTGTGTGTGTGTGTGTGTGTGTGTGTGTGCGCGAGTGCGTGTGTGGCTTTCTTTGGCACAGCGCTGCCACAGTGGGCAGGGCATACAGTACGAGTGGGACTCGGGGAAAAAGAGAGAGAAGAAGCGAGAGAGAGAGGGGGGGGGGGGGAAACAAAAGGGAAGGGATGAAATAAGGAGAGAAAGAAAAGAGAGTGACGCTGTTGCATTGTGCCGAGTGGAGGGGCTGGGTCGTTTTGGAGCGGGTTCAGTACCACAACTACAGAGGAGTCAACATGCAGCGAGAGAGAGAGAGAGAGAGAGAGAGGGAGAGAGAGAGAGAGGGAGCGAGACAGCAGTGAGAAGCCCAGGCACCAGAGTTTATTACCAGGACTCCTCAAGAGGCTCAGCCCCGGCGTCAGAACCAGCAGGAGGGAGGGGAGGGGAGGGACAGAGGAGGAAGAAAGGAGAGGAGGATGAGAGAGGTGGAGAACCGACGGAGTTGACAGGATTGGAGACAGAAGAGAAAAAAAAACAAGAGAGAGTTAAGGAGAAGGGAATTGGTGACAGAGCGTGGGATTATCTGGAGCCATGTTTCCTCGATTTTTTCCCTCCTGGACTCCCAGAGTGCCAAATGTCACATGTTTCTCCCATCTCCAGTTCTATTCTTGCCGTGTCACATTCACGGAGCAGTCGAGGGGAATCCCTTTCCTTTATTAAGTCCCTGGCTCCAACATGTTTACTCAATTGCTGCTTATCAGAGGATACAGACGTAGCATCAGTACCACTTTTTTCTTACTATGCTGCACTGCTGGGATGCTGCGGCCCAGAATTGTCTCTTAGAAAATGTTTGTAGACAAAACGACTGTGGGCGCCATCCGTGCACGACGACTGCTAAAACAAGTACAAAAGTAATCATTAGAGCCCGATTTTTGGGTCCGATGCCGATCCCGATTATTACCCATGTTTGAACAGATATTTTGTAAAATAAAAATAATAAGAGACAATGGACAAAATCTTGAAATCAATCTTGTGAAAAACTTGATTTGATTAGCATTTGTATTTGAGAACATTTAACATGTAATCCAAACATTAAACCACTTACAAATAGTTTTTGCCTCTAATGACATAACCAAAATAGGGATGCCAGGTTGTAAGTGGTTAAAGCCCTGCGTCTATTCGTAAGCTCAAGACAGTTGTCCTCTATGATAAAGACTATAGGTGTCATCCATACTTAAATTAAACATAAAACTGTGTTCTTTACAACTCACGCACTCACACCTACGTGTGTGTGTGTGTGTGTGTGTGTGTGTGTGTGTGTGTGCGCGTGTGCGCTCGCACAAGTGTGAATGCATTCTACAGGTTCGCACATTTGCAGTATAGGTCCTCTTTTGAAGATAAATGGTATTTCCTGTGACTTCTCCTTCCCACAGGCATGTCTTATTTCTTATGAAAGGGTTTACATAAAGCCAAAGAAAGAATTCTTGATATTATAATGTCAGGTCTCGTTTTCTTCGATACCGACAGCAGATCCCACTTTAGTGCCTATATTCAGCCGCTCTCTCTCTGCTTCTCGGCGAGATGGTTGTATTTTTAACTTAGCAGAAAGAGCTACATGTGTTTGACAGAAGAAACAGGCTGAAAGCAGCCGGCCAGCAAGCCAACCATTCTGCACACAATTTATAGATACGTATGTGCCCTTTTTTTTTTTTTTATCACACCTCAAATTAAATTTGGAAAGCCTGCTTCAGCTGTCATGTATTACAAGGCCCAGATGGGCGCAGTGGTGGAAGACGTATACTCCGATTTCTTACTTAAGTGAAAGTAGCAACACCACAATGTAAAAGTCCTGTATTCAAAAAGTACAAATGTACAAAGGTTTTGGTATCAAAACATACTTACTTACAGGAGTGCTCATTATGACGAATGTCCCATTACACAAACTCATTGCACCTTGCGAGCTTTGTAAAGCGTCAATTTTGTTGTATACAATAGGGCTTAATTGGTTAATGTAGGTTTCGTGTTAAATGTAAATCCGCAAAGTAACTCGTAACTAAAAGTTATCAAACAATTGTAGTGGAGTAAAAAGTACAATATTTTGCCTCTGAGATGTAGTGGAGTAGAAGTGGTTAAAATGGAAATACTCAACCAAAGTAAAAATGAGTACTGTACTGTACTGTACTTGAGTAAATGTACTTTCTATCACTGGATAGGTGGCAGAAAGAGGAAAGAGAGAGAGAGAGAGAGAGAGATGAAAAGGTGGGAGGGGAGAGAGAGAAAGCAGGCAGGCATGCATGCAGGCAGACTCACCCAACTGACATATTTGCTGAGTGTGTGCCAGTGTTTGCTAGCAAGAGAGCACGATATAGTTGGCTGTCGGGTCATAGGAGGAACAGTTTGATGTATGATGTGTATCAACAACGGTCAGGAGCAGGCTGCTGTTTATTCAGGTTCAGGTCTGGATCACCTCAGAGGCCTGTAAACCTAACACCTGCTGCGTGGAAGTGGGGCTGTGCTGTTTGCGTGGTGTGGTCACTGTACCGTAGCGCTTCGCTTGTGCCTTGCATTCCCACCCCATCCATCCTCAATTTCTTTACCGTAATTATTCTCCCATGGCTTTATTTTGTATTTCTTTGTCTTGCTCGGTTTAGCCCCTTTGGTGTGACATCTCCGCTTTGTATCATTCGTCTTTTTTATCTTCCTTGACACAATTAAGCCAGCGTAAGCCATCTTGAGGCCGTCCCCACGGCTCTGTACTGTATATATTATTTCCATGAAGAAGACACAGCTTTCGCAGCTTATGGTTTCTCAAATGCATGTCACAATGCTCATATCATCTCATTATGCTAGGCTCTCAAACATTTTCATGTCATGATAGAGCCCCCAAATTGATACGTACAGCATTAGGCCGCAGACTGCCATCTGAAAAGATTCTGTGCCAGAGAGTAAAAGCTGTGATCTGAAGAGTCATTCTCATATGTTCTCTCATTGGGCTAAACGTCTAGCCAGTGAAATAACAGTGGAAGTAAAGCGATGCTTAAATAAGGAAAAGAGGTCGCGCATCAAGCAATGGTTTTCTCAGTGGACTGCCAGACCCTATACATCCAGTAGACAATCAAAAAAGGGAGCACATGCAAAATTTCAAATGAATGGAAGACAAAGTACTCAACATTTCCACATTTTCAACGCCTAGCGCATGTCAGCTATGAGCCTTCATCAGAGCATATAAAGTGCTGGGGACCGTCTGTCCCAAGGACCCCTGCTGCTCACTTTGAGAGCCACTGCTGACTCAATGTGACACAATGCTCACATCCCTTGGATGACAACATGTCCTGATCTCTGTACCAGCCTACAGCTGGCAAGATAATCATCTAAAAAAATGTCCATAGAGAAGTACAGCAGTAGCAGGGTACAGAATCAAAATTGAGCATTTTCCACCCATGTATGATATCAAACATAAAAGGTGTGTGTGTGTGTGTGTGTGTGTGTGTGTGTGTGTGTGTGTGTGTGTGTGTGTGTGTGTGTGTGTGTGTGTGTGTGTCACTGTTGCACAATGATCAAATTAACGACAGACAGTCACAGAGAAACGGTTTACTGTTCATAAGTGTGACGACATGTAGAAATAAATAAATTGTTCAATCGACTGGTGATTGTGGCGCTCATTAATCAGAAGCATGCTGGACGGACTTCATGATGAGTCTGACGTAATCTCCACTGTTTTATTTATTTATTTAGTCATATATTTATTTTTGGACAGTTGATGTTAGTGGAAACATCCACAGTTTTCAAATAATTGTAGTGGAGTAAAAGTACAATATTTGCCTCTGAGATGTATTGGAGTAGAAGTAAAACAAAGCACTGACAATTTGAATTACCCCAGTAAAGTAAAACATCCCGATAAGTGTAATCATAAACTACAGGACTTGAGTACATGTACTTAGTTACGTTACAGTACACCACTGAGGCCTGTAGACCTGAAGGCCTGAGATTCAGGGTCTTTTAGGACCATCTCAGACCTCCAGTGAGCTGAAGGGATCCATGGGAACACAGGAGCCGCTATAGGTCAGCAATATCCTTTCAGACTCCTAGGAGACTAAAACATCACCATGGTATTTGGACTGGTCATCACAAATCCCAAGAGCAGGCAGGGTGGGGGGGGCATGGTTTGTGCAGTGCTTGAGTTGGAGTGGGTGGGTGGCAGTGGTGGAAATCACGTACTGTAATTAATTACAATATTTGTACTTTACTTGCGTATTTCCAATTTCCAATACTTTACCTTTTACTTACATTTCGGATCCAAATATTACACTTTTACTCCAATACATGTATTTTAAAACGTTAGTTGCTAGTTACTTTGTAGATTATTAAAAAACATACAGTAACGACTCCAGGCTTAGGCTATATACATTTTGGCCATTTGAAAATAGCTGATCTACAAGCTCACAATGTGGCACGATGTGACGCATTGTGAGCTTGTAGATCTGCTATTTTCAAAAGATTATTATACATTTGACTACTTGAGTTATAATGACTACTTTTTGTTTTGGTACTTTAAGTACATTTTGATGCCAATACGTATTTTCTATTTTCAAGTACATTTAGAATTTCTGTACTGTATTTCTATACTGCAGCATTGATACTTTTACTTAAGTAAAAACTTTTTCCACCACTAGCAGGTGCTGGGCGTGAATGACTGGCAGTAATGCATGTAGTTAAAAGTGGCAAGTCTACTTGGACTGGTTAATTGGTGGCCTGCCATTGAAGCGTGCGCTGCCCTGTTTGGAGGAGATTGCCAGTTCATATTTTATAACTGGACCGGTTCCAAAGAAAACATTTTTTGTCTGAATTATAGGCGAGGAAGTGATAGTTGGACTGAATACTGAGGGAAAGGAAGGGATGGGAGAACTCTGTACCTGTTATCAACAGGTACCACCTCCATCTGACCCGCACCTCCCACACTCCCACACACACCTGGGAGGGAGTGAACATATTCTGTGATAACGAGAACATGCTGCAGGCTTTTAAACCCACCTGCAACAGTAGGAGGTCTTACCAATAAAGTCTCTTTGAGAAATATCCATTTATTATTTTCTGGCCGCATGTCATGTTCTGTTAAGCTTACTCTCCACCGCCGATGTCGGTCCAACTCGGCGGCGGAAGCAGTTGGATAGAGGCTCTTGCTGACAACTTCTCGTCTGCCTTTACGGCACTATCAACGAGTCTGGACTTCTAGTCGGACATCGATCGCCAACCGGACTTGTTTGGTCGGGTCCCGACAGGCTAGCCACTAACCCGTCGGTAGCCCTGGGCTGATGAAAAGCGTGAAAGTGAAACAAGCGACCAGGACAAGCCCACCAGGTTTCACCAATTGAGCCCTAATACATCAGCTATTTTAAAAATAGAATCTAGAAAGCAAGCCCAAATAAGTAGCTACAATTCAGAAATAAGCCCAAACTAAAGCAACACACAACTATGCATATTTACAATCGACTGTATTGAAAAACAAGCCCAAACCAGGCAACGCTGGCAGGCTGCTACTTTTGCCCCCTGGTGTGGTGTGGAGGTGTCAAGAATGCAATATGCTGTCGGCCCGACTTTTCAATGCCAACTAATGTCAACAGACTACAACAGACTAGCAGTCTGAAGTTGTTTGAAGTAGGACGTTTTGGGGTAGACAGTCACCTTTAGTCTTCAGTCCACATAATGTTATATTACATTGTTAGTCTTTACTGTCCTGTGTTATAATCCAGCCTGGATTCCCCCATGGTTTCCCCATGATTTTAGGTAGTAGGTCTCTGAAGAATGGCTTTATGAATGTGTCATTGGGACCGAGCACTAGTGTGGTGTGGCACAACTTTGCATGCATTCAAATTGTAATCATTACTGCAGAGGGCCAAACACAATCACAAAGGGAATGAGTTCTAGGGCTTAAATTACACAAAAAAAACCCTAGTCTAAACGTCAATTTGTCAAGAAACGAACGGGACAGAAATGTTTGCAAACAGCTTGCGAATTATGATCGCACCAATGTTCTCTGGCAGGGAGCACCCTAGGCATGATAAAGAGCTTTAAGTGAAAGTGTCCTCCGCTACAGAAAGGAAGCTACAGAATCAAAAGGTCATAATTGGTCCATTACATCAGCTATCACAGCAATCTGGCAGATGCTCCTTATCTGCATTTCTGTCGTGAGGCAGTGCAGGTTAGATTTTTTCCGCAGCGGTGCAGGTTATATTCTTTCCATAGATGTTGCGAAATCATAAAGTAGAGTTTTAATAAAAAGGAAAGAAAAAGAAAAGGGTGAAAAAAACACATCTACAATAAGTAGCGCTGATGAGAAATACAGATTTGTTTGAAAAGATTATTTTGGGCAGCTTTTGCTTCATTTAGAAATGACGGTGTATAGAGAGGAAGGAAACAGAGACGAGGGAGGGGGAAAGAGATCCAACACGTGTCTCGAGTCAGAATCAAACCAGGCTCACTGCGATTATGTGATCGACACTACGAGAGAAAGAACAGATTCACAAGTTCTGAGTCCGAATTATGATGTTTGTTCCTTCTGTGCGGTCGACTTGGGTACCTCAGGAAAACAGCATAGCTATGATTAAATGGTGCGTGTGTCCGGCATGGCAGGAGGGGATGAAATGGGAAGTAAAGTAATAACTCCAGGGCTGGCCGGGTATCAAAGACGGGTTTACGTCATGTGAGTGATATAATAATAGTTAGGTGTGAATGTGTCCAGGCCACACACTGGGCCTGGGGGAGGGGGGGGGCTCTGAATCGACAGGTCGGACAGTTAGTGAAGTAGCCTCACTAACACTGTCTCGTCCGTCTTTCTCAGCTGACTTTGGCCACTCGTTGTACGGTGGTTGGAAGGCTGGTCGGTCCCGGTTCTTCCTCAGTCACTCCCTTTTTCATCCCTCTTGCTCTCCCTCTCTCTCTCTCTGCCTCTTTGTTCCTCTCCGTCTCTCACACAGTCTCTCCTCGACTCCTTCTCTTTGCACCGTGGTATCTCCAACTCAACAAGCCTATCCTCTCCCGTCCCAACTGCTATCTCCTTTCAGGACACTTCCCTTTCATCTGTGCCCCGATCTTCTAATTTTTTCCTCATTCAATCTATCTGTCCCTCCCCTCTACCCCCCACCCCCCCCCCGGCCCTGTTCTGTCGCCACGGCGCCTCCCCCTCGAGCGCCTCCTCTGTCCCACTGACGCCGCGCACTGCTCCCATCCCCCAGAAAACCACTTCAAACAGCCAGCACCATCAAAGCTGAGAGTTGGCCAACCAACCAACCAGCCAGCCAGCCAGCCAGTCAGTCAGGCAGGCAGGCAGTCAGCCAGCCAGCCAGTCAGGCAGCCAGCCAAGCCAGTCAGCCAGTCAGTCAGGCAGCCAGCAAGTCAGGCAGCCAACCTTCTGCTTTGACTTAAAGTTACTCCCGTCCGTCGCAGGGCTGCTTTCCTCTTCTGATACACATCAAAGATCCTCTTAAACTCAGAGTTTGCTTTTTAAACCTCTTTTTCTTCATGATGATTCTTTTATTTTTTATTATTCCATTGGTTGAGTTCCCCCCCCCCCCCTCTCTCCCATCATTTTTTTTACTTACAGGGTTAGTGTCAGTAATGACATGCACACACACTCTTGGTGTGGTACTGCTTGCCTTTGCAGTTTTCTTCTGCGACTTTAATTGGTTTATTTTCGAAAAGGGTTGGCTCATGCTTCACACGCACGCCACACACATGCTAATGTACGCCCCTGTTACAGTGGGTGGGGTGGGGGGCAGACGTCGGTTAATCCCATGGGGGAAATTCAGCCGATAGTGATATCAACTGCAGAGCATGGGTCTATTCGTCAACATGCCGTCCCAACTCAGTCCCTTTCCTTTGCGCATCCTCCTAATCAATGTGTGCGTCCGTTCACCTGTATCTGAATCTGAGTATGCGCATGCCCGCACATGGTTATGTAGAACATTGCTGATCGACGAGCTCACAACGCGTCGCCTGCATGCTTGCTACTTTGAGCGAAAGCTTCCCCACAAAAACAGAAAAGACGATAGTATAGCATAGAGCCCTGTGGGACTCCGCTCAACCATATGGGGTTTAAGTGGTTAAGTACATTATGAGCAAGAGAAAAGATGAGAGAAAAGGAGCAGACAGACAGGGAGAGACAGCGGAGAGAGGAAAGGAACGCCATAAGCCATTTAAAAGGCATCTTTTTAATGTCTCAACGTTCCAGAGGTCACATGTGGTCATTTGAAATGTTCGCTTGAATCTTTTCACCCTGCTGGAGCGAAACATGCATGTAATGCCAACATGCACCAGAGGATGGCGCCCCATCTGTATGTAAATCTGAGTACTACTGTAGGTATGACTGTCATAGCAGATCTGCTGAAATGTATTTCTTCAAAATCAAATCATTGGAATTTGAATTGGAGGAACTCAGTTACATGAATTATATTAAATCCTAGTAAATAATAATAATACATTATCATTATTAATATTATTATTGTAACAACCAGTTACAACAACAGTTTCCTTGCCATTAGCACTTCTAAATCAACATGAAAGTGTTCTCTAAGAACTTCCCTCTCCTGGCTGTAAGCACTTAGATTATAGGAGTCTGTGGGCAGTTACACAGAGCATTGTCTCTTTAATTCACAGCACATTGCTCCGAAGACACCTCTTAAGGATGCAATAAAGACATTTGAGGGGACGAACTCGGTCGGATACCGGGCATATTTGTTTTACCCTCAAAACAAATCATCCATAAAGAGTAACTGAAAGTTGCAACTCAAGTAAAACTAACCCCATCCCACAATATACAGCCTCTAGGCTCAAAACGAAGTTTTATTTCGAGCACACCCCTATAAAAAAGAAAAAAGAAAACGTCAGAACTTTTGTGTTCCTTGAGAGAACGCTTTAATATTTAAAAAAGGAACCACTATTGTGTGGCTTTATTGCACCGACGTACCAAATAAAGAGCCACATCACACGACCGGGACGGTCTCCAAGCATTTTCATGCGTAAAGTAAAAAGAGGGGAAAAACAAATTTGAAGGGGGGGAAACGGGGGTATTTATAGAGTGGTGTGAGAGACTTTTTCAATGACAGGAGCCCTAATGAAGTGGTGTTTGGGTTTTTGATTCACAGTGCGGTGAATGCGTGGGTCCCTCCGTGACCATTTACTGCATTCCTCCGTAGCCCCAATCCCTCGCTCGCTACACGGAAACCCCACTTGGGGCACCCGGGGAGGCGAAGGGGTGAACTCAAAATAACATGTTCCTCTCTCACTAAAGCCAACCTTTCTCACCAGCAACACCCCTATGTGTGGTGCGATGTGCGTGCGCACGGCCCACCGGCCGCACACACACACACACACACACACACACACACACACACACAGTACGCACACACATGGGTGGGGTGTTTACATGGAGACACACACATGTGCTCAGGAACATGCACACATATGCACATGGACATAAATGGCAGAGAAACAGTACAACATTCAAGAACATGTGGGTGGCAACATGACCAGTCTTAAGGTAAGACTGGTCATCATTAGACTGTTTCACAAGAAAATGTCGGCTGTACATTTAATATGAGTCTGGGAGGTTTATATGTAGATAATAAGTAACGAAGGTCTTTGTATAATAGATTAATGGTATTAGTGGTTCATCTGTTATTATACAAGTGGATATAGCTATGCTTGACCTAAACCAGTAAGACGCCCTGAGGGCGAGGTCGCGTGCACGCATCCGCCTGGGTGACAGTAGACAGCGGCTGGCATGGGGGGTCAGATCAACATGGAATGAATTGTGTACTGGCCATATATGGAGCGTGTCTTGAGTGTACAGGGTTTGACGAGGTCAGAGATCAACATATGGAATATCAGAACAGGTCAGCTCCATATATGGAGATCTAAGGGTTTGAGGTCAGATGTAGAGTTGCTGGCCGGCTCCATATATGCAGATATGGAGATCTAAGGGTCTCCATGATGTCATGTGATGTCACGAGGCGTGACCATATATGGAGACGTGACGTCACGAGGCGTGACCATATATGGAGGCGTGGGTGACTAACTAACGGACGGACGGACGGACGGGAGATGCAGGTTTGCATAAACAGAACAACATTCAAGAACATGTTGTGGGTGGAAACATTAGACCCACTGTCAAACAACTTGTTGACAGATCCCAGCACCTTTGGACTGCAATAAAGAGATGCAGAATTTGAATCCATTCTAACAATTCGTAAGCTGCCCATGCGGTAAACAGTAAAATGTTTGTGGCGGCTAATGCAGTGTTCATTATGTTAAGTAACAGTGAGTGAATGTCATGAAGTGGCCTTCAGGACAGGTGTACTGTACATACTGTACATGGTGGCACCTTTGCAGAGAGCAGAAGACAGGAAACGTCTGAAGGAAGATGGCAGGCGAGTATTGGTGCACTGCTTCCCTCACATCTCACATCTCAAATCAAGTAACCTTTAACCCATTCAGGAGTAGGGACGGGAACACCTTTTTTGGTGTTTTAAGGATTATGTTATACTTGAGCTATTGAAAAATAGCATTTTTGAAAATCATGTGCGGCCAATCTTTGAATATATTCTTTCACAGCGTTTTATTTTTTTATTTTATTTTGGCTTTCGTCTTTATTTTATATTTTGTATGAAGGGACAGACAGTAGGCCAGACTCGATTACCAGCCAAGGTGCCTGGACCGCCATTTCACAGCGTTTTTAACTAAAATCTTTGCATCTGGGGGGGTCCCTGTAACAACGTATATTCAGATGGGGGTTATTACATATAGTTTTTGGGGTCCTTGACATGAAAAACTTTGAGAACCACTGACTAGGTTCTTTTTTAAACTGTCATGATTTAGAAGACAGGGTTAGGGTCTCATCCCTAAATGGGTTAATAAGCCTACTTGTAACTTGCAGGCAACATACATTAAACAATCAGTTATTGGGACAGCGAGTATGCCTTGCTATGTTAATGCATACACAACCATAATGTGCACTATACACACATTAGAGAAGTAAAAAAGACCTGTCCTTGTTCAAGTCTTGCCTTTCTGACCAAGTGCCCTTGTGGGTGTCATAAACACAAGCTCTAAAACCTGGTTGACTACCATCAACTATATGCTCACTGTGCTCTCCACACACTCCATAACTCTTTTCTCTCCTTGTTTTTAGTTCAACCGCTTAAATCCTATACACTTCTATTTCCCCACCATCTGTTATTTTCATAAAATGTTTGCCTATTTTGAACGAAGTTCGCCTATTAAGACATGCCTAGAATTAGGAGGCAAGGGCCCCGGCGGTCACGCCTATACATCCTAACTAGGCCTGTCACAATTATTAAAAAATTGTCTAATCGCATTAATTTGAGATCATCGCAATTATTTTGTCATAGTCCTCAGAATGGTCTCCATGTTGAAAAATGTTCTGTACATTAAAAATAGCCGATCTGATAATTCCCGCTAATTGTTTTATAGTTTAAGATGAATGTGTCAGTAATTTCTCTGTATGTTTCAGTTAGCGGTATTTGTCATATCTGCCGCGTGCATTTCTGATTACAAGGCAAGCGGACATTGTTTTAATTCATATATTCCAAGCCGTTCAGTGTCAAAAAGACAATTAAATTGTTAATTGCAATTATTAGCGTGACAATGAGTCGTCAACTTAAACGTGTAGTCGGGACTTGAAGGGCTTGAAGACACCATACTGTACCACAAGGTGGTTCACTCACGGCCATAATGGGAAACCTAATGGAGACTAATAAGTACAGTACAGTATAGGTGGGTAAATAGTACAGTACAGTATGGCATTCTCAGGGTACAACTACTATACCGCACAGGCAATGACCGTACCAGACTCTTTGATATGGATATGTGATCATTTGTAATGTTATTAGTCTGCTGCTAACATTAATACAGGACCATAGAATTGCTAAATTGATATTAGCATATGATAGTGACAATCTTACTATGCATGCTTCCACGTAATTCTCTCCCCCCAGCAAGTGTGTGTGTGGTGCATGCGTGCGTGCATGCATGCGTGTGTGGTGCGTGTGTGGTGTGTGTGTGTGTGCGTGCACGCATGGTGTGTGTGTGTGTGTGTGTGTGTGTGTGTGTGTGTGTGTGTGTGTGTGTGTGTGTGTATGTGCGTACAGCGTGTGCACACTGCCACAGATAATGAGTTAGGTCATGGCTTATTGTCCAACTCCTTAAACATTAATGTCACAAAAATGTAATGTAATGACACACACACACACACACACACACACACACACACACACACACACACACACACACACACACACACAGTGCTGTTTGAGTGCACCAACTGTGGTTTTAACACCATCTTAATTTAACATGCTACCAGCGCTGAGAACACTGAACATTTCCGAATCTAAATGTGTGTATTCAACAGGTGTGGTGTGGTTATTGTATTGTAAAGAATTTGCCTTAGTGATTTGGTGTGAGTCACCAGAATTCTGCCTTCTATGAATAGAGATATTACTAGTTCCATCATAAGAGAAATAATATTATGCATGATATAGTCTTTATAATATGCATATAACCTGAAGAAGGCAGTTGTATCTGCCGAAATGTTGGTTCCTACTCTGCATCCTAATAAATAATTAGCACTTTGGCTATCAGTGTGTGCGGCCACTCTTTTGTCTTTTTAAGACTTTTTAGATGTTTCTGCTGTGAGCTGGCACCACTACTAAGACTGCTGTGCGTTTAGCATCCTCCTGCACATAGTCTTTATAATACACAATAAATGCAGCATACATTGCAACAATATAAAAAAAAAAAATTGTAAGATATATGGGAGAGGTGTGAATGGGTGGAGGAGTGCAAATATTGGAAGTAAGAGATTAGTTCCAGATGAGATGAGATGGTGGCAGATAAAGACAAAGATAATGACACTATGACAGCCATGTCTTTTTCCTCATTATTCCGCCAAAAGGAATCAGCGTGCACTACAGAGCGTGTGTCGTAAGAAATAGTTTCGATTTGATTTCATTTGTTAATCTGTTGGCTATTTTTGTCGTTCAGTCTTGTCTGTTTTATTTAGCGTGTTTTGAAGTCATACCCGGAAGGGCTCCACTAGCATGTGTTCTGCATCTTTGCTGCTGCTATGTTACATTATTAGTAGCAGTAGATATCACCACTGATATCAATTTACTTTCAATATGACTGAATACAGTACATAGCACGTTACACTATCACTTTGTTGATATTTATATATACACTGTAGTCAACGACTTCATAAAATACCCAGACAGGGTGGTGTCTTTTAGTGAACAGGACATCTAAAGACTAGATGTGCACACACACACACACACACACACACACACACACACACACACACACACACACACACACACACACACACACACACACACACACACACACACACACACACACACACACACACACACACACACACACACACACACACACACACACACACACACTAGAGCTAAAGCAGTCTTGCTGTCCGTCTTGTCTCGTTGTGGTTTGTTGTTGTCGCTCTACCCCTGTTGTCATCTCTGTGTATGTGCTGTGATATGATTGTTTTTGCTAGCCAATCTCTGTGTGTTTGTGTGTGCGTGCCATGCGCGGCGCGTGCGTGTGTGTATGCGTTGCTGTCAATGCAGCAAACTCAGGGTATTTCCTTTTCTGATATTAACGTCAGTGGGAGGATCTGTATCAGGGTTCAGTTTGACACTATCTCTATGTCTCTCTCCCACGCAATCTCTCTTTCTCTGACACCACATTGACTTGAAACTTCAAAGTGTGCAAAAGCAAGCAAATGGACAGGTGACTCCTGAGCGTGTGCACATGGACCTGTAAGGGTCCATTTGGTTCTGTTTCACGGTGTACCATACGAATGCATTAGTCCAGTGGTTCCCAAACTTTTTAGCGCGTGACCCAAACACAGAAATTATTCCAGGACCCAAAATAGTGAAAATAGCAGATCTACAAGGTCACAGCGTGTCGCTTTGCGCGACTTTGTAGTTCTGGCTATTTTTACTACCTCTTAAATATTTGTTCTAATTTATGGAATTTCTTAAATTTTTCTTTCATTTATTCATGACATGCTTTTTTGGGAATGTTTTTGGAAAATGTTTTGAAATAATAATAATTAAAAACCAAATGTTGGAAACAAAAAAATAAAGGGACCCATAAAAATGTGTCCGTGACCCACAAATGGGTCCCGGCACCACTGTTTGGGAACCAGCGCATTAGGCTATGCCACAATCACTCCTGTCTCTTTCACTCATTCATCCCCCGTTACACACACATTCTCTCGTTCACCCACGCTTTCACTCGTCCAAGCCTTTTATTGAACATGCTTTCATACCGTTCATTGATTGCCGGTATACAAAACTATACATTTGCACTTCAGATCGGGGTGTGGCACGTGGCAGTTTCTCTAAAAGCAGCAATGTGAGTCTCGCCTGGCGGTCTGACTTAAAACATAAAAAGCTCACAGCCAGCTAGCGAGGAAAGGAAATGACTCTCATCAATTCCTGCTCACTTTTGTCTTGAACTTGTATGTACTGTCTGTAACTTAGACATTCACATTGATGCGTTTGTGGTTATTGTTGAGATCATTAGACAAGAATGTTTACACTTCCTCTTCTCAGCCCACAGAAATGCAATGAAACTGCAGAAAGACACCACATTAACACAATTCCTATCAGCTAACGTGCAATTTAGTGCAATTATCAAGTCCTCGATTTGCTCTGTCAACACTGGTGATGAATCTGATCTATATGAAATGGATTTTGGATATAAACAAAATTAAATAATTAAGTGTTTTGTGCTGAAGCGGGATCTCCGCCATTTCGAATATTTAACACCGACCTTTCTGTCATGAAGATGCATTCACAATCACATCTTCCTTCACTCCTTGATGTCAGATCTTTTAAACTTAATGGCTTTCACTCTGTCTGATGTTTTATGTATTGTACTGTATATGCTTTAGTAACGTCTGTTATTCCGATTTTAGCTTCTCACAGTACTATGTTCATGTGTTTTCTCAGAATTCTTTTGATGTTTTACTGTTTTATGCGTTTGCCATCCTCATACTAGTTTATCCTCATTTAGTATTCCAATGTGAAGCACTTTTGTAGAGGTGCTTCAAAAAAGATGTACAGACTGTACTCACACTCAATATTAACGCTATATTTAAACAATGAGCGATGAAGCTCCTGACAATTCACAAATGATATATTGCATTTTTGAATAAACATTACATAACATAACCTTTGTAAATGTTTGGATTGATAAATAGCTTTTTGTTTTGCAAAGAGAAAAGCAACACTTACAACACTACATATTTCAATATACTGTATATTTATATATTCAATTTGCATTGCATCAACAGTCAACAAAGCAAGAAACAGTGTGACATAAGTATTTCCAAATGAGTGTTTTTCTCTCAGTGTCGTTAGGCCCAGCCATAGCAAACTAAACCAGGCCAAAAAAAAGAAAGAACATCTTGTATCTTGTGTGTGTGTGTGTGTGTGTGTGTGTGTGTGTGTGTGTGT
Organism: Protomyctophum parallelum; assembly: GCF_964188405.1. Lineage (NCBI taxonomy): Eukaryota > Metazoa > Chordata > Actinopteri > Myctophiformes > Myctophidae > Protomyctophum > Protomyctophum parallelum. The sequence continues at coordinate 28,906,343 of NC_139703.1, read as the reverse complement.
GTGTGTGTGTGTGTGTGTGTGTTGCCGAGTAGACGAAGGCGATCAGGTGGTGGGTGTTCTTAGTTGTGGTCCCCTGTCTGTGACTCATTGTGTGAATGTCACATAGCAGGTTTGACACATTAAGTGTGGTCTTAAATGGCACGTTTGATTTCTATGATATATATTCAAGGGCAGCCAATACTGTAGCTATGATGATCATTCTACAGTTGAAAATGGATGTATTTCCTCGCTGAGCCGTAGGCGTGTAGGTAATGTAAAATGTCGACGTCGCTGTGCTCGTTTTGCAGTGTGTATGTGGTGACTTGTGGTCCCCTTGTTGCAATCTATGTTAAAAGAGTTCCTTTTGACACCTGTGGAGCCGGCACAACCACGACAGTGCATGACAAGCATGTCCATTTGTCCATTTTGTCTAACTGTCGGACAGTTCATGTATTATAAACAGCGGTAAAACGATGCATTTCCAGTGATTGAGGAGAATGTTTTTCATAGCACTCACTGTAATTTACTTGGCAGGATTGTTAACTTCATTTCTGGCAGCTCCAAACAGAGCAAAGCAGTTAAGAGAGCTCTAATGTACTTGCATGTACATACAATATGTAATGTCTGTAGTAATGAGTGGAAGGTAGGGGTGGGCGATATCATGATAAATATCGTTGCGATGATACAATGGCTCCACGATATGCCTGATATTGTACATATCGTGATACAGTGAATGCACATTCTATGATTTGCAGTTCTATACTTTAATTTACATTTCTGTAGAACGATGGTTTAATTTGTTTGCCAAAAATAATAAGTATTTTGGTCTAAATGGTCTCGTACTCCTTTTTCTTTTCGTTTCTGTTTCCTTGTAGGTGGTTGTACTGTGTAACTTAAAAAATAAGTAAATAACCATAAAAAAACGCATTGAATAAATATCCTGATACTATCGTGTATCGTGAAAGAATATTGTGATATTATATATTTTTCCATATGGCCCACCCCTAGTGGAGGGGCCTCTGTAGATGGCAGGTGGCTGCTAAGTGTCACAGTTCTATGTTTTTACATTTTTAACAGACCGAGGCCAGATTTAGGAATTTGTATATGAAAATAAATCGTGCCCTGTTCTTTTTCATGTTGGGATTTTATTGTTAAAGTTAATTTAGTTATTGCTACCTTGTAGAAATGTTGCTTTCACTAGAAGCAGGCATCCGTATTCCTTACATATCTTTCCATAATTAAGGAGTTAATAAGATTAAACAAAATTGTTAAAAAGGATTTAATTCCTCCTAGGTGGTCAGTACAATTACTTGATAATAATTATATTAAGTACAGTATTCAATAAGAAAAAATACGTTTTGTAAAATAAATCCTAAAGAAACAACCATAATAATATATTTATATGATTTTATTTGCAACTTGTATTTCTGAGTTTAAAGTCCTATATATGGTACTGAAAGGTTATCTACCTTATGACAAATGTTCTGTAATTACTTATCTCAGGCTGCTTTAATTTAAATCTATAACTAGACGCAGAACATTCTCTAATATTCATATTTGCGTGCAGCCTGGACGTCGCACATTAAATAATATCCCCATAAACCACGGCATGGTCCAGTGCTCAGTGACAATTTCAGAAAACTATTCATTCACCCTTCCTTAATCGAGCAACGCCGTTATGTTTTACTTGAGCAGCTCTGAGACAGTAGTATAGCTAATAGCAATGGGAAGTACATTTTCCCAGGTGTCCCATGTAGTAAAGGCACCTAGGTCGAAAAGCAGCAATCTTTATAATCTACCATTTTTGTAAAAAAAAACATTTTATAACATCAACATGAAATGGTAGCAATTATGTAGCAAATGAGGCCTGTAGTCATGTTTGTTGCAATTTGAAAGCCAAAGAAACAAACAAGGTAATTCCTAGGTCATTACCGTGTACTTACCATCTCACCACATAATTACTAAGTAAATAACGGGTCACATGTGTTTAAAGTGTTACTGTAGATGCCCACCATGCTGTAAACAGAGCAGGATCTATTTCTCCAAAATCACCCTATAGCAATAAAGATTATCTTTGCACCTTCGTAAAATAAAAACAAGAAATCGTACTGCTGCTTTTCCTCGATTTTAGATGTGCTCGATACTGTATGTGGGAATACATTTTCAGGTGGTATACGTAGGAATTCTGTCCTTTCATATTTCTCTCTCTCTCCCTCCCTCCCTAAATCAGGCTGCGACTAAAGGCTTTGTATGCCTTTAGTCGAGTATATTAAACTATGGATCCATTTATCCATAGTTGGTCCTATGCAAACATTTAGGGGCCCTCACAGACCAGACTGTTATGTTCCGTTTCTTGCAGAGAGATATCCACACTCTCTCAGATGACACTTAGCAGTCTGTCACTGTCAGAGATGAAAAGGACACTACTGCAATGAACATTTGCACATGTTATTGTTGTAAGACAACAAAAACAGTCCCCAGAGGACCGACTGATTGACATTGTCAAGCATGATGCAGCACAGTTCAGCGAGCATTCTCTGGATATGAGTCACGCGCTTCCCACGCACACTACATATGCAAATAAATAGCTGTTCTGCACTCTGCTGCGCTGTGCAGTGTACTATTCTCTCTGACATATTACACACTCGTTAAAGAGATGCACACTTCATCATTGGTGAAGTCCTTTGTTAATTGACATGCATACATATCTGTGACACAGACAGACATAATACAGTAAATATGGCTGCAAAGCGCATGCATACACACACACCCAGGCACCCCCACAAGCCCCCCTGCACGGTTTATAAAAGCTCTATTGGTCTTATTCAAAGGCCCGCTGAAGAATGCACATGCTATCCAAATAAATAAATCAAGGGGTCCGATAATGAAAGCCATCCCCAGCGGCACACCGCTTTAATGACAGCACAGACGGGCCACAGTGTCACTCACTGCCATGGGAGGGAAAATTAGAGCCAATTTGACACTAATCTGGAGCAGATTGTGCTCCTCTCTCTCAGGGCCCGGCGGTGGTGGTAGTGTGCCCCGGCCGGCGCACACGGAAACCCCTGCAGAGCCGATAAGGCCCGACCTCAGCATCACAGTTGTCCTGCTTTGTGGAAGCAGTTTTGATGACCAATTTCACCCCCCATAAAAACAAGTCGTTCCCCTCCACATGGGCTCGGTATAGCATCGCATGGCGCTCTCCACGGGCCTACTGTAGAGAGAGAGAGAGAGAATCTGAATGTTTTGCGCATGTGGCTGTTTTTCACAAGGTTGTAATCAGCTTGGAACGGTAGATACAATTTGCGGATACAAATGGATACACATGTCGGTTATAAATTCAGAGATTTGCCAATGCGATGTAAGACAGCAAATATGTTTTGTAGCGTTCACCAGATCATTTGCTGACAGTGAGAACAATGAATCACTTTTGTGCACTGTGCAATGCTTGCACTGATTCACTTGGTATCAATGTGTCTCTTTGCCCATCAAGCCACGGCGTCATAGTCATAGCTGAAAAGCTACACTCATTTCTCTGTGTCTTATTATACATTTGCTTGCGAGTGTATGTGTAATATTGGGTGTGAGTGTGATAGCTCAGTGTGAGCAAGATTTAAACGTGGTTGCCTTGTAAATGGAGTGGCACAAGATATGGTTATCTGACAGGATGATTCATTATGAAACAGCTACAGTATGTGTCTCCCCTGATGTACCAGCCTGTCTTGAATTGCTAAAGAGTATCTGCTTTATGAAAGGCATTAACAAAACCAAAGCTTAGTCATTACGGTAATTCTGGGTCACAACTGTTTAACCCATTTTGAGCGGGAACCCCTTTTGGTGGTTACATACATTATGTTATAATTTAGCTATTGAAAAATAGCAGATCTACAAGTTCATAGCAAAGAAACAGTGACATAGAAATGTCCGTTCCCATCTATCTCTTCAGGCGTTTCCTGTCTCTTTCCACTGATGCCATCAAATAAAGGCTTGTAAATGCCCCCCCCCCCCCCCCCCCCCACACACACACCCCACTCCACCCGCAAATAAAATTAATAAAAAGGTAATTAAACACGCTTTTGCCAGTAGCAATGTACTCAGATCAGGACATCGGAATTTAAATGACATTGGAAACCTAATCCAAATGTTTTTTTTACAGATTCACAAATGTGCTTTTGAGGCACAAAATTGTGACACATCAGATGCATGATTATTACCAGTACCGATGTTGTCTAAAAAGTAAAATGACAGATATACAGTAGGCCTATATCGGCCAAACCGATATATCGTTCAGGCTAGAGAGGAGGATGGTTATTTGGTTGTGATTAGATATTGCCAATCAGCGGGAGGAAGACGAAGAGAGTCCTCACAAGAGCCTGGGAAATAGGAGCCTACAGTTGAAATCCCAGGCATGTGTTTATGATTGTCATTTATTGTCCTTGCCATGGGAAAAAGTGGTGTGCCTTTCCAATTCTGCTCCAGTTTGGGCACATGGGGTACAGCAGCAGACCTTTGACATGCAGTACAGTGATATATCGTTTCTGTTTTTTACTAAGTCATGCACAAAAGGAAGATTTCTTTTTGTAGTCGTAAATAAACTGTCTTCATATTTGTCTTCCAGTTTCTGAGACATAGTTACACGGTGTAATTTTAAAGTCACGTTTTCAACTTCACACAAACAATATTTCCATCCCTGTAAGGTAAAATTCTCCTTAGTAGAAATGCCACTTGAAATTGAGCCAGGACAAATCACCATGGGGATTTTCTAACTTTTAAAGTTTGACATCATGTACGGAGTAACGATTGCTGAAACAATCGTAATTTATTGTGACCTTACTTTTTCCAGTTCTGGATCCCCTTTGTGAAATTGTGTAGGTTGCAAGTTGAACACATCTGCCTTGTATTGATCCTAATCCACAGATCAACCCACACAAAGCCATATGAAATATCTCCTGATAAGAAACACATTGAACTGCTTCACATGAAGAATATTTCATTCCCTTTGCTTACAAGGTAATGGGATACTGCAGCGGCACTGAAATTGAGCACAAACAAATAATTATGGGGGGTTTTCAAAGTCAAACAACATGCGAGGAATATTCTGAAATTTATGAAACTTTTGCAAAATTTCTGGTGGTGCCCACCCCCCAGCCCCACCCCCTCTTGTGTCTTGTCGCTTTGCTTTCGGTTCCTGAAATCGCTTGTGTAATTGTGTAGGTTGTTAGCTGGCCTATGTTGATCATAATCTACAGCTCAATCCATGCAAAGCCATATGAAATATTAGCTGATAGGAAACACATGTTTATGACATTCTGAATCCTAGTGGGAAAAAATGCATTTTTACACTACAAAATAATTTGTGTCTCATATGGAATATGGATCAAAGACACATGTGCCAGACATTTGATTTTAAAATGTATTGTTGCACTGAAGATGCCTTTAAACGGGTTTAGGGTTTTGTGATTTACAATACTGTGCGTGTGGAGTATTACATTGTTCTTCCTCAGCGAGACACCCACAAACGTGCCGAGCGTAAATCTATCCAGCAGACTCCCATTTTTAGCATGAACGATATTGCATTTAAAAAACTGCAACTCCTATATGTGACCTAACGTCTCTATTGTTTCCCCTCTGCCTGTGTGTCTCTCTCTTCCGTCTCTGCTCCTCCCCGGCCGGTCACCACAGTGGACATCGAGCGGGCCAGTTCGCTGGGCTCCGAAGGAGAAGATGAGGTGGGCCTGTGGAGCCTGGAGCCCCAGGACTGCCAGGAGAGCCTGGGAAAGACCATGAGCCTGACGCCCAGCGAGGGGACCGAGGAGCCCGGCAGCCCGCCGGCGGCGCGCTCCGGCCGGCCACGCAGCCTCAGCCCCGACGGCAAGAGCCACTGGGTGGCGGCGGGGGAGCCGGAGGGGGAGGGGGAAGACGGTGCCGTCTCCGCCCCGCCTCTCATAGACGGGGAGGAAGAGCGCGGTTCTCTCAGGAGGATGTATGGTGAGTTATACGTCTTTGTGAAAGCAGAGTCACATTATGCCATTATACAGTGAAGGTGGATTTCTCTTCTGTATACCATTAACCCATTCTGACCCGAGATCAGATTCTAAAAATGTCTTCTAAATCCTGACGGTTTTCTGAAAAAGCTATGTTTCTGTGTCAGTCGTTCTTCGATTTTTCAAAAATAGCAGACCTACAAGCTCGAGAGCTTGTAGGTCTGCTATTTTTCAATAGCTAAAGCATAACATAATGCTAACACCAAAAGGGGTTCACGCTCAAAATGGATTAATTGGGATGTTTATCTTTTTTTAATGAGGCCATTCAACAATAAATCCTATTTTAGGTGCCCTTTTACTGTGGTTTGGGTGTTTGTGCATCTGTAAACAAGTTTATAGTGCTCTTTCTGACGCAAGACCCGTTCCATTGTTGGGGGGTGCTTCTCAAAGCCTTCAAGATACACACCATCTTATCAGCTCCCCATGAAGACGAAAGTCATTCCTATAGGCTATTCCTTCTCTTTGGAGAGAGAAAAAACCCCCTTGTGAAAGCATGACAAAAGGAAGTCATCCCACACGATGTAACAATATTTCCATGCATCAAAGAGGTGACGTTACGGTACTGAAATCAGAACGGGGCGACACAAGGCTTTCCCTTTTATTTAGAGGAGATCAAAGGCTCACGCGGCTTGCCTACTAACAATCACTTAGCCCTCTCGCCTCGTGTGATTTGGCCTGCCCTGATGAAGGCAAAGCGGAGTTTTTACAACGCCAACCACACCGGCTCTTCCCCATGCCACATGAAAACGGCTCAAAATATGCCAACATCTGCAAACATTTGAAAAATCTTCCTCAAAGTCAATGCGCTGTAAGCAAAGCTGACTGGTTTGAGTCATGATAGAAGGCGCCCGCTCTCCTTCACGTATGTCTGTGGCTTTCTGTCTTTTCTGGCTGCATGGTATACTACAGTCAATGGCATGGATTAAAAAAAAGAAAACTTATTCCAAAAATCTAGTACTAGGTCCGGCTAATCGGCCCCAAAATAGATTTTCCTCAGTCTGTGTTTAACTGAACAATTTAGCCTTATTATTTTCAGTTGCAGGCAGTGTCGTTTTACAATACTGTCACCCCCTATATAAACACACACACACATGCAGCGCTCACGCGCACACGCACACGCACACACACACACACACACACACACACACACACACACACACACACACACACACACACACACACACACACACACACACACACACACACTATGATGATGGTATATACTATTTGACATGTATAATGTACTATATATAGCAGGAGCAATGATGCTCTCAAACAGGCATTCTTATTCCTGCGCAACAGCTACTGAAAGGACTACAGATGTATCGGGTTAATCCAAACGTTCAGTGCCATATGAATGCAAACGTTCCCAAGATCTCAGTGGTTACGATTCTGTGCCACCGCCACATAGCTACATTTGAAATCTGAGGTGTGCCTTGAGACTCAATCAATAGCAAAACTAACTGTGTAGACAAACTTATGACCGTTTGAAGTTCCACTTTAGATATTTCAATATATCCTCTATATCCTTATGCAGGTCAGAACTCAGACTCCCAGAATGCCTTGGAGGACCTCGCCCAGTATGACATCCTCGTCCAGCTGAGGAAGGCCTCGAACCCCGCCAGCCTCCTGGACCACCACCCACACCTGCCCCACAACGGCAGCGCCACCATTTACCACCCTGGCAGCAGGCTCGACGAGCTACCGCCTGCCATCTGGTCACCCGGAAGCCACCACCACTCCCCTGAGGGACACGGTAAGGGTCAACCCCTTTAAACATGGTGTGTCCCTACTATGGGCATGTCAGAATAGGCGAAGGTGTTATGTTAAAATAGCGATCTACAAGATCACAACACGTTGCACATTGCATCGACTGCTTTCACATGACATATCATATGACAAAGTTTCAAATAGCGCACACACGCGCGCACACACACACACACACACACACACACACACACACACACACACACACACACACACACACACACACACACACACACACACACACACACACACACACACACACACACACACACACACACACACACACACACAACTACTCTCTACATGCACATGAATAAAGAAACTTCTTGATTCAGAAACTTCTTGATTCATTTGTTAATGGTCCAAGCCCTACAATATGCCAATAAGCTCAACACCATACAGTACATACTGTGGCTCAGGAGGTAGAGCAGGTCGTCCAATGATCCATGGGTCGGCGGTTCGAATCCCGGCTCCTCCTGTCTACATGTCGAAGTGTCCTTGGGCAAGACACTGAACCCCAAATTGCTCCCGATGTGCTGGTTGGTACCTTGCAATAGCAATAGCTATGGTCATGAAGTCTCACACAAGGCTGTTGTATGATGTTGTGTGTAATCATACAAGGCTGTTTTTTTATGGTGTTGTATTTTAGATGTCCTTCACTGGCAGCGTGCTATGTTTGGTCAGTTTAACGTATGGCCACAGTTGAACATATCTGACATTCTCTCACCCCAGATGCTCACCCCCTGAGTCCAGATGCACTGAGGATGCAGCAGGCCTGTCCTTTCTGCCACAGGACCTACCAGCGAGGAGCCTCGCTCAGGGAGCACATCAAATACTGCCAGGAGAGGGAAGGGAGCCACATGGTCTGTCCGCTTTGTGGATACACTGCCACCTACAGGGCACAAATGGAGAGGCATGTTGCACTGCACAACCAAATACAAGACAAGGTGAGACAAACCTAAAAGAACTAAGTTGAAACTTGCCGCACAAAAAAAACCTATTTGTCAAAATGTAACAAGGCGTATGGGGCAATAATTAAGCACTTACTCTTAATTTCTCACCCCACACTCTTACCCTGTAATTAAAAAGAAATATCATATTGCTTGATTTCAGAACTCTCTTACATTGGACCATGGCACGGAGGCCAGGAAGTTTAAATGTCTACAGTGTGGGAAAGCCTTCAAGTACAAGCACCACCTCAAAGAACATCTACGCATCCACAGTGGTGAGACTGAATATCTGAATAAACAGCTGCAACTACGTAGCTACCCACACATTTTACTAACTCCCTCCCTTCACTTATAACACATGGGATCCGGATGGTGGTGCAGGCCGGGTAAAGTCACTGCCCACCCTGGAGATTGGGGGAGAGTGGAGACACATATAGGCTGTGTTCACTGCAACAGGTGGGAAGCTAGCTGTACTGGGTAGGGCACCTGTTCATCAGGGAGTGTAATTGGGACTGGAAGGGTAGCATGTTTCTCCTGAGGCCTTATCAATAAATCAAAACATGGCACACTCAGAAATAGAAGTCCATATTTTGTATCGTTCCATATGCCTCAAGCTGGCATACCGTACGTTTCCGCTGTCCGGCCTTCCTCAGGCCTCATGCCATCCTGGTGAAACTAGGCTACTCAGGTGAAAAGTGGCGGCTAGTCAGACAACATGTGGTTGTTTACTTACTCTACTACACCACCCTCCAAGACCAACAGTAGGGATTGGCAGTGAAAGTGACTATACAATTTGGCAAATAATAATAATATAAATCACACCTGTGTGAAGTGAGCGGTGCCTTTCATCATGGCGATGATGTATGATGATGACGACGTCATCATACATCCAATCAGCCAATCAAATCATCACATTCCATGCAAACAAACACACCTACACACAAAGCTGTGCATAGGAGCGGCTGCACTTCTCAAAACAAATAGAGAAGATAAAAGCAAATTTTTTATATTGTCCGTTACAGACTATACCAGGGGTGTCGAACTCAACTTGGGGCGAGGGCCACATTCATTCAACCCATAATCTCAGTGGAAATTGGGGAATATGTTGACAATAGTCGACAGCTCTGCCGATTAATAATCGATTCATTGAACCCCATATTAATCAATATCAGATAAAACTCATAAGATTTTATATTATGCACATGCCATGGTCACATAACCATTATATGTTGAGTGCATGCTTTGATGGTTACAGTTTTATAATCAGTTTTGATGCGTAAACCTTTGTGAAGATCATCTCAGTTCTCATTGTATGCTAGTTACTGCCATTCAGGATGGAAAATGAAATCCATTTGGATTTTGGGAGAAGTAGTTCCATAGGGGGCTGGTATGAAGTACTTGATATAAAGAGAACATGTTCAGTTCACTAGTCTACACTCTACTCTACACCTGCCTTCATTTCATCTGATTGTCTGTCTGGCAGGCACTTAACAAGCGATCGTTAACTGTGTCTGTTAGAGAGAGGGGCAGAGAAGTGGCTTTGCTCAACTTGATTTATACTTATATATGACACCCCTGGACTATACTATACTGTAGACATGATGAGCTCTTGTCATGTACATACATACATGACAAGAGAAGAGAAAAGGTGTTTTAATACCAAAGTGCTACCTCTTGTGAGTTGTGACTGATCCGTCTCTGTGGGACTTCCTCCCTCTAGGTGAGAAACCGTACGAGTGCCCCAACTGCAAGAAACGCTTCTCCCACTCGGGCTCCTACAGCTCTCATCTGAGCAGCAAGAAGTGCCTTAGCGGGGGAGGAAATGGAGGAAGTGTGTCTGGAGGAGGAGGAGGAAGCGGAGGGATCTTTAACGGACACGGCCAGAGCTCCTACCCTCACCACCCGTCCCCAACGTCTCCCCCCGCGGGCGGGGGGAGGACCAGCAACGGCAAGGGCTCTCCGTTCCCTGCTCAGGCGCAGGATTACGTTAGACCTCTGGGCCAGAGAACGGAGGACGCTCACCATCACATCTCGGCACAGGAGAACCACCGTAGCCCCATGGCGTTCCCCAGAGCGGCTGACCTGGCCAGGCTCTGGGACCCCATGGCCGGCGTGCTTAAAGGGACCACCCTGTTGCCTTATCTGCCCTCCGGAGCCAAATTTGAGCAAATGCTGCAGGAGATGCTACACAGGGAGGTGAAGCCAGAGGAGGGGAGAGGTGGAGGAGGAGGAGGAGGGGTTGGGATGGATGAAGGGAGGGCGAATTACAATGGAGGTGGTCATCCCGACGGGAAGGTGTCGCCCGACAGAAGTGTAAAACGAGAGAGGGCCAAGTCTAGCGACGGGGAGAGAGGGGCGTTTGCGGTGACCTGCCGCTGGTGCGCACAGCTTTTCCCAAACGCGGCGGTGCTCCTGCAACACGAGCGCTACCTCTGCAAGATGAACAGAGAGGCCGTGGAGATGCCGGAGGTTCCTCACAGAAAAGACCACCTCTCACCGCCGCTCTTCTTCGGTAGAACTCCTCTCCGGGGGACGGAGGGCAGCAAGCCGAGCGGAGTGGCCAACGGCTTCTCCGAAGACAAGTCGCCGGTACAGAAGCCCAACTGGCATTCTGTGCCACAGCAGCTCCTGGTCGCAATGCACTCCCCGTCGCAGCACCGCCCCGACGCCCTGCCCTCGAGGCCATACTGGTCCGGCCTGGAAAGCGGCAGTCCTGGCCAGCCAATCAGCCCGTCTACGGAGCTGACATCACCTCCTCAGACCAGGAGGAGAGTTCCGTCCTCGGGATTCGGTTCTCCTCTCTGCCTCGACCTCTCCACCTGTCCGCCCGATTTCTCCTCGCCTCAGAAGCGGCCCGGCCCACAGAACAGAAGCCCCTGGTCCGGTTCCGGTTCACAGAATGAGCCCTTGGACCTTTCCCTCCCCAAGCCACCCGCAGACCAAGAAGGCGCGAGCAAAACGGTTCACGACAAGCCATCTAGAGGAGAGAAGAGAGAGCTTGAGAAGCAGCAGCATAGGAAAATGAGTCCAAGCCAACCTCAACACTTAACCCTCCACCAGTTCTATAGCGGGTCTGGGGTTCCTGTGTTTGGGGGCTCCATGTACAACGGTTTCCCTGTGTTCAACCCCATGCTCCAGGCCAGTTTAGGGGGACCAGGGCATGAGAGCATCCCCTCTCTTCCCCTCGGCCATCCGACATCCAGCTCTGGTTTCCTCTCTCCTATGACCTACATGATGGAGACTGACACAGAGGCTATGCTGAAGAAGATCCACCAGGAGAGACAAGCTTTAATGGTGAGACACTTTTGCCCGCTTAATTTTTTACTCAACGTGATGTATTACATGTAAAATATACGGCATATGCAATTCTTCTTCTTTCTGGTGACTTGTATGGTGTGTTAGATACAATTATTAAGTACAACACTAATGCAACTTCTCTCACATGACTTATTTTTTGTTTGTGTTCCCTATAGGGCGAGGTGTTAAGTCATGGAGGTTTAGACTACCTCTCTCTAATGGAAGACGGGATGGATGGAGAAGGAGGAGGCCCAGGCAGGAAGAGACTGAAGAAGACAGAGGAAGGCCTGTACGCCTGTGACATCTGTGAAAAGACCTTCCAGAAGAGCAGCTCTTTGCTACGACACAAATATGAACACACAGGTCAGTGGCACATGTCCAACTACACGTATATATTGAGAAATATAAACTCAATGAAGAGAATAAGCCAAATCAGAAACCCAAACTCAATCTACGTCAAACTAAAGTACATACGGGCGGCGGTGGCTCAGGGGTAGAGTGCCTGGATGGTAACCGTAAGGTTGCCAGTTCGAACCCGGGCTCCCCCAGAGTTACTGTCGAAGTGTCCTTGAGCAAGACACTGAACCCCTAATTGCTCCCGATGTGCTAGTTGGTGCCTTGCATGGTTTCCCCTGCCATCGGTGTATGAATGTGTGTGTGAATGGGTGAATGTAATGCACAATCTCTGTAAAGCGCCTTGGATAAAGGCGCTATATAAATGCACCATTTACCATTTACCATACGCTTGTCCGTGAAAATATAAAATACTCATTTGATAAAACGGTTGATATGAAAGTCTACAAATCAAATTAAAAACAAACACAATATGTTTGAGAAGATAATATGAACCGGTGGTTCCCAAACTTTTAGCCCGTGACCCAAAAGAGAAATGATACATTCCCCTGGGACCCTTAGTGAAAATAGCAGATCTACAAGCTCACAACGCGTTGCTTCACACTGCGTTGTGAGCCTGTAGATCTGCTATTTTCACTACTTCTAAAACATTTGTTTTCTAATTTATGGAATGTCTTAGATAGTAATAACAAATTACTTTAATTTAGTATTTAATTTGGTATTAATTCATGAAAACTTTAGTTTTGGGGGGGGAAATGTTTGAGGGGACCCATATAAATGTGTCCTTGATCCACAAATGGGTCCTGACCCAGTGTTTGGGAAGCAGTGATATAAACCATCTCTGCGGATGTGTTACAGGCAAACGCCCGCACGAGTGCAAGATCTGCAACAAGGCCTTCAAGCACAAGCACCACCTGATCGAGCACAGCCGCCTGCACTCAGGAGAGAAGCCCTATCAGTGTGACAAGTGTGGCAAGCGCTTCTCCCACTCGGGCTCGTACTCCCAGCACATGAACCACCGCTATGCCTACTGCAGCAGGGACCAGGACCCCGACCAAGACCCGGAGGAGCCACCCCTCACGCCGGGAACAGGCAACGACCCCGGGGGAGCGCTGTCGCTCTCCGCCGAGGACGCCCAAACCCCCCACCTGTTCCTCAGTGACTCGAGTCTGGACGGAGGCCCCGGAGGCTTTAGGGAGGAGGAGGAGGAGGAGGAGGTGGAGGAAGACAAAGAGGAGAGTCCCAGAGATGATCACGCTTTGAGTTTGTCAGAAGCAGAGGAAAGGCTGGTAGGGTGTGCCGAGTCTGACCATGAATTACCCGAAGAACTGAACAGAGGAGAGCAGAACACGATAGATAACAACAATATAGCAAAACATGTCGGGGCTGAAAGCACAGAGCACCGCCTCTGGGACCAAGGAACAGATCAACAAAATGGAGAACCTGACGAATATGAGCTGAGCCTGGATACAACTGACTCACAATGACCCAGGATCAAAGGTTAGGGAACTTTAAAAGGCCTCAGCAATACATATATACTACAGTACATATAATGTTACATTTTAATTAAGAAAGGATTTTAAATAATACAGACTTTTGTATACGATGGATTGGATATACCACAGAATAAAGAGCCTTACAATGCAGCCATACACATTATGTAACAATGCAATGGACAGTATTGTTTGACACAATATGGACTTGATGTGTTTACTGTGAGTTACATTGTGCCAGTCACTTTATTGCTCACCGCCACAGTTGCCATGGTGTTTAGTCAATTCACAGTGCAGTTAGCCCATTTAGACGTGGAAAGCCTATACGTTGTTACAGCATTTCTGTGTCAAATTTGTAGATTATTTATAAACAAATATTGTGCAGTATTAATTGCATGATGGATGGCGGGTAGACATCTACAGTTTTGTCATTAAATGTCGCTTAATAATGGATAGTCAAATTGTCCACTTAGTCCACCCAGTTGTTGCCATCATGCCGTTTTGTTAGGAATCGGATATTTCTTCTCTTCTTTTAATGTTGAGTAACCTATAGAGTAACATACCTGAACCACCCTCTGATGTATTTAGGGCTTTAGGCTAAACGCTTTATAAGGCTATCTGCTGGCGCTATGGTATTTGACAAGCACTGAACTCAACATTGAAAGAAGTGAGGAAATGTCACCCTATTGGCATGATGGAAACAACAGGGAAAGGTTGTGTAGAAAAGCATTCTTATTCCGATTCTTGTCCATGCACATTATATTCACTTCTGAATATTGTGTGGTATTATTTTTTTGAAAACCTGACCTCTCATATTCAAGCCATACTATAAATGTAAAATATTGTTTTCCATTCAAAACAACAAAACAGCAAACAGGCATGTTTGTCGCCAGGGCGCTCTCTGTGAAATGCGTCAGATGCCACAAGCGTGACGTGGTTAACTACAGGTTTCAGAAGGTTAACTGCATTGTTGACCACCATGCTGGTACTAAAGGCATCAAAGAAGGAAGGGTCTCTTGAAGAGTAAACTGAAAGTGGGTTGTTTATAGTTTAATTTTTCTTTTAAATAAGATGACTGCACCTTTAAAATGCCATGCCTTGTTAGTGGACTGTTGTCCCCTAGTCGCATTTCTGGACAGGATTTTGTGGGAGTATGATAATGAGGTAATTCTTTGAGGTTTTTCCTTTGAAGGGGCAAATAAAACTTGCACTGTCTCACGATCCATTCCATATTTCAAGTAATAAACATATGGAGCCATTTTATTTCTTTTAACGCCAAGCTGTCTGGTCTCGCTCATAATAATTTACATGTGTTGCATCGTCTTAGTTCACACCACGAGGACAATAATGTGTCACACATTTGGACCGCCTGTTGAGGCCCGACGACAGGGTCAAGTAAAAGACTCAGGACACAAAGTGCACCAGCTTTAGCTTCCTCTTTCTGCCTGTGATTCAGCCAACCTGAAAAGTGCCTTAGATGTACTTAGACACTGTGATTAATCAGATGCAGCCGTGGTATGTAAAGATAAGACAGTGGTGCTTGAGGCGTAACTAAGCCTGTAGTGTCCCTGCATACTGTATATGCAACATACACTTCTCACACACTGTGTGTGTCACCAAAGATATGCATACATGCCAAAACCAACCGCTAACCCTGTTTTGATAGTTCCCATTTTGTTTTTTGTTTTTTTTTGCAGGGTGGGGGGGGGGGGGGGGGGGAAATAAGGCATATTTTGTTTACCCTCACATTGCCTTGACAGACTTGTAATGAAGTAATATTTCTTACAAACACACTTAAACGTTTTGTATTTTCTTATATTTGTTATGTTCTTTGCATGAATTTGTGAATATCTGTAATAAAATTGTATATAATTTGTTACCAGAATTGTGTATTGCACTGCTATTTATTTCCTAAACAGAATTTTACTGAATAAAATACTAAATAAAATTAACTAAAATACTAAATAAACTATTTCCTAAATACAATTCTAAATCAGTGGTTTAAAACCAAGTAGCATTGTTAAAGGTCAGCTCTCTTCACTCAAAAAAGCCTGGATTCTTATTGAAAATGATATATAGGACTATAAAATCACTCGGTGTGTAAATATAATCCTGGACGGGTAAAACCCAGTGTCGGGGACTGGCTTGTGGTCAATGCCGTTACTGTAAACAGTTAGCATAATGTGCATGATGATTGGTCAGAGTTGGGGAGTTCATGACGGTGAACCTGCATATACAGTATGTGGTTGTGGTGTTCTCAGGCTGAGCCATGTTAGGATAAGTCAACAACTGGCTAACCATACGAGTCTACATCTTGACGTTCATGGGCCCTAGACCCCCACAACCCCAACACCAATATATATATATTTTTTTTTTAAAGCAATAAAGATATGATACTATACGAAAAAGGAAACAAAATGAGAGAGCATGTTCAGAATGCAATACCATTAAAAATGACTAGAGTAATAAAATTACTCTATGAGAGAAGTCAATCGACTGCTTGATTTGAGATGCTTGATTGCAAATAAATCCACCAGAGGGAGACAGCTTAACGAACAGAGATATGTGAGGTGTGTTACGTTTAACCTTATACTCTGTTGACCGGTGTCCCCCAGGGGCCTATACTGATCTATTTGCAGAAAATAGACGATTTACGAGCTCAGTAATGTGTTGTGACGTGCTGTGAGTTTGTAGATCTGCTATTTTCACAGAATGTTTGCCCATTTCCATTCCGTATCCCATGTTGCTCAAGAATGCACATTTGAGACACAAATACACTTCATGATAATGGATACATTGTGATGCCTTTAATCTACCAGTCACCTGACTTTACCAGACAGGTGAGTGTGGGCTAGACGGTTCACTCACTGACACACTGAAGCAAGAGAAGAGCATTCTCTAAGACTAACACGAGTACTGCTCAGAAAACGAGACAGGACGGGATCCATGTGGATCTTGGACATCATAGCCAGCCTATGTCATCATCATCAGTCAACTATTAGGTAGACCTGTGACACCTCTATATACTCTATTTGGACAAAGGAAGAACATAAATACTGTACATGACTGCATATTATGCTAATATGTTCTAAACATAATGTACATACCTCTCTCTTCACGGGTAATACTATGACATGATGAAGAATACACTAAAAGGATTTCACTGTTTACAATGGAAGCCTACTCACCAACAATAGCTTCCTCAGCACTGCCATCATCCTTGTGTAGCCATTTATCCTAAATAAAGTAAATCACAAAATGCTTTCATCACCTTGGAAAATCATTTTCTCTGCTCATGCACATTCTGATCCTGTTCTTTCACATGCAGTGATATCATTATGGTCAGTGGACTATTGGCCAACTGGATAAAATTGTTATATAGAGGTTTGCGTCTGGCCACTGTGTGGCTAAAAGAGATTTGATGCAGACCAGTGGTTTTCAACCTTTTTCATATCAAGGCCCATTAATGAGATGCCTTGCAGACCAAAACTAAAGAATATGTCCACATTTCCATGCTGTATTGATGTTGGTACAATAGGAGAGACAACAGGGGATCATTTTGGTTTCATTTTACGGGTCCATTTGGTTTCATTTTACACTTTCAAGAGTTAAAGATCCATAAGGGTCCACTCCATTTGGTTACCAACTCTCCATCATTTAGCTGGGGACCACCTGGAACCCCCTGAAGGACCACTGGTTGAAAACCACTGGTGTAGAAAGAGGGAAAAGAGGAGCTGACCAAGAATATAATCCTGGGGCTCAATGAATGAAATAAGGTTAAGTGGTTAAAAATGATGCTAATGTTCATTAATTTCAGGTCATTTTCATGTCGTCTTATCGACTCACTGAAGGCTCAGCTCTGCAGACACCTTCTTGTTTACCCTACTATTTAAAGTCTGAGTTTAATACATACATGAATGAATGATTTATATTTGTAATAGGTCTACATATATTGCGATATAGCTGCTAATCTTCTTCGCACAGCTAGCTTGCAAGACGCACCATTCTGATTAATTGAAAATGGAGGACCGTGATGTAAACTCACAGTAAAGTGGGGGAAAAAAGTGTTTTTGTTATTATACAAAAACAAGCGTTGTGACCCTCTCTTTTCTTCTTTGATCTTTTTTCTTCAGTTCCTTAACTTTCTTCTTTCGCGGGGCATGACTATGACAAGAGGAAGACGCAGGTGTTTTATAAAAGATAATGTTGACATCGGGTTGACATGGTTGTAATTGCGCGATGACGTCATTACGTAACGTCTACTCTACACTGACAATTCAATGGCTGAAATATAGGCCTAATAATAATAATAATAATAATAATAATTAAAAACATAAACTAAACAAGGTAAAAATGTGACAGTGAGAAAACTGCTTGAAACTTGAAAGTCATATAGCCTATTGGTGAAAACCTTTTTGTATTATTATTTTTATTTTTAATACCACATGCTGCTCCACAATGTCAAATGCCTCAAGAGTCAAAGTGACCTATCTGGTTCCCAAAGTGGGGTCCGGTGACTATAATAATAATATTAAATTATATGATATACTAGGATACATTTAATAAATACCCTTTTCATTTTCATTTTTTCCACAGAATCAAAGGTTTTATGGTTATTGATGATTCTATAGGCTTAAAATAATATATATAAATATCTTTGTAAATCTCTATGGGAAAAACGAATGGCCGATCTTTCAGTGGGTCCAGAAAACCACGGCCACTGCTATGCTCTATTGAGGCCTGGTATACCTCAGAGGTCAGTGAAAGGGTCAGTGTGAGAGTGTAACAGGGCTGGGGTGGCCCTCGGGTGGGTAGACCGGAGTCCTTGTGGAGTCCTTGGGGGGGCTTTGATTTTGATATTAAGAAAATAGGAAGTAGATATTTCAGTATGTTCTGTGCACGGCTCCCTGGCATGGAAGCATCTGTGAGGAAAGTATTCGAAGCAGACTTGCAAGGTGAAGTGTTTACATGTTCGTACAGTAGTATGAATGGTACATAACACTATAGTATAGTGTTATGTACTGTAGATAGTTGCAGCCAGGGCCTCGTTGTATAGGATACTGTCAAAACACTTCAGCAATCCTCCTTGTTATTAGGTTTTTCTATCATTTTTGTCACACAATTAACTCCAACTCCTAGCTTTGCTCCATTCAATGTTTGTTACTGCATGTGCCGCCGTATTTGTCTGGTTTAATAGGTAAACCCTGCAGAATGATGCTCACCACCACGCTGATCAGGTAACTTACTTTTGAATGGGTAATGGTATTCATCATGTTTGAGTTGAACTTGACACCCTATGGTACAGTACCATGGTCCGTAAAAGTTTGGCATGTCAGTGCAGCTCAACCTGAAAATAGGCCAAAATACTTCTTCAACGTTCCCTTTGTAGTTCAGCATTTTCAGTATCTCTAAAATTCTAATATTTTAAAGTGGCAAGTAAAATACATTGATTTAAAGTACATTTTTTATATGCCAGACAGTCTGCTTCAAATTCTTTGACAGTGTGAACAGCAGGATTCTTCAGCGTCCTTCGCAAGGTCGGATGTGGGATATGTGGCCCATGAATTGGGACAACGCTTTGAATTAAAGGTCTATATTTCCAGAGCTTTAAAGAATACAGTTGTGCTGCAGCTTGGCTTGCCTTGGTTGTAACTGTACGGTAGTTAGCCACAATGAAATAAGAAGACACAAGACTCATCATGACAGAGGCTCTCTTTCAGTCTTTGTGAGGGGAATTATCCTGTGCGTCTGAGTCCAATTAGTATGACTCAGGCCAGTCGTGACCGCTTAAATCAGCCATCACCAAACACAGCTATCAAGTAACGAACATTCTAGAAACCTCATGATAAATTAGCCCCCACCCCTCCCACCCCCCGTCCGATGGTGAACATCACCAATTGCAGATCCTCCATCGCTGCAAAGATTGTTTTTATTAGTCTATTTGTCTTGTTTTTTCTTATCTGATTTTTATTTCATTACATTTCAATAATATATCTTATTAACTTACTAACTGTATTGTATTGCTGTTGTCAGAACTTGTCACACCAACCTGTATACCTGTATATATAAGTGAAAAACAAGTAAACCCTAATTAACAATCCTAGTATAATATACTGTATATATAAACACACACATGGAGCTTCTCCGGAGTCAAGCATAAACATTTAGCATTGTTGCTTGTTGGTAAGAATATATTTGTCATATTTTAATGCTTTTTCATCCCATCATACTATATGCCGGCACCCCACACATCATCATTAATAAACATATTGTTCATAATAAACATGTTATTTAAATGACATATATCTTTTTAATCATGCCCCTGGCAGCCTGGTTTACACTTCGGTATATATGACTGTGTAGTGTGCCGAAAATAGCGATCAGCTCACAACTCGCATGCACAATGCGTTATGGGCTTGTAGATTTTTTCAGAACACGAGACAGTCGTACGACGGAGCATAAATCAGGCATGATTCTAATATTAGAGACTGATTAGCGCCATCACACCACCAAGAAGAATATAAAAGACATCACAGAGAGCTGTGTCCTCAAGTGTTTTCTGCCATTGGGTTTTTTTTATTGACACATAAATCTCTTTCAAAATCAGAGGTTGGAGAGAGAATAAAACATAATAGGACATAATTACAGTAATGTACAAAATCTGTACAAAGAGTCTGAAATATTGAATCATTTAAACGTCTTGCAAGAAATAAGACACCAGATTTGCCCTAAAAGCATTTTCTTTTATGCCATGAATGGAAATGTTCACTCTCACAATATGGGGAATGGGACATATAAAATCAAATAAACTGAAAAATAATCAGAGAAATTAAACTACTGTAACTAACTTTAGACTAAATGTACACATTGACTCTGATACCAGAGTCAATCAAACAGGTCAAATAAACAACTGTGTGGTTCTTTATTTAGGCAAGAAAATAATATTACTGTGGCAATCAAACATAAAAGCATGACCCTGGAAATGAACAGAAACAGAAACACACAATGGAAGAAAACAAATCTCCAATTATG
>NC_139703.1:28822927-28880427 GCF_964188405.1 Protomyctophum parallelum | reverse complement strand
AAACTATTCATCTCCCTCAAGCCATTTCATCTTCAGAGGACCTAAACTTAACAACAGCGTGGCGCTGCTACGGTATACGCTCTTGGCACACGATGTGATTCATAAGTGCACTCGCAGTGGTCAGAAAAAAATCATGGAAACCGAGGGCACTCTGCCCCCTCTTGTGGTGTTTCTTTTTTTTTTTTTTACGTTAAGAGGAAGAGGAAGGAATCAAATTTCTTTTGGGGGCATCTGGTTCGTTCATGCCTAGTAAAGTACCTCAAAGGAAATTAAGGGAGGGTGATATTTCTCCACGGGGGAAATAAGTCGGTTTTCACAGCACGACTGAAAATGGTGCTGACACATGGCGTGTGATAAGGCAGACTGAGAGACAATGAGGGAAGCAAATAGGTGGCAGACATGAAGGCAACAAAGCAAACAGGCAAGAGGTTCAGAAGCATTCAGTCACAGGTTAACCACTTCGACCAGGGTTGGGAAACCTTTAGGCCGGGCACATGATCACGTAAGTGTTGTCCGAGCTAGGCTGACGTGTGCTGTACAGTTAATTCATACCACCATTGCTTTTACATGTTATTTTAGGCTGCTAATCCTACTATAATGCACGTAACTCGAGAACCGTTAGCCCCACCGATCACATTCGACACACGCGGTCCACACCCCCGCAGGGAGTGCAGTGCCCGGTATCTCCAGAACCACCACAAAAGGCTCTGATCAGGCTCTGCCAGTGGGCCAAATCAGCCTAAATCCCATCACCTGTGCAATTTCCAGCTTCTGCCCTGCCTCAGCCAATTGATTGCCATGGCAACCCCACACCTGCAAATTGATTACATAACCGCTCCACTTTTCAGTCAGTTTGCACTCTTCACACACAGGCAGACTGGCAGATACAGAGATCTCCATGTGGGACACAGACAGATAGTTAAAACGTGTGTTATGACAAGTTGACAACGGGTATTATTAGATTCCCAAGTTGCATCGCTCTCAAGTAGGCTGGTGGCCAACGGGCACGTACAAGTCTAGTTAGAATAATACAGCAATACAATAACAACAATATCCAGTATTGTTGTTATTGTTAATGATTATTGTGTTCTGTTTTTAGCGGACTTTGCAACACTAGCATTTTGCTGCTTGTGTATGTTTGAGAAGTGACAAATACATTTGGATTCTTGATTCCAATAAGAAAGAATGAGTCAATCATTTAATATTGATAATAATGAATAATAAAATATTATTACTATATTATTATTATCATATTCACATCCTACACTAAAGTAGTTTTTGATCAACTCATAGTCTAAAACTGTATTATAATTGGGACTATTAGTCAACTCTGAACTTGGTAGATTATAGCGTCTGTGGCCCTAACACATGGAATGACCTTCAGAGCAGACTACTGTACATTGAGATTCACCACTACGTTGAGATTAACCAAACAGATGCCCACAATATGTAACTGTTTTTACATTGTTTTCAATCTTGGTCTTGGTTTCTATTTGTAAACCTTATATTTCACATGTATGCCTTTTATTTTTGGTATTTTTTCAACAGTGATGCCGCATTGTATTACTCGACGACACTGCCAATGAGTTAAATGACTCTGTGTATTTTCGAGTATAAATACATCTTGAATGAATGAATGAATGAATCACTTCAATAGCCCAATCTCATCACCTTATAGAACAAGAGGTTGTCCAAACCTGACTTAACCCATTTTGGGCCGAGAACCCCTTTTTGGTGTTTTGTTGTTATGCTTTAGCTATTGAAAAATAGCAGATCTGGCGCGCTACGAGCTTGTAGGTCTGCTATTTTTGAAAAATCGAAGAACCACTGACATAGAAACATAGCTTTTTCAGAAAACTGTCAGGATGTAGAAGACATTTTTAGAATCTGATCTCAGGTCAAAATGGGTTGAACACTATGTACTTAGTTGACTTGAATTAAAAAGTCCCCCAGTGGTATATATACTTGCCCCCCCCCCCTTTTTCCCCCATCTACACGTACTGTAATCGTAATCATGTTCCCCTATTATGACATGCCCAGAGGGCTTCAACCCCATACAGGGAAACTGCATGGGCCTGAAGCAGAGCTTGTGCTCTCACCGTTTGAGATGCTGGAACAGGAACTGCATGGTGTCGTGGTTGGGGGGAGGCATGTTCAGCACCAGACACTTCAGGCGGTCCACCTTGTCCTGGTAGTCGGACATCTCTGGAAAGAAACGAGAATGACTTGTTAGTTGACGGACCGCTACATGGTCGTCAGCGACACCTGTTGCTGTGCAGTATATGAAGTAATTAAATTACTAACTGCAGGTGGCTTCTGTGGGTGCATGTGTTTGGTCCGACGTACGTACTAAACCGTTCCGACAGGCCAAAAACCCAAAGCCTGAACCTAACCGGCTCACAGGAAGCCACGGGTTAGTTTTAACCTGCCACACATGTCAGGAGCCACGGGTTAGTATTAACCTGCCACGGGTTAGTTTTAACCTACCACACATGTCAGGAGCGACGGTGTTGTCGGACTAATGCCTGTCGGAACTGTTAGTATGTCTAACAAACGCATGCACCCCGGCCCCGGCTACTGTGATTCATTTGTGTGATGTCCAGATTCCCCAAAACGTTAGGATGATTAAAACTCATGGGGCGTCAAGCTAATGATAATCAAAAACAAGGACAAGTCAATGTTCCCCCACCCCCTGCTGCCACAAGCTTACAGTACATGCACTCATAAATATACAGTACACTTATACATAGTCACTCGCTTTATTAATTTATTAATAATATTTACAATATATTAACCCATTTTCTTACATTTGAATGTAAATGTGATGATGGGTGGATTAAAATGAAAGAGAAATGATCATTCATCACTAAGCATAATTTTATTTGCTTACTTTGTAATCAAGAAAATCTTTAATAAACATTATACAAAGGGTAACCAGGGTTAATGATGTCTATCGCAGATTATGGCCGTAAACGTTAATAATATAAAGTTAAAAATTAGAATCCCTGACTAGAATGGTTGCTAATCTTTCTTGTGGGGAAGGCAAATGAATAGACTTGTCAGGTTAGTGTCTGAGTGTCGGAGAGTGCAGAGACATTTTGATTGATTGATAATTTAATTAGACAATAAACCAGCTAGAGCAGTGGAACAGTGGTTTTCAACCAGTGGTCCGGGGACCACCAGTGGTCCTTGAGGGTGTTCCAGGTGGTCCCCAGCTAAATGATGGAGAGTTGGTAGCCAAATGGACCCTTATAGATCTTTAACTCTTTAGAGTGTAAAATGAAACCAAATGGACCCTTATAGATCTTTAACTCTTTAGAGTGTAAAATGAAACCAAATGGACCCTTATAGATCTTTAACTCTTTAGAATGTAAAATTAAACCAAATGGACCCTTACGGTTACGGGCCCATTTGGTTTCATTTCACGCTCTCAAGAGTTACATTATTGTTAAACATCTGCATTACTTAATTTACAAGAAGTCTACACAATTAGAGAATGTAGATGAATTGTTATCTCTCCTATGGCATACCACATCAACACAGCATAGGAATTGTGGACAAAATCATATCCAACGCTAAGAAATATTCTCGAGTTTTGGGATCTGCGAAGCTAAATCCCATGATGGTCCGACGTGGCTCAAATGCCCAACAAATAATGGGCCTCGAAATGAGAAATGTTGAAAACCACTGCATTAGACCAAAGGGAGGGTATAGGACCGGGGCTGGTCCAGGACCAGAGTCCTCGTTGGGAGCATAATGGTCAGTGCACCAACCAGCTGAGCCACCAGCCACACCACAAACAGCTTCTTTAACCCATTCTGTCTGACCTGAGATCAGATTTAAAAAATGTCTTCTACATCCTGACAGTTTTCTGAAAAAGCTATGTTTCTATGTCAGTCGTTCTTCGATTTTTCAAAAATAGCAGACCTACAAGCTTGTAGCGCGCCACTTGGTGGCGCGCTATGAGCTTGTAGATCTGCTATTTTTCAATAGCTAAAGCATAACATAACGCTAACACCAAAAGGGGTTCCCGCCCAACATCGGTTAACCCCTATTTTATACACTTTGACGTATGATGGAGTTGTGTGATGAAAATAGCAGAGTTTGTACATCTGCTATTTTGATTGCCAATAATTCCACCCCCAGAAAAGTAGTCAAAGGAGTAGTTCACCCAAAAAAACAGACTTATTTTCTATCGATTACACACCCAGTGGACATTACAAGACATAAGAAACTATACCTAAGCAGTGGTGTACTTCTCTCTCAATTAGGCAGCGTTTAGTCTGGACTGTGACGGGTGGAGATAATCATGCGTCGCTTTTTTGAGACAAAAGGTGTTTTCAAGGCAGCTTAGAAATTTGGGATGAAAAGTTGCCAGGGGGGAGGAGGGCTTTAAGTTCTATCCCTGCCTTCCTTTATATGCGTCGCATGAATAGCGGGGGTAAGTGTGGAGAAATGGAGAGAGAGAGAGAGAGCAAAAAGCGTTCACTCACTGACTGTCTCCACAATGTCTGTGAAGAAGCCGTAGGGTACCAGGGGCTCAGGAAGCTCACGGAAGAAGAGTTTCAGAGCACCGCTGATGACGTGAACGTCCTCCCACTCACTCTGGTCCAAATTCAGCTTCTCCTCTGGGAGAGAGACAGAGAGAGAGAGAGAGAGAGGGGGGAAGATAGCGTGAAAAAGATGACAGATACAGACAGAGAAAGAAAGAGAGAGATAGAGAGGGGGGTGGTAATGAAGAAAAGGAAAAAGAAAACAGCATTTACAAAGAAAGTAAACGGCGAGACAGAAGCGGGGGTATGTAATAGCATCAGAGCGAATGGAACATACAGGACGAGGAGAAAATCCCCATCAGCGCTAAGCTTTAGCTTAAAGGCTTGTTGCTGTACGAGAGAGATACAAGTTGTCTGTGAAGACACAGTCAAAACAACTGCTGCACACAACCTCGGGCGCACACGCACGCACGCACGGCCGCGCACACACACACACACACACACACACACACACACACACACGGAGAAATCGGCAAAAAGCAAATCACTTATTCACTCCTGGCCAACGTTTCTCAAATCCACATTGGAGAGCATGTAACATGACATTTTACTGTTCTATAATGTCCCCTTTTGAGGTCTGCGACGAACGTCACTTCATTCAAACAAGCAGAACTGTACCACGGTGTGTTGAGAGAGAGCCCAGAAAGCACCAGGCCCAGAGACTATAGACTAGACACCGCTGTCTCTGTCTGTGGCACCATGGTGCAAACACACACACACACATCTCTGTTGTGGCCACTTGGTGGCACCCATGGACTGTGAGAGAAGCTCACTGTACAGCTCTCTATACATTATTACATCAGAAAACTTCAAGCAGACAGAGCGCTTAAGGGACACACGTACATTAAGCACATGGTAATACAATCAGCACACTGTTCAGCACAACAGCGTTAGCGCGGCGTACGCGTGTAATCTACAGTCACCGTGAATGTGAAAGCACACGCATTATGCCTTCAATTTCTGTTTGTTTTTTAAAGACACACGTGCGTTGACACACTCATGCAACGCACACACATACATTAATACAGAAGCACACTGAATATCACGTAAAAGAACAGGCGGAAGGAAGGCTTGCCGCCGGCTGGCTCTCCTGCATGGTCTCCATTTGAATCTACCTTGTACCAGTTCCTCTGGGAACATGAAGCGGCCATCGGTGGTCACCGCACGCTCTGCAAAAACCAACACTAGTCATTCAATGGGCTGTATGTACAGTATGCCTGCTTGTGAAATGATGTACTGTAATTACAGATAATATATAGTCCCCCAGCGCCCCAGGTGTCTATAGCAGGCCCCCTTCATTTTTCACTCCTTACACCAAATCCCTTCGCTGAAAATAGCCGATGTACAAGCTCACAACGTGTTGCGTTGCGATGAGTTGTGAGCTTGTAGATCGGCTATTTTCGCCAAATGTTTGCCCCAGAATGTGTGTGTGTGTGTGTACGTGTGTCTTTATGTGTGTGTGTGTGTGTGTGTGTGTGTGTGTGTGTCTTTGCTCTGTCTCAGCTTTTATTGTTGGCCGCCATATATGAAGAAGATGCTGATAGTGGGAGTCTTGCTGTAGTAACTGTATATTCATGTGGATATAAATAAATAATGCATGGGCGTGAGTGTGCGTGTGCGTGTCCGTGTGCGTGTGCGTGTCCGTGTGTGTGTGTGCGTGTGTGTGTTTCATCCTCCTTCCTCTCACCGTGGTTAACCAGGAAGCGTAGTTTCTGAATGACAGCCAGGTTTCCAGACACCCTGTAGATGCCGTCGGTTTCCAGCCCTGAAACGCAACACACACACATCCAGCCAGGTGAGTGTGTTAGAGCAGAACATGCATGCACACAAACACACGCACGCACAAACACACGCATGCACGTCAATATATAGCAATATATTTCTTCATATAAAATCTGAGAAAATCTGAGAATGAATGAATGAACAAACGATTATTATTTTTTTAATTGAATGTATTATTTTTTGGACACTCTCTGGCATAAAGGACTTTTACTGTGCACTTTACTGTGAGTTTCGTAACCTCCCTGGATATTGTCTCATGCATTCTCAAGCAATCAATAATTGAGCGCGCTTTGAATTTTTGGTTTTGTTGCTGCGGTGAGTGGCATCCAATCCTCCAAGACATAAGACATACATAAACACAACATGGCACACAAAAGCATAATGCTGTACAGAAAATAACCAACTGCCGGAATAAATGGGCCCACATTTCAACAGCTAGTCGTAGAAACAAACTTTGAAGGTTTAGTTCCCGTGTAATTGCAACAGGAAAAAAAAAGAAAGACAAACTTCCCCTTCACGTTTGATGGCGTGACCCCCATAAAGACTTGTTTGTTGTAATAACGAAGCTATGTTCATGCCTCACCCCCCCCCCCCCCCCCACACACACACACACGCACATGCACACAGGTTTGGTTGGCCAAGTTTGGGCTGTACATTTAAGCCAATTCCAGGAGCATTTTGTTTTCTGCTCGAAAACTAAATTCTTCCGCCATCACTTGTTGCTGGAGTGTTGATTCTTTGCCACTATCTTCAGAGTTTCAGGGACTGTCGTTTTTATACCCTGCAAGTATCTGGATTTGAAACTGTGTGGATTAAAGTAAAGCCACCCTTTACTTTACGAAACCTCTCCAAATACAAACAGAAGGATCTTGTTTTATTAAGCCCTCCACGGTCAGTACAGAACATAATCATCTTTTCCATGAATAAAATATTTTGGTCTATCTTAATAATGGCACCTGCCATCTGTACTCTGTGAGCGTGCACGTCAAAGTCCCCACGGTGGAATATAGACATAACTTAGCCGATTTCTGCAATGCCTCTAAACCCCCGTCGTTAACATCGTTACTGCAGAACTGTCAAGGGAACGTCGCTTAAAATAGGTTTCGCTGTGGCATTTCTATCTAATCACATGTAGTTGAGCGCCATCTGTATACTCTTCAAAGTTCAGCAAAGTAAACTGTACCTCTCTTCTCCACGGCTTGAGTACACAGCCTGACGAAACGAGGCACCGTGTTCCTCTCGCGCTCGCACAGCATCTCCAGACGACAGCCAAAAACTTGATCTGCATGGGGACGTCACGCAGCAACAAGGCAGACACAGAGACACACACACAATCTGCTCAGAAGTATTTCACAGATCATTATGGATTCTACAGGCACTTCCTGACAACACTGATAATAGCACATAATATGGAAGCTACTGTACAAGCAAGTTTAAGCGTTATCCAAGTTTACAGTTCAAAAGGCCTTTCTCTAAGAGGGAAAAAAAAACCCTCGAGCCGATTTCAGCTGCCATCCTCTGCTCAGTTCCCAGCCGAGAACTAAGCTCGCCCTTGATGATGCAATGGCATTCATGTACAGTATATACAGTGCGCCTCAGCGGCGCTTCATCTGAGAGGCTCTACACTAGACTTACTATGTATTCCATTGTGACATTGCTGCATGATCATTTTTATTCCCATTGCGCTGCAAAGCACGTTTGTGTAAAGCACCTCATAAAAAAATCATGGATACAGTAGTCAGTGTGCTCATCACTTTAACTTTTCCCTTATTTGACCACAGAAGATGCTTAATTGCACATTTTTATTTAGAGCAGTGGCGTGGGAGGGGGGGAAACGTTACCCACACATCAATACTTTTACACCAGGGGCCAGCACAGCACAGCAGTCTTGTATAATACTGTCGACTGAGCAACTCCAGGAGATCAGATAATGGTTGAGTGCCTAAATTGGGGTTGTTTAAAGGACACCACTGGTGTTTTCAGTTCACGTTTGGTTCCCTAGAGTTCTTCTACACATTTTAACATTCATACGTCTAGGCCCTAGACGTATGAATGTTAAAATGTGTAGAAGAACAAGCAAAAAAACTAATATTGCCCTGCAGTAAGGCAGACATACTGTAGATCTGTGTTTTGTGATTAGAATCACGTGCACATTCATTTGATATCGCCCCCCTGGAAGCACTGTGTGCCAGCGGCTGTGTCTTTAACGCAAAATTAAACCTTTTTACCTTTTACTGTAAGTGTAACTGTACAACCGGGCGTGATATCTTCAAATAGTTTAAATAGATACAAATTGGATAATCCAAAATGGTAAAGCCAAATAAAAATTAGCTTTAAAGGAAGATCATCTAGCCATCACTTTGGTTTGCACGCACGCACGCACGCACGCACGCACGCACGCACGCACGCACACACACACACACACACACACACACCTCAACACCATATCTCTTCAGCAAAGGCATCTGATCTACAGGCTCGAGTCACATTCCAACTATTTGGAATGTTGCCTTATTTTTGACCAAATGTTCTCGCTGTTATGACATGCCTATATACGGACGCTATATGGGTTCATGCCATTTTAATAAGGCACGCATTCTTTGACGCGTCAAATGTCACCTTTGATGAGGCCCTTCTCCTGCAGGGCCTGGAGGGGCGGTCTCTTCAGGATCAACTTCTTCAGGCGACTCTTCACCCTCTTCCTCTCCGTGTTCTCCAGGTTGGAGGCGGAGCGCGGCACTGTAGAGGGAGGAGGAGGACAGGAGGACTAGTCAGAGCAGAGGAGGCTATAGGGCACTGGTTCCCAAACCTTTTAGAAGGACAGGAGGACTAGTCAGAGCAGAGGAGGCTATAGGGCACTGGTTCCTAAACCTTTTAGAAGGACAGGAGGACTAGTCAGAGCAGAGGAGGCTATAGGGCACTGGTTCCCAAACCTTTTAGAAGGACAGGAGGACTAGTCAGAGCAGAGGAGGCTATAGGGCACTGGTTCCCAAACCTTTTAGAAGGACAGGAGGACTAGTCAGAGCAGAGGAGGCTATAGACTGATTCCGTAGCTGGTCTCATGGTCGCAGCCTACGTATTTCCTGTAGGCGGACTCGACGTAGCTGCGGGGATAAAACCCTCACCAGGCGCATCTCTTCCACTACAGTGAACGGCAGAGTGACTGATGTTAGTTTGCCTCAAACTTTACTCCTTTACCTGCTTTTTTACTAACACTAACATTACAAAGATGCCCAGAACATTGAGATGAACCTGTGTAGTTTATGGCTGCTCCAACAGTAGTGGCAACATAAAAAATAAAATAAAACGGAATGTCTAATATCCACCGCGGTGGCTGAGACCAGAGCCATTGAGTAATGGTTGAGACGAAGCAGTGAAAGATACATAACGCCAGTGTACTTTATACCTCATACTTTAAATGCTTAGTATGAGGTATAAAATACAGCAGCCTTGTGGTCATAAATCAGAAAGATTTGGTATTGGGTAAGACTGGCGATATGTATCTTTCCCTGCTTCGTCTCAACCATTACTCAATGGCTCTGGTCTCAGCCACCGCGGTGGATATTAGACATTCCGTTTTATTTATTTATTTATTTTGCCACTACTGTTGGAGCAGCCATAAACTACACAGGTTCATCTCGATGTTCTGGGCATCTTTGTAATGTTAGTGTTAGTAAAAAAGCAGGTAAAGGAGTAAAGTTTGAGGCAAACTAACATCAGTCACTCTGCCGTTCACTGTAGTGGAAGAGGTGCACCTGGTGAGGGTTTTATCCCCGCAGCTACGTCGAGTCCGCCTACAGGAAATACGTAGGCTGCGACCATGAAACCGCTACGGAATCGGTCTATAGGGCACTGGTTCCTAAACCTTTTAGAAGGACAGGAGGACTAGTCAGAGCAGAGGAGGCTATAGGGCACTGGTTCCCAAACCTTTTAGCCCGTTACCCAAAAGAGAAATTTGATGTCTCTCCACGACCCAAAATAGTGAAAATAGCAGATCTACAATCGGCTATTTGTTTTATAGTTTATGGATTATAGTTTTTCTTTGGGGGGATGTTTTTTGAAAATAATATAAAAATAATAATAATTAAAAACAAAATGTAGGAAACCCACAAATGGGTCCCGACCCAGTGTTTAGAAACCAGTGGGCTAGGGGGGGAACAGGAGAGGAGCAGGGTGAGTGAGTGAGTGAGTGAGTGAGTGAGTGAGTGAGTGAGTGAGTGAGTGAGTGAATGCCTATTCATACTCCAGTTTTAGGTGATGAGGTGATCACTGAAAACTGGAGTATGAATTGGCCTTAAGTGGGACAGGAAGTGTGGGGGAATAAAGCCAGGACGAGTGCTGGAGGTAGAAGAGGGCACTCTGAAGGATGGCCCGGGGCCGGGGCTTACGTGCAGCTGTCCTGTATCTGTCGTCCTCATCCTCTTCCAACATCTCCACGCTGCCTGCCCTCCTCAGAGAGTACAGGAGAACATTGTCTAGAGGGTTATCCTTGTCCTGAAACACAGGTAAATAAATGACTTTACATGGCCGCAGTTATCTGATTAATGTGAGTGAATGTGTGGCTTGTACCATAGCCTCGGTACCCAGGCTTTTATTTTCGTTTTCGCATTCGGCTCAAAAATGAAAGCCTGGTCTAGGACAAGGACTGTCTAAAGAGGACGAGACACGAAGACCGTACGGGCGACGCCATGTTGCTCCATGGTGCTCCATGGAAGGAAAGAAACATGCGCAATGGGCTATATGCAGCCAACACTTCCGCGTTCAGCTTCCTTGGTCTCAACTGTGCATGTTTCTTTCCTTCCACGGAGCACCATGAAGCAACATGGCGTACGGTCTTCGCGTTTCGTCCTCTTTAGACAGTCCTTGGTCTAGGAGTGGGAGTGAACTACGGTGCGGAGGAGGGGCGCTCGACATGTGCTGATGTCAGTGTCGTCCGCTGTGTTCTACCAGGGAGGGGAGGGGGGGCGGAAGGGAGCGGGCGCTCAGATCGATTATGATCCAACGCATTGCTCCCGGCGGCACCCAGAAATCACGGCGGCTGACCAGGCTACGTATACAATGACAAGAAAGAGCGTGAGAAGAAATGAATGCTGTGAGTGCGAGAAATACATCAGAACTGTGGTCATGTGGGAGGGAAAAAAGTATTGTTTTTAGTTGACTTAGGTGTCCCCAGGCCTCTATATGCTAGGTCCATTAGTATTTCCCCCTACGCCAAATGTCTTTGACAAAAACTGTAGATCTACAAGCTCACAGCTTGAAGAATGGCTATTTTCGCCAAATGTTGTTAACCCACGGATTAGGGTTCCTAGGGGTTCAAGAGGTTAAACTGGGTTTTCAGTGTTTCAGATTTGCAATCATGTTTTCTAATGTGTGTTTTTACACAGTCAGCGGTTGTAATGGTTATAATAACATACAGTAGCACAAATATATCATTGTGTGTGTGTGTGTGTGTGTGTGTGTGTGTGTGTGTGTGTGTGTGTGTGTGCGCGCGCGCGCGTGCGCGCGTGCGTGCGTGTGTGCGTGCGTGCGTGCGTGCTCAGATGCTTCCCATGTGTTTGTGTGAGACAGCCTCACCAGTTTGTCGATGACACTCTGTATGGTGTTGTACCACTCTCTGATCAGCGAGTCTGTCTCCGACTGCAGAAGGAACTCGTTGCCCGTCACCGTCCTCAGCTGAAACAATCCGCAGTGCACGGAGCATTAAAACCTCCTCCCTGTAGTGTGGCGAGCGTGCGTTAGCCGACACCCGTACGCATCCCACACCGCCATCTTTCATAGCGTAGCGCTGCTGTCACACCATCGCCGCTGCGCTAAGCTCTGGAGACGATTTCACAGTTCCCCAGTGAGCTTTTTAACAATGTGTTTTTTTTCTCCTCTTTCTCTCTCTCCCCTCTATTCACACTTCTCTGACTACACATTGTGTAAATCTCTTTTAAAGCAGAGTGTAACAAAGTGTAAAGCAGTGATCTGGGTAGCGAGAATAAAGCAAAAAAAAGTTGGCTCGTGTAAAGTTTCACCCAACATGACATAGCTTTTGGTCAGATATTCTGTCACACGGAGTGGGCTGAGTTTGCGGTGCGGAGGGGTTTAAGTTGCAAAGCCGGACACACATATGCAGTGGAGGTGTTAAATAAGTGTTTTTCTATATACTTCCTGTGATACTCGACTTCCTTTAAGCCGAATACGAGCACAAAAACACATTCTTGCCGTAGGACAGTTGAATTTAAGTTCAAATGGAGATTACTGAAGAATGCTGTGCTGAATAAATCCATAAATACTTAATTGAATTTGACCACCCTACTTAATCTATACTAAATGCCCTCCATTTGTCCCTCTACTGTAAGCTTGTTACAGTTTTGTTACTTTTGCTGAATAGAGAACGTTAGTCTTCATATGGTTAAACGATAAACCAACGTAATTTAAATATCTCAATTCCTGCAGACAGAAACAGCCTCTGCCTCCTCTCTCTCTCACTCCTTCCCCCCCTCGTGTCCTCAGCTCCTCTACCTCACTCCTTCCCTCCCTCCTTGTGTCCTCAACTCCTCTCTCACTCCTTCCCTCCTCGTGACTCCTTACCTCCTCTGCCTCACTCCTTCCCTCCCTCCTTGTGTCCTCACCTCCTCTCTCACTCCTTCCCTCCTCATGACTCCTTACCTCCTCTCCCTCACTCCTTCCCTCCTCGTGACTCCTTACCTCCTCTCCCTCACTCCTTCCCTCCTCATGACTCCTTACCTCCTCTCCCTCACTCCTTCCCTCCTCATGACTCCTTACCTCCTCTCCCTCACTCCTTCCCTCCTCATGACTCCTTACCTCCTCTCCCTCACTCCTTCCCTCCTCATGACTCCTTACCTCCTCTCCCTCACTCCTTCCATCCTCGTGACTCCTTACCTCCTATCCCTCACTCCTTCCCTCCTCATGACTCCTTACCTCCTCTCCCTCACTCCTTCCCTCCTCGTGACTCCTTACCTCCTCTCCCTCACTCCTTCCCTCCTCATGACTCCTTACCTCCTCTCCCTCACTCCTTCCCTCCTCATGACTCCTTACCTCCTCTCCCTCACTCCTTCCATCCTCGTGACTCCTTACCTCCTATCCCTCACTCCTTCCCTCCTCATGACTCCTTACCTCCTCTCCCTCACTCCTTCCCTCCTCGTGACTCCTTACCTCCTCTCCCTCACTCCTTCCCTCCTCGTGACTCCTTACCTCCTCTCCCTCACTCCTTCCCTCCTCATGACTCCTTACCTCCTCTCCCTCACTCCTTCCCTCCTCATGACTCCTTACCTCCTCTCCCTCACTCCTTCCATCCTCGTGACTCCTTACCTCCTATCCCTCACTCCTTCCCTCCTCATGACTCCTTACCTCCTCTCCCTCACTCCTTCCCTCCTCGTGACTCCTTACCTCCTCTCCCTCACTCCTTCCCTCCTCATGACTCCTTACCTCCTCTCCCTCACTCCTTCCCTCCTCATGACTCCTTACCTCCTCTCCCTCACTCCTTCCATCCTCGTGACTCCTTACCTCCTCTCCCTCACTCCTTCCCTCCTCATGACTCCTTACCTCCTCTCTCACTCCTTCCATCCTCGTGACTCCTTACCTCCTCTCCCTCACTCCTTCCATCCTCGTGACTCCTTACCTCCTCTCCCTCACTCCTTCCCTCCTCGTGACTCCTTACCTCCTCTCCCTCACTCCTTCCCTCCTCATGACTCCTTACCTCCTCTCCCTCACTCCTTCCCTCCTCATGACTCCTTACCTCCTCTCCCTCACTCCTTCCATCCTCGTGACTCCTTACCTCCTATCCCTCACTCCTTCCCTCCTCATGACTCCTTACCTCCTCTCCCTCACTCCTTCCCTCCTCGTGACTCCTTACCTCCTCTCCCTCACTCCTTCCCTCCTCATGACTCCTTACCTCCTCTCCCTCACTCCTTCCCTCCTCATGACTCCTTACCTCCTCTCCCTCACTCCTTCCATCCTCGTGACTCCTTACCTCCTATCCCTCACTCCTTCCCTCCTCATGACTCCTTACCTCCTCTCCCTCACTCCTTCCCTCCTCGTGACTCCTTACCTCCTCTGCCTCACTCCTTCCCTCCCTCCTTGTGTCCTCACCTCCTCTCTCACTCCTTCCCTCCTCATGACTCCTTCCTCCTCTCCCTCACTCCTTCCATCCTCGTGACTCCTTCCTCCTCTCCCTCACTCCTTCCCTCCTCATGACTCCTTACCTCCTCTCCCTCACTCCTTCCCTCCTCATGACTCCTTACCTCCTCTCCCTCACTCCTTCCATCCTCGTGACTCCTTACCTCCTCTCCCTCACTCCTTCCCTCCTCATGACTCCTTACCTCCTCTCCCTCACTCCTTCCCTCCTCATGACTCCTTACCTCCTCTCCCTCACTCCTTCCCTCCTCATGACTCCTTACCTCCTCTCCCTCACTCCTTCCCTCCTCATGACTCCTTACCTCCTCTCCCTCACTCCTTCCATCCTCGTGACTCCTTACCTCCTATCCCTCACTCCTTCCCTCCTCATGACTCCTTACCTCCTCTCCCTCACTCCTTCCCTCCTCGTGACTCCTTACCTCCTCTGCCTCACTCCTTCCCTCCCTCCTTGTGTCCTCACCTCCTCTCTCACTCCTTCCCTCCTCATGACTCCTTCCTCCTCTCCCTCACTCCTTCCATCCTCGTGACTCCTTCCTCCTCTCCCTCACTCCTTCCCTCCTCATGACTCCTTACCTCCTCTCCCTCACTCCTTCCCTCCTCATGACTCCTTACCTCCTCTCCCTCACTCCTTCCATCCTCGTGACTCCTTACCTCCTCTCCCTCACTCCTTCCCTCCTCATGACTCCTTACCTCCTCTCCCTCACTCCTTCCCTCCTCATGACTCCTTACCTCCTCTCCCTCACTCCTTCCCTCCTCATGACTCCTTACCTCCTCTCCCTCACTCCTTCCCTCCTCGTGACTCCTTACCTCCTCTCCCTCACTCCTTCCCTCCTCATGACTCCTTACCTCCTCTCCCTCACTCCTTCCCTCCTCATGACTCCTTACCTCCTCTCCCTCACTCCTTCCCTCCTCATGACTCCTTACCTCCTCTCCCTCACTCCTTCCCTCCTCATGACTCCTTACCTCCTCTCCCTCACTCCTTCCCTCCTCATGACTCCTTACCTCCTCTCCCTCACTCCTTCCCTCCTCATGACTCCTTACCTCCTCTCCCTCACTCCTTCCCTCCTCATGACTCCTTACCTCCTCTCCCTCACTCCTTCCCTCCTCGTGACTCCTTACCTCCTCTGCCTCACTCCTTCCCTCCCTCCTTGTGTCCTCACCTCCTCTCTCACTCCTTCCCTCCTCATGACTCCTTCCTCCTCTCCCTCACTCCTTCCATCCTCGTGACTCCTTCCTCCTCTCCCTCACTCCTTCCCTCCTCATGACTCCTTACCTCCTCTCCCTCACTCCTTCCCTCCTCATGACTCCTTACCTCCTCTCCCTCACTCCTTCCATCCTCGTGACTCCTTACCTCCTCTCCCTCACTCCTTCCCTCCTCATGACTCCTTACCTCCTCTCCCTCACTCCTTCCCTCCTCATGACTCCTTACCTCCTCTCCCTCACTCCTTCCCTCCTCATGACTCCTTACCTCCTCTCCCTCACTCCTTCCCTCCTCATGACTCCTTACCTCCTCTCCCTCACTCCTTCCATCCTCGTGACTCCTTACCTCCTATCCCTCACTCCTTCCCTCCTCATGACTCCTTACCTCCTCTCCCTCACTCCTTCCCTCCTCGTGACTCCTTACCTCCTCTGCCTCACTCCTTCCCTCCCTCCTTGTGTCCTCACCTCCTCTCTCACTCCTTCCCTCCTCATGACTCCTTCCTCCTCTCCCTCACTCCTTCCATCCTCGTGACTCCTTCCTCCTCTCCCTCACTCCTTCCCTCCTCATGACTCCTTACCTCCTCTCCCTCACTCCTTCCCTCCTCATGACTCCTTACCTCCTCTCCCTCACTCCTTCCATCCTCGTGACTCCTTACCTCCTCTCCCTCACTCCTTCCCTCCTCATGACTCCTTACCTCCTCTCCCTCACTCCTTCCCTCCTCATGACTCCTTACCTCCTCTCCCTCACTCCTTCCCTCCTCATGACTCCTTACCTCCTCTCCCTCACTCCTTCCCTCCTCGTGACTCCTTACCTCCTCTCCCTCACTCCTTCCCTCCTCATGACTCCTTACCTCCTCTCCCTCACTCCTTCCCTCCTCATGACTCCTTACCTCCTCTCCCTCACTCCTTCCCTCCTCATGACTCCTTACCTCCTCTCCCTCACTCCTTCCCTCCTCATGACTCCTTACCTCCTCTCCCTCACTCCTTCCCTCCTCATGACTCCTTACCTCCTCTCCCTCACTCCTTCCCTCCTCATGACTCCTTACCTCCTCTCCCTCACTCCTTCCCTCCTCGTGACTCCTTACCTCCTCTGCCTCACTCCTTCCCTCCCTCCTTGTGTCCTCACCTCCTCTCTCACTCCTTCCCTCCTCATGACTCCTTACCTCCTCTCCCTCACTCCTTCCATCCTCGTGACTCCTTCCTCCTCTCCCTCACTCCTTCCCTCCTCATGACTCCTTACCTCCTCTCCCTCACTCCTTCCCTCCTCATGACTCCTTACCTCCTCTCCCTCACTCCTTCCCTCCTCATGACTCCTTACCTCCTCTCCCTCACTCCTTCCCTCCTCATGACTCCTTACCTCCTCTCTCACTCCTTCCATCCTCGTGACTCCTTACCTCCTCTCCCTCACTCCTTCCATCCTCGTGACTCCTTACCTCCTCTCCCTCACTCCTTCCCTCCTCGTGACTCCTTACCTCCTCTCCCTCACTCCTTCCCTCCTCATGACTCCTTACCTCCTCTCCCTCACTCCTTCCCTCCTCATGACTCCTTACCTCCTCTCCCTCACTCCTTCCCTCCTCGTGACTCCTTACCTCCTCTCCCTCACTCCTTCCATCCTCGTGACTCCTTCCTCCTCTCCCTCACTCCTTCCCTCCTCATGACTCCTTACCTCCTCTCCCTCACTCCTTCCATCCTCGTGACTCCTTACCTCCTCTCCCTCACTCCTTCCCTCCTCATGACTCCTTACCTCCTCTCCCTCACTCCTTCCCTCCTCATGACTCCTTACCTCCTCTCCCTCACTCCTTCCCTCCTCATGACTCCTTACCTCCTCTCCCTCACTCCTTCCCTCCTCATGACTCCTTACCTCCTCTCCCTCACTCCTTCCCTCCTCATGACTCCTTACCTCCTCTCCCTCACTCCTTCCCTCCTCATGACTCCTTACCTCCTCTCCCTCACTCCTTCCCTCCTCGTGACTCCTTACCTCCTCTGCCTCACTCCTTCCCTCCCTCCTTGTGTCCTCACCTCCTCTCTCACTCCTTCCCTCCTCATGACTCCTTCCTCCTCTCCCT
The DNA here is from genome assembly GCF_964188405.1 of Protomyctophum parallelum. Classification (NCBI taxonomy): domain Eukaryota; kingdom Metazoa; phylum Chordata; class Actinopteri; order Myctophiformes; family Myctophidae; genus Protomyctophum; species Protomyctophum parallelum. Next base: position 28,862,684 of record NC_139703.1, on the reverse strand, counting down.
CACTCCTTCCATCCTCGTGACTCCTTCCTCCTCTCCCTCACTCCTTCCCTCCTCATGACTCCTTACCTCCTCTCCCTCACTCCTTCCCTCCTCATGACTCCTTACCTCCTCTCCCTCACTCCTTCCCTCCTCATGACTCCTTACCTCCTCTCTCACTCCTTCCATCCTCGTGACTCCTTACCTCCTCTCCCTCACTCCTTCCATCCTCGTGACTCCTTACCTCCTCTCCCTCACTCCTTCCCTCCTCGTGACTCCTTACCTCCTCTCCCTCACTCCTTCCCTCCTCATGACTCCTTACCTCCTCTCCCTCACTCCTTCCCTCCTCATGACTCCTTACCTCCTCTCCCTCACTCCTTCCCTCCTCGTGACTCCTTACCTCCTCTCCCTCACTCCTTCCATCCTCGTGACTCCTTCCTCCTCTCCCTCACTCCTTCCCTCCTCATGACTCCTTACCTCCTCTCCCTCACTCCTTCCATCCTCGTGACTCCTTACCTCCTCTCCCTCACTCCTTCCCTCCTCATGACTCCTTACCTCCTCTCCCTCACTCCTTCCCTCCTCATGACTCCTTACCTCCTCTCCCTCACTCCTTCCCTCCTCATGACTCCTTACCTCCTCTCCCTCACTCCTTCCCTCCTCACCTTCAGGACCCAGCAACCATGTTGAAATCTAGTGTATAGGATTGTGGAACACTGAAGCCAGCAGTTTGACTCTACTGTATACCTCCTCTGCCTCAACACTTTCTCATCTTAGAAGCAGGTGAAATGGGCATATTGTGATGTTTTTCAGAATGGAAACAGGGGGTATCTCAACCAATCAGTGATGGTTGCACGGGTTCGAACCGCAAAAGAGCTCCCAATCTCCACTGTCTGGGAGTCTTTTAACCCAGTTATGAGGTCTGATTTGCGCTTTGGCAAGTATTAGTCAGTATTGGCAAAGATGTAACATCGGTCCCTAATGTAAGAAATATATATCTACAAGCCGCTAGGCAGTGGTGACTGGTCAGCTATTTTTTTTTGTGTGATGAAGCATACTGTATATTAGGTTTAAACCTGTTTTGTAACTGGCCTCTACACACCATCAAGCTATGAAGTGGAATTAGCTTTTGAGGCAGTTTGCTTTGAAGTTTGTCACCTTGAAGACGTTCTTCTTGCTGGACAGTTCATTGGCCCACTGGATCCGGGCTCCCCTCAGATCCACACTGCTCTCTGGGCGACTGTTCCCAGGTTTCTGTGAAGACACCAGGGAATGTAACGCATGCTGTTGCATTAACTCTGCGTGCGTTCCCACCAAAGGATAAAAAATATTTTTTTAGTCGCTTGAATCACTTCACTTTCGTGAAGCGCAAGGACAAAAACATGCACATGCATTATGTTTCATCAGGTTTAATAAAAAGCGGATAGAATATGCAAATCACCAGTTGGTTGGGATAATAGGAAAAATGGCATAACCCACTCACTCACATGCTCCAATACATTTTGATGACAACGTTCCGAGCATCGGCTCTTCTGAGTTTGACCTCATGAAGAGCAGAGGCTCAAAACAGCGTAATTAAAATGCATCTTCTTTTTTCATTTCGTCAGATTCATGAATCTGTTCGCCGAGCTGGCCATTATGAGTGAGTCAGCGTGACCACGGCTGTGAATATGCATAGCTCATGTACCGGTCATTGTATCTGCCAAATTGTAATTCTATGAGCAACATGCACAGACTGCAAAGATCTGATCTCTCTCTCTCTAGAATGGGCAAGCCAAGGGTCGAACAAACGTCCCAGGCGGCCTCTTAACCCATTCAGCGACGGCTGCCCACTAAAACCGGGTCCCGTAAGGGTCTGGCTTGTCCAAATTCGTATAATGTCCCTACAGTAAATTGAATAACTTCTTTACACAGCATGTGGCATTCTGCTACAGAAAGGCAATGTGCAGCATAAGCAGTAACACAAGCAAACAAACAAATCAAGAAGTATGAATGCAAACATAGCAGAGGACTCTATGACATTGTAAATGATGAACTCAATTAATTTATTCTAGATCTTATAGATACTGGAAAAAAACTGTTCCTGTTTCAGGCAAGTAATAAGTGAACATTCGGCAGAAATAGGCAAACATTTAGCGAATAGGAAATCTACACGCTTACATTGTACGTGTCGCAACTCGCGACACTATGCGTTGAGAGTACTGAATATAGACACACCCCTTGGGGGCCCTGGTTTAAATGGTTACGGTAAAAAGAAATATTCAAAATTTAGGATTATCATTTGTGTTTTTAACAATTGGTTAACCTAAAATGTTTCTAAATCAAGTTAGCCTGGCTCACATTGGTACAGAGAAGTGCAGAGAGTCATAGAGAACGTGGTTGTGTTATTGTGTACACTGTACAGTAGCTCTTACCCAGCTGGAAGGGGTCTGTGATTTGGGATCTTTGAAGAAAACCAGGCTGTTCCCTACTAACACCACCCAGGATGGATTCCAGTTTTTCCTTCAATCCAACAAACAAAAGAATACCTTCAGGAATTCAGCCAAATAAAGCACCCCCATTGCACCCCCATATAAAACTACAATATACAAGTACAACACACATAAGTGTCGTGAAACACTACACATCATTTCACAGATGTCTTCTTACCTCAGTTTCCTGCCACCTTCAGCGATCTTGGTCTTGTTCAAGAGTCCAGCCTTCTCCAGCTCCTGAGAGAGTGTATACGGTGGTTAACTGTCTCATTTTCATTAAGTTTGCCCTAGATTAGGGTTGCAACTATTGATCATCTTCTTAGTGATTATTGTAGCGATCAGTTTTTCGCTTTAATGAATATTCAAGAAGCGCAATTCTTTTGCATAATACTTTTACATTTCTGAGGGGAGCTATCCCCTCCAATGCATGGCTTTTGAAGAGTATGTCATATTTAATGTTTGTTTAGAGCACTGTAAATTGTTTCCCCAGACAAGTCTATGGACTTTAATGTTTGTTTAGGGTACTGACTGACAACATAAGACGTCATGTGGCCGATAAATACAGTGGGCACCCCTCATTTCAGACGAGTGTGATTTTTACATATTATCATTGAAATAAGAATTTATTTTTATAATCAACTAAATCGATTAGTCTGATTACGCCCTTAAAGCCCTTTATACCTGCAGCGGTGTCACACACAAATAACAAAATCTGCTGATCTACATGCTCACATCCTGTCGCAACACAAGGGGTTGTGAGCTTGTACATCTGCTATTAACTAATGAATGAACTCTTACACCCCTACTGTAGATCTTGTAGATTAAATCTCAGCCAGGTATAGCAGATACTGAAAATGGACTTTAAATAGTTACATGGGATTTCTGTTTGTATTCATAACAAATAAGCCTGATTTCAGCACTGTTTTTATTTGAAAAATAGCAGGAGACGTGGCTGCTCAGTCTGAAACCATCCACTGTGAAGGAGATCACAGTTCAAAGTAACTAAACACAAAGGGTTTGCATGCATAGTTACGATATCTAAAGATAATGGATACAATAGAGATTAACCTTTTTTTTTTGAGAGAGAGAGAGAGAGAGAGAGAGAGAGAGAATGTGGTTGTGAATTTTAAGGATTACAGATAGAAACAGCACTTATGTATTCAACTCTGGTGAATTTCCTACAGATTTTCAGCCATGATAATGTCACAGTAATGTGCCACATCATAATTTACCAAGCAATTAACAGCAGCATGTTTGACAGCACTGCAGTACAGATATTCTGGTGAAGAGGAATATGAAGCAACTCGTGAAATATATTGTTTAATAAATAATATATTTTATTCTTTCTAGACTTCATTAGATTTGTTTTTAGTTAAGTTCACTGATATATATATGCGCTGTGAGCTTAAATACTTATATGCTATTTTAGATTTTTGGCAGCTGCTTAAAAAGCACCTGGACAACATTTGCACATGCCTCTAGTAGCGACCGTAGTATAGCGACCGTAGTGGACACTTTTTCATGATTGGCTGCCTCTAAGCCTAAGAATAGTCTGAACCATAGTGTATTAAAAGGATAGAGACTGAACTGGCGCGAAGCTCCGCCCCCTCCGCTATTCATGTCAGTGGAAGTTGCTCAGTGGCGTTTTGAAGCACCCGGAAGGCTGCCGGAAGGACCGTCTATTTCCGCATTTTTTCGCTGATTCAGCATTTGGACACCAAATTTTGGTGTCCAAATGCGGAAGTGCAGCTGGGCTTTAACATTGGGCGCTCGTTGCACAGGGTTTCCTCGTCAAGAATCCACGGGTCCGCCTGCAGTCCTACCTCTTACCACTAGGGCCCAGCGCTTCAACATTGGAGTGCCCCTTGGTCTGAACGGCATAAAAGAAAAACGCCGCAACGTGAGGCCGTGAGCTGAGGCAGAGGCTGTGGCAGACACACTGATTATAGATGTTCATAAACGAGAGCTTGCTGCAGCTGCCAATTATGACTGATTCAGTCTTGTTTTATTATTATTATTATTATTATTTATTTTTTTAAATAATTTAGAACTTCTACACTAATCTTCTCTTCTGGGGGTCGCTGGTATACAAAGCATTTTTCAGATGTGGGTCCGCGGCTAAATACACATCAATTTGGCGGTCCTTGACTCAAATCAGGTCAAGAAGCACTACTGCTGTGCACACATACTGTATCTCTCACACTGATCACGTTATAATGCCGTGAAGGCGCTAGACGAAGGAGAGTCTCACCGGTGTGCAGCCGTCACTGTCTGGGGAGCTGTCAGCAGGAGAAGGAGGCTCCACTATGATGTTTGTCACATAGGAGCAGTCCCTGCACTGCTGGACCAACTAGAGGAAGTAGAACACAGTCATTTTGGATGCATGACGTTGAGTGCGTGTGTGTGTGTGTGTGTGTGTGGGTGTGTGTGTGTGTGTGTGTGTGTGTGTGTGTGCGTGCGTGCGTGCGTGTGTGCGCGTGTGTGATATGTGTACACGTTAACGGTTAAAGGGAAATAACCATTGAAAACACAATTGAATGAAATAATGAGATGAAAGATATACTGCTGAGCAAAACGAAAGAGTTGAAAGACACCGTTGAGTGAGATAAACCGTTTAAACGTGCTAAAAGTTGAAAGACACTGGCGACCAGTTGAACGATACCGATGAGTGAAATGAACTGTTGATGGATACTGGCTAACAGTTGAAAGTTACTGTTGAGTGAAATAAACATTTGATTGATGCCGGCTAACAGTTGAAACATACAGTTGATACTAATAATGTAGTTTTCTTCATGAACTATTTAAAAAAGGTAATTCACTTCGTAACACTTACTTTTATTACACTTATATACTTTTGTATAACTGAATAGCTTTATGAAAAGTCTGATTTGAATAAATGTGTGCAGCGGCATATACTGTGCAGATGTTTATGCATGTCAGTCAATATATGCATTTCAATTCATAGTCTTGCGTAGCCAGACAACTATTACACAATCTCAGAATGCTATATAGAGTCTGGAACTACACATCCCCAAATGCGTCTGGAAGCTGCCATTTCGGTTCACAAATATATATTTTAAAATATGTTTTACATTTAATCTTTTAATATAAATTTCTGCTAAGCAGCAAGCTATATATGCTTTGATGCTTTTGATTTATATTAGCCCATTTTGACCTGAGATCAGATTCTAAAAATGTCTTCTACATCCTGACAGTTTTCTGAAAAAGCTATGTTTCTATGTGTCGTTCTTCAATTTTTCAAAAATAGCAGACCTACAAGCAAGTAGCGCGCCACTCGGTGGCGCGCTATGAGCTTGTAGATCTGCTATCTTTCAATAGCTAAAGCATAACATAATGCTAACACCAAAAGGGGTTCCCGCCCCAAAATGGGTTAAGATAAATTTGCACAACAAAACAGAAGTGGGGAGAAGGCTTCACTTCCGTTTTTTCACTTACTCATGCGTTCCAGATTGTATGATAAGATAAGCATTTGAAAATTGCAAGAGGCAACTGTCTGGCAACGCAAGACTAATACATGTATAATGTAGGCCATACCATGCCATTCTCTGGCAGGATCATGGACTGGGAGTGGCTGAGCTGCTGCATGCCACAGTGCTGGCTGGCCAGTGTGTCTGAAGATACAGCACGCTGCATGCTCTGTGTAAGGGAGCAAAGTCACAGTGAAACGTTAGTTAGGGACAAATACCGTAGTATCAACACTGCAAAATAGAACTCTGTACAAGTAAAAGTTCGTATTTCAAGCAAAAGTACAAAGGTATATTGGCATAAAAATGCACTTAATAAAGTAAAAGTAGTCATTGTGCAGAATGTAAAAAACCTTTTGAAAGTAAGTTGAAACGCATTGTGAACTTGTACATCAAGTAAAGTACGGTACAAATATCTCAAAATTGTCATTGTCATTGTATACTGTATAGACTAGATACTGTGTACCGATTTGCGTGACGTATGGATAAAATCTGTGGGAGTAATGTCACCAGTAAATCACGACCTCGCCCTTTAGGGCGAGGTCGCGTGCACGCACCCACCTGGGTGACGGCAGACTGCTGGGTGAGTGCTGGCACTTTGGCATGGGGGGTCAGGAATGAATGTACAGGATTTGATGAGGTAACTAACTGACGGACGGGAGATGCAGGTCTTCATAGTAAATGCGACATGCGGTCGCAAAAAACATGTGTGTTGCAAAAATCGGCCTTGTGGTGGTGCTATAACAGGCTAAAAATTAGATCTGAAAAATATGGGGCTGATGTTCTGCTCTGGCAATCAGAGAGTGTACATGCACACTTTCACTGCAATCGGGGAAAACAGTGCCGGATATTTGCTGCTCACAGACAGACAGACACAAGACAGACGGACAGACGAACGGAATGACAGACAGGGTGCAATAATCTCTGCCGACAACTAGTGTTTTGCCATGTTCTTCTGCTGCTCTGTGACCGCACCGCAGTATGAGCGGAAAGCAATGCACAAGTCACAGATTCACCATGAATTTATCAAGAGGCTTCTTTTTTTCTCCCTCTCATTTCCTCTACACTGCCTGTAGTAGTGGCTGACATGGTTAACTGTGGTTGTCCCTCACTACGCACCAGGAGAACAGAATATGTAATTATTATTTTGTCATGCAACACTTGCTCAAATGGTCACGTGATGGTCACGTGATGATAACGTATATAAAAATGAGCCTTGAGCATGGCTATAGTAGCTCTGACTCCACCAACAGTTTGATTCTGGCTCTTGCTTCAGTGCTGTTTCAAAGTCACAGGTGTTTCACATAATGAATATTGCATTGGAGCAGCAACAGCACTACATGCTCTATAAAATGGATGTATAAACTACTGTCACTTCATTGCCCTGGCATGCCATTAGCAAAGCATATACTGTGACATGAGTGGACAGACAGATTATTGTCATGTTCAGATTTTGTTTTCATTTCAATCACAGGTGGAGAAGCAAACAAGAGGTATATTTCTAACCATATGGATTTAAAGTGTCTCTCCGTCTCCGGACCATGCCATTCTCAGCTCAAAATAAGGTGCAGTACTAAGTTCCGACCAGTCATTGGTCCGACAACGACAACCTACCTCAAACCCTAACCTAGTAACCATAACTGCAAGCACGGAGCAACACATGTCCGCCAACCTTAACGCATGTTCGCCAACCTTAATCCGGTAGCCAACCTTAACGCATCTTCGCCAAGTTATACTGTATGTGTGCTCCTCTAGTGTCTATACTTGGTCCCTTCACTTTTCGATAGCCGATCTACAAGCTCACAACACACTGCTTAGACCTGCTATTTGTGCTTAAATGTTCACCTATTAAAGTGCTATGGCATGCCAAAACAGTCAGGGACGCTAGGGTTAAAACTGCAAAAAGATTATGGACTGTTTTGCCATGCCTGTTTTGTAGACATAATGACAGGCTGTTGTGAAGTTTAAATTATTGCACTCCACTTAACCCAGTAACGGTTGATTGGTAGAGAAACAGGTCGGCGCAGGTGCACCGATATACTGCACATACTGTATACATGCATGCACAATATTCATGCATGCAGAACTTCATCCGCCGTCCCTATACGTCATACTCACAGGACATAATATTTACCTTTCCAAAATCCCTGTAACCTACTTTCAATAGATTCCCCTCCTAATGTTTCATGAGGATTAGCATTAAGTGCCAAATCTGCTCCTTGGCTAAGAGGAGAGGCTGTTAAAAGGGCTTTAACACCGAGCGCGCCCGCACCCCGCTGTGATGCAACGTGTTGTAGTAAGAGCTGCATGGAGGACAACCACCTTTAACTTGCACCATCACTTATATTTCACCACCTTAACCTGCAGCGCTGGAAAAAGTACTTTGTACTTAAGTCTGGAATTCAAAATGTACTTGATTAAAAGTACAAAAGCATCAAGATGTATTTAAAGTACCAAAAGTAGAATATGCAAATTTCAAATTGTGCTACTACATATCTACTACAAATACTATTGTGACTGCAGTTCCTTCCAGCGGTGAAATGTCCCTTTAATTAAATGTACTTAGTTACTTTCCACCACTGATCTCACAGTCTATACACATGGCACAGCTGGCTTTGCTTTAAAACATGCTACGGTATAATGCTGGCAGATCTACAGTAACATTGAGTGAAATAGTTAGACGCAAATAACCCTCCAGCAAAAAACAAACATGTTGCTATGCTATTCCACCTAAAGGTATGCAAGGATGGTGGAGGTAAAGCAATTATCTCCAGGATAACAAATAAACACGCAAATAAATATGAGGAAGAGAGGAGACAGGCATTTACAATAGATTAGGCCAAGTCGTATGCAATTGTAATTATTATTAACCACAGACAGACAGGGTGACCAAAATGTTTATCTGTAGAAAGAGTCTGTAACAGATGACAGATCTGGTGAACGGTAGAAAAGGCTTGTTCTGCAACACAAGCCTTAACAGACAACGTCACGCTGATAAGCACCAGCATGCACGCAGGCCGGCCGTGCAAGAACCCTGCCTCTCATAAGATGCAATGGAAAAGTTCTCACTGCACTCACATCAAACTTTCAAACTTTCAGATGCTGTTTTTCTCCCAGTGTGGAGGAAGAATGATTAGGATTTTTATTGTGATCTCTCGCCCCTTGAAATTTATAATCCTAGTTTTCTGTGAAGAATAATAGCAATTAAAAACAGTTGTCCTCAAAACCACACCTCCAGTCGCTGTCATAAGAACGGGAGGTGTGCTCATGATCAGGCAGCAGAGCCTGTTTGGTTTGTGCACGACTGCACCTGCAGCGAAACCAGCGCTCCTCAAAACAACCGGTTTGGAGATCTTTTGGGAATTGATTACATAAACAAATAATTGGTCTATAAAACAGCCCACATGGGGTGTCTCCCATCCACAAGTGCACCAAAGCATTATGGTCATTGTAAGAAATTCAACAATCCAGTCAAACTCTAGTCAAACACACAGACTTCATATGTTTCTGGCCATAGGGTGCAAATTTCAAATTGTGCTAGTGTTATCAACTACAAATACTATTAACATTGATTGAGTGACTGCAGTTTCTTCCAGTGGTGAAATGGCCTTTTAAGAAGTGATACTGAAGATCATCCAGATTCCAGAGTGCTCAGAAACTGTTCCTGTGGTGAGTCACATGGTGGTTTAAAATCTTTTCTTCAACCACTTGAACCCCAGCATCCCTCCTATTCTGGGCATAATATCCAAACAATATACGCAAACATTCTGCCCAATACGCAAACATTCGGCGAGAATAACACGTCGCTACCTGACACGTTGTGAGCTTGTAGTTCGCCTATTATGACACTGCCAGAAAACTGTAGGATTTGAGTGGTTACTTGTAGATACTGTAAAAACCATGTAACATACTGTAGACTAGAGAGAGGGGTTCTCACCTGGTTCGTCTGCCAGCCACTGTTGTTAGCATTCCTTGGATGGCTTCCAAAGAGGAAATCAGGAGACAGCTGCAAAGGGTGAGAGACAGAGAAAGACAGAGAGAGAGACAGAGAGAGAGAGAGAGAGAGAGAGAGAGAGAGAGAGAGAGAGAGAGAGAGAGAGAGACACAAAGAATGAGAAGGAGACAATGACAGGAGGAAACAATTTCCTCATCACTTGATTCTAATCCCCCTCATGTCTCTATGAAATCCACAGAATGTTGAATGCGTACCACCGTGCATTATGCCTCTTCTCGTGTGACAACTGCCGTTTTATGTGTAGAAATACTCTTAACTGACATTTTCTTTTTTCTTTTTTGCATTATTATCATTATCACCAATGGGGGCAGTTTGGAATGGCGACTGTGAAACGCAAACATAAAAACAGGATGCAGAGAAGTGTGCTGAGTAAAGATCATACCACAGACACTAGGTCACACCCATTGCAAACATCCGAAAAAGCCCTATCTGCTCGGCCATACTGTACACCACAAACACGCACCCAGACTATATTGTGCCAGCTCAGATGGGTTTATTCTGGGGAGGAAAATGTTGGTTTACTGTATGTACAGTACCTCCACAGTGGACACCTCTGACAAACACAGGCCCTCTCGTCTATAGGTGCTGAATGACATTTGAACAGTTTAGTTTCTCATCGCTCAGTAAACGGTGAAACATGGATGATGTCATTATGTGCATGTGATTTCTGGCTAATTAATTTTCCTGTTCAGATGCATCAAGTACTGTATGTTTGAGTGAACAGTCAAATCATCTCATAGTGAGACAATTCACAATAGCCTACTACTGTATATGACACTGACAAGTCAATGACACTGACAACATGTTAGCAGTCAGTTTAAGGCAGCATTATATATTTGCTGACATGAGACATTCCAAACAAAGCAAAAAACTTACAGCAGTGGGGCTCATCATCGTTTATTCCCCAAATGTTATAAAATCCAACAGGCTGAACGGGCTTGATATTCTGCTGGCTAAAAGTCCACTGTAGCTTTGACTCATCTGAAACTCTGCATGTTCCTTCCATCTATCTGTGTGTGTGCATGTCTACTTCCCCAATCTAGAGGGAAGTTGGCTCTATCAGCAGCACCTATCGTCATTGTCACAAAACCAGGAAGTTGTGCCCTGCAGCCAAATTATGACAGAAACTATTGTGATTATAGTCTAACTATACTTTACTGTAACTTTTTGGTTTAAGCGTACATACAGCTGTGCGCTCGTTTGCAAATGGCAAGGAATTCCTAATTGTGAACTTGGGTCACAATTTTGGGCATCTCATTTACTGTAGGAGACAATATTGTCCAAAATTGTTAAAAAATAAATGTAAACTAGCAAAAATATGCAAATATGCTTGTAATTAAGCTACTTTTGCTATTTGTATTATGTGGCGTCAGGCACAGAAGGTATAATGGCCAGTTGGCCACGTTGGAATTGGAGGGTTCCCGCTCCGATCCCTGACTCCCTGACACATGTCGATGTTTTTATTTATTGACAGTGTACAAAGTACACCCCTAACTGCTCCTGATGAGCAGGTTGGCACATTGTGACATTGCATGGTTTCCTCTGCCGTGTGTGTGAATGTGTGTCTAAATTAGTGAATTTAAAACCACACCAATGATTCGCCACGCAACTCCTTGCAACCTGCAACAACTTGCAACCATTATCCCCAATGGCAGTTACAAGGAGTTGCAACTGCTGTGGTTTGGGCTTAAAAGGTTTAAGCACATTGTCAAGCACTTTGGAGAAAGGTGCTAAATACTAAATGCACCATTTTATATAGGGCTCAAGGGGTTATTGGGAAATATTCTGTACATGCTGATGTCGATTAAATGTAATATAGGCAAACTAAAGGGCATCTTCAACTATGTACTTTTAAACCTGAATGCTATCGTTCTGCTATGTCCTCATAATAGCTCATAATAGAAAGATAGGTTGGGGTGTCTCTGGGGTAGAAGGAAGTCACTCGGTCACCATCACAGAAAACAGTGCTCAATTCCCATGAAGCATCTGAAGGGAATGGTCTCTATGCACACAGAAAACTCCTACTTCCTACTTCCGGGCCACTGCCCTACACACAGCATTTTGGAAAAAACTTCCCTACTTCCCTACTATTGTTGTTACCGATGATACAAATTTAGTTCCATTTATTGTACAGTAGTTTTCTAACGTTTTAATTTCAAGGACTCCAATAGCTTGTACAAATGGAACCAAATGGACACTTTTGGGTCCATTTGGTTCCATTTGTACACTCTCACCTCTCACTCCTAACTAGCTCTGTTCCATAGCCTTCCTGCTTCGATTCTGCGAATTTCTGCCCTGCAGTAAGGCTATGCGACTTACCGGTTTAAATCTCAAATCGAAATCAGACCAGCCTCTCCTCTTTAGTGGAAATCTCACAAACGTTTGACCTACTCACCAATACAAACACGGGTTGTGTCAATAGAAAGCCTACTTTCCTTAGTGGACGCACTCTGAGCCCCCCACCACACGTATAAACTGTACTATAAACGTTCGTGAGATTTCCACTAAAGAGGAGAGGCTGGTCTGATTTTGATTTGATATTTAAACCGGTAAGTCGAATAGCCTTACTGCAGGGCAGAAATTCGCAGAATCGAAGCAGGAAGGCTATGGAACAGAGCTAACTCCCAACATGCACAATAGCAGCACCCTGTTTTACCAGAATGGAACAGAGCCTTCATTAGTGTCATTGGAAACACCTGTGAAGAAAGTAGGGAATGAGCCCAAGTTATTTCCAAAATGGCGTGTGTGCATAGAGCCCATTGACACAGTGGTGGTGTGTGCTAGCAACCCCTGCTGCATCTGGGTGAGATAGAGTGAACATATACTCCACCACGCATGTTACGTTACGTCCCTGTGAAACCTTTCACTGTCAGAAGCAGCTGAAAAGAAGAAGCTGGTGACTCCATCATATTGGAGGAGGCCCATGTGGTACAGTAGTCTCTTTAACACTGGGGGGATGGGCAGTGCACAGGGACCCAGTACACAAGGGGGCAGTGTTGTTTTTGGCAGCAAAATTCTATTTTAGTTTAGTCACAGTCTTTGGAATGAAACTTCATTTAGTTTCAGTCACATTTAAGTCACCTGGAATGTTTTAGTGTTGTGCGAGTGTAATGCGATTTTAGTCGACTAAATCTACAGTTGATTTAGTCGACTAAAAGGTATTTTGGCAGGCCTTGATGGCGTCGTAATGGCTGATTTTACACTGAAAATAGCTGATCTACAAGCTCACGTTAGCGCGACGTGTTGTGAGCTTGTAGTTCTGCTATTTTCAGCATAAAATGACTTATACTGGATCTCTTGTCCACTAGTTTTCATTTAGTTTTCCTCAATGAAAAAAGGTAGTCGACCAACATTTTTCGTCATAGTTTTAGTCGACGAAATCAACACTGCAAGGGGGGGAATTGGCAACGACAGAGTTATTGGCAATGACCCCTTAAGCCCTGCGCTAAAAAACTACGTAGTCACATTACATTGACTTGCTTCTTAGTCAACTAGCAATTTCCGTTGCTTAGTTTTTATTTATTAGTCCTTATTGGTCGCGTTCCTGTTCTCCCTTTAAGCTTCTTCGGTAGTGGGTACTTTATTTATGAGCATTGTATGTCTGTCCTGTTTTTGTTGTGTATTTTTTGTTACTGGCAGAGTTGTGTCACTTATTTTGCCTATTGTCCTGGCCAGTTCACACTTGTAAAAGAGACTTCAGTCTCAATGTGGTTTTCACTGGTTAAATAAAATAAATAAAAATAAATAACATAAATGTGTCACATATGTGTCACACATGAGATGCTATAGCATCATTGATCACTGTGCGAAATGTTTCCATTGATAGACTTTGATAGTTTGTGTCTCAGCAGCACACTGTTTGGGAAGCAAATATTTATCTGGTCATAAAATGAGTCATCTGAGCCTTCCATTCAGCCCCAAAGAGCTCCTGCTCATCTGCATTAGATCAAGAGATAATATCTCTTGACCCTGTAATATTATTACAGGGTCTTCTTCAGTGATCTAATGACTCGTTTAGTAAACGATGGGGGAAACCAGAAGGATGTAATCCCCTTTTTATTTTTGCCACAGCTCAGTCTCACTCCCGTCTCTAATATGGAACTATGTTCCAGATTATATGGTGCTCAGGGCAATCTCTGAACCCTGTCTGATGGTGTGTGTGTGTGTGTGTGTGTGTGTGTGTGTGTGCATGGGTGTTGTGTGTGTTGTGTGTGTGTGTGTGTGTGTGTGTGTGTGTGTGTGTGTGTGTGTGTTTTTGATTGATTAAATAGTTTATTGGACAGTAATGTAAAGCAGCAACAGAGTACAGTCAAACACTTGCTCTAAAAGGGATAGCACCGAAAACTTCGTACCTGTGTGAACTGAGCGGTGGAACTATAATTTTATTGTTATAGTTACATAGTTACATAGTGACTGTGTGTTATAATACTGTGTTATAGTGTGTGTGTGGTGCCTTAATTGGAGCCAAGCACAGTTGTTGACTTAAGCAGCTGCAGGGTCAATAGGTCCTACTCAGAGACAGGGGTCAAAGGGCCTACTCAGACAGACATACTGTACCATACTCAAACGGACATACGGACGGACAGACAGACACACATAGCTGTTCAAGTCTCACGGTCTTGTTTCCTTTCGAGCCCTATGCAATCAGTATTACAAGTATAACGTGTGTGTGAGTGCGTGTGTGTATATGTGTGTGTGTGTGTGTGTGTGTGTGCGCACGTGCAAGTGTGTGTGTGTGTCCATACATCCATCCATGCACTCAAAATATTACATAAGAAAGATTAGCTTTAAATTTAAAAGCGTATTTGCTTCATGGGACAGAGAAAAAAGTGTCAAAACTGTAAGAACAGGAGAGAGTATTAAAAAACCACACCAGGAAATGGCAGTTGCAAGGAGTTGCATTGGTGTGGTTGACCTAAAAACAGTTTTGTTGCAAATTAACAAAGTGGCTAATGGTTATTCTGATTAAACAGAGGTGATATTGATTTCATTGAATTCCAAATGTTATCAAACTATTCTTGTGTCACTGTACTCTAGGGTGCTACGGCACGGCAGCGAAACCCTGCTGTCTGTAGTATACAATATACATACATACCCTGTGCATGTTGCCATTGTGGCTCCCAGAGAGTGGTAGTGATAGATGGCTGGTTTCCCTGGGCAATGTTTGTGGTTGCATTTCACTAGCCTGAAAGAGATACAGGAAAACACTGATCATCAAAACCTTTCAACCTCTAGTTTATAGGCAATTATTATAGGAATTATAGGAGAAGAAATCCCCAGAATTTCAGAAGAATTCACGTCAGGGTCATGCGTGAAAACAAGCCCAAAATGGACTAGGTCGCATGATCACACACACAGGGGTTCCCACTTCCTAAAATTAGTTTAATAATAGTGTCAACATCTGTTTTATACATAACCTACATGAATATTTGAAAGGGTAACCTGGAGAACTCGCCGGTTTTCCGACTCGCCGCGGTTTAGGGCATTTTAGTTTTACTTACTACTTTATTTAAATTGCATTGAATTGAGAGAGAGAGAGAGAGAGAGAGAGAGAGGATAGTTGTTTTGAGTTTACACTAGATGAAGTAGGAATGCTAAAATGTAAACACCAAAGTACCGAAATAATGTAATTCATTAGTAAACTAGAAAAAGTGCCCTTCCGGGCACAGGTCTCCACCAGGTTATCCACAGATCCGTGCAGTTAGAGGTAAAAACACTTTTCGGCCAGTTATAGCGCCACCTTGAGGCTGAGTTGAAATTGTTCATGTGGCATTTCGTCCTCGGCCTAGTGGGAATGTGGGTGCACAATTTCTGGGAAATCACGCGATGTGTTCATGATTTGCAGCATTTTGTTTGAAACTGAGCACTCCTGTGAACTTTGGAAGCCAATCTTAACCAATCAGGATGGAGTCTGATAAATCTGAAAGACCCGTTTCGTTGAATGGCTCTAGAGAGACTGTGTACCAATTTGCGTGATGTTTGGACAAAATCTGTAGGTGTACTGTGCAAAAACTTGTTTTGCACAAAGCGGCCTCCTGGTGGCGCTATAACAGGCCGTTCTGGAAAGTTTGGGGCAGAGGTTCATGGTTGGCATCCAGGGAGTGTGTGTGCAAAATATGGCATCGACCGGGTTAACGGTGGCCGAGATTAGCTGTTCACGGACACACACACGGACGGACACACGGACGGACGGACACGCGGACGGACGGAGTGCAAAACATACTCTCCCCACATGCCTTCGGCCTGGTGGAGACAACAATATCCTGAAATATCATTGGTACTATCATTGGTATTCACATACTCACCTTTTTACCATTTAATTGCACAAAATAATTTGATCACTTTGGATATGAACTGTAACATCTGTGGGTTTGACATACTATACTGATGAAGACAGCATGTTAGCATAACGATGTTTCTCTCCACTTTTCGCTGCGGCGAGATGGTAAACCGGCAAGTTCTCCGATATTCTTTGAAAGTAGCCGATCTACAAGCTCAAAAAGCTATTTTCAGTTTTGGGGTCCGCAAACAAATACATATTAATTTGGGAGTTCTTGACATGAAAGGGTTTGAGAACCACTGGTTTAAACAACAATAGCAAGCCCAAACAAGCTACTACACTTTAGAAACAATCCCAAAAAAACCCGCAACCCGCATCTACCAATATTTACAAGCAACTTCACAGAAAAACAAGCCCAAAGTCAGTTTAATAAGCAGACGTACAGTAGCAACATTGGGACAGGATGCAATAAGTAACAATTTATCTGTGGTATACGACAAAGTGTATAGGGCTTAAATGGTTAAACAGAGATGAATTTCAGAATCTTTTTGGGGCAGTAATGTCAGTCAGTCAGTCGGTCGGTTGTTGCCATGGATTTGCCATTTGATCTTCACCCTTCATGTTCCTCTGAGGATGAACTCTTGTGATGTGGCTGACTATCCTCTTGCAGCACAAAATGTTCCACTTCGACACATGCAGAATATCTCAAAATCCCACGGGTGAATTTTACTGAGACCATTCATACTCCCTGGAGGAATAAACCCAACCATTGAATGACCTCATAACCTTTCCTCTAGTCTGGAGCTAGACTGGATAGTCCTGTGTCCAGTCAGTTGGGTGGATTACTGGATTAATTTTTAATCCCACACATAACACGTCTGATGTGTCACTAGCATACACCACAGATTATTTATTAACTACTACAACTAGGTCTAGGCAGTAGTAGGAACACTGCATCAAGTGTTCATTGCAGTAAAAGGCCAATTAAGGCGCATGAGAGCAGTGGGCCAGGGTGAGAACACCATCATTCAAACTCATGTATGAATCTCCACTTGGGCGCTTTCACACCGGACATGTTTGGTTCGTTTAAAACGAACCATGGTCCGCTTACCCCTTTGGTTCGGTTGGTGTGAACGTGCATCCGAACTCTGGTGCGGATCAAAGAAACGAACCATGGTCCGCTAAAAAAGGCCGGACTCGGTTCGCTTCCAAACGAACCACGGTGCGGTTCGTTACTGGTGTGAATGCAGGGCGCTTTCACACCCAAAGTTCGCTTAGAAGGTCCGGATCAAGGACCAAGGACCAAATATTTGCATTTTGATTTTGGTCCGTTTGGTTTTCACACTCGACTTTGTAAAGCGTACCAAATATGTAAACAAATGACATGTTAAGCGAACCAAATGGTGAGGGGAAAAAGAACATGAGGGGAAATGTCTGATAGGTATTTTTGTTGTATTTTGTGGGTGAATGGTCAGCTGACTCCTTTGACCTTTTAATCTGGTTGCCCTGTGCTTCACTCATATGTGGTTACTTCACGCTGTCTTATGGCGTTTAGTTAGTAAGAATTATTATTGCACTGTCTGGCTGTCTCAGCGTCTAGAACCCTACATGTAACTGACCTTGAAGGCCAGGCGCTGCGTTATCAGCTCGTTGCCATGGCCACCTGCCCAGCCTCTGGGCTTTCCCGGACTATACTTGAATTATGAACTACAGGTCATTCCCAAAACTACATATCCCAATGCATTGTTAAGATGCTCCTCTCGTTCTGCCACGTCTACTTTGTATCATTCTCCATTTTGTATTGAAGAAGTATAAATACTCAATGCCATTTTGAAACGGCATCGAGAGACCGCGTTGGACCGGCCCTGGCCCCTGCGGGGTCTGTCTAATCTGATTGTAAATTATCATTATGCTGTATGTGGATCTTGTTCTGTCTCTCTGAATCAATATAAAATATGACTAAAACCCTCACTCTGAATGGATCTCCTCTGTGGTGGACTCAGGTAACATTTCGGTATTTATAAGGTATATATTATGGTTTAAACTTGAAGTTGGTCAGTTAGTATTGAGCTTCAAGTCAGAACAGCTCCGCTGCAGCTAATTGAGTTGACCTAGTTTTACGTCTTTTGCTATAGTGATGTAATGTAATCAATTAATCATTTGGGACCACCTGTGTATAGCCTATTTTTGTATTTTTCCAGCTTTTCATGTGTCTATGGGGTGACAGTACTTCATTAGACACCCTGGAGTAATTTTTATGTCCAATGGTGTAATAACTTTGTATTTAGGGTTTCTTCATGGAGGCTGAACCCTTGACGGTCAAACGGGCCAATGAAGTAAACACGGATAGTGTGACGTAAAAATATTGCACGCACACACGCACCTCCCCCTCTATACATATTTTTTTAATACGACAACCTCTGTGGGCGGAGCTGCCTGCCACATACACACGTGTGAACTGAACAGCGCAGCCAGTTTGCTTTTGCTGCTCTATGTCACAGTCATTTCACACATTACCAGTTCACAGCAGAGCAGACTGTTTTTCGTTAGATTGGAAGCAAGTAAATGTTCACGTTGGGTCCTCAGGATTAATCACGGAAACCACAACAAACCAGTCTTATACCTGCTCTGCTGTAGTTGCTCTTGTTGTTCTCAAGGAGTAGGTTGTTTCTTTTATAATCACAGTGGTCGGGCTTTGATACAGAGTGTAGTGTCACAGTGTGCATTCTTGTTGGCTGTTGTAGTCAATATGTATGTAGGTCCTAATACTTATACAAGGCTGTAAAGTCAAGAATTAGAAGTATGTTAACAAACTATCCTTACACCTGGGAAAAACTGAATCCATCCTCTTCGGATCAAATAGTAAACTCAGCAAGGCAGATGGCTTCTTGGTTAGAGTGGGTGACAATATTATCACACGAAAAGATCAAATTACCTACCTAGGTTCCATCCTGGAGGCCAATCTTTCCGGTGATAAAATGGCCACCAACGTAATCAAAAAAGTCAATCAAAGAACAAGATTCCTTTACAGGATCTCCTCACTGGTCAGCAAAAACACCTTGAAGACCTTAACAGGAGCCCTCGTACAAGGTTTCTTTGACTATGCATCCACCTCTTGGTACCACAGCACCTCAAAGGCCCTTAAAACAAGGCTCCAGACCTCTCAAAACAAACTGGTCAGGCTCCTACTTGGCCTCACCCCCCGAACCCACCTCACCCCTGCCCACTTTGACAGGCTGGGATGGCTTAGGGTCGACGACAGAGTACAGCATCTTGCAATGGGTCTGGTCCACAAGATTCGATACACCACCAAGATACCCATGTACCTGTCTAAATACTTCCTTAATGTAAACGAAGTCCACACCCACAACACCAGAGGGAGTGCAACAAACCATGTACAACCCAGATTCGGCACAAACAAGGGACTAAATTATTTTCGCTCCTATGCCACCAAAATGTGGAACGCCCTACCAACAGTCATTAAGACATGTGAATCCCTTGACTCCTTCAAAACCGCTCTCAAAGGGCACCTACGGATGGCTGCATTTCGAAACTGGCCTCTGTAAAATCTGAATCCCCCCCCCCCCATTTTCCCTCACTGTATATTGTATCTTTTCCCTTTTTTGCTTCCCATTTGATGAATTCCTGTTCTGTTCTTTACCTACAGAGAAATGTCTATTTGTATGTCTCTAAATGTTTGTATGTCTTTAAATGTTTTGATGAATTGAACAATGTGGACCCTGTTGTAAACAAGTGTAATGCTTAATTGGGTCGTCCACTCACAGTTGACAGTCTTTGTATTGAGTTTGTGCTTAAAATGTACTGTAAATTCTACAAACTGTTAATAAAGATTTCAATCAATCAATCAATGTTGTGTCGCGCTGGAAGTCATGTTGCCATGTCTGGCTATTACAAGCGACTTGGGCTTGTTTTCATATAAGTAACTTTCAGGGGAGATGTGGTTGACTTGACCAATGGTTCATGTGAAGGACCCTCAGATTAATATGTTGTTAAAAGGATTGGTGTTGTTGAAACGTTTTCATAAATATTCACGGCAATTTCTGTGACTTATTTTTGTGGACCTGGCCGCTTGTTTCTTTAAATCTGGCGACTTTTGCTGAAACTCAATGCAGTCAGATAAAGGACAGTTTTAATGCCAGGGTGCTTAGCTGGAGGAAATCAATAGCCTACAATATATTGTAGGCTAAATTATCTATCAAACTAATTGTTTCTGCTGTTAAACTATGATCGAATTGGATGATGAGCTGAGCTGATTGCGACAATAGGGTCAATATAATTGGAGGAAATAAATAAATGATTATAAAAAATCAGAAAAAACAGATCTGATATGGTATGGATGCATGGATTATATGCCTATACATGGATGGTGGCAGTATAAGTGCATAATGGTGCCTATACGATATCTCAGAAAAACATGAGTTTTTGTTACATTACAGACACCAATTTGCCATTTTGTAAACAAAAGGGCAGAGCCATGGGCTGTCCTTTTATAAGGAGGGGGAGGGACTAGGACAAGTGGGTGGTCTTAAAGGAGGAGGCGGAGGGACTGGATTAGGTGGGTGGTGCTATGGTTAAACTCACGCATACCTAATGAACTGGTGGGTGTGTCCACATAAAACCATAATTTTAACAAATACTGTACACTTTTTTGAAAATATTATACCTCATATACACCTAAATACACCTGATGATCATGTTTAAGTGTGGAAAAAAATCACGGCACTCCATCTTTAACATTAAATATTTCTCTGTCTCTGCGTCTCTCCCATATATATCGGGTCTCTCCCCCTCATGTACACACACACACACACACACACACACACACACACACACACAAAGAAAGAAACTCTCTCGCATGAAGACTCATGCATCGCATGCTTTGTCATAACTTTGCGTGGCGGCGGCGCATGCCTAAAACAGCCTGTCGGAGTGGACCAATAGCAGCCAGCTGCAGCCTCGCCAAAAGCCAAAAACAACGAAGCCTGTTAGCAGAAAACACCTCCCGAGGCAACAGAACAGAGAAGACAAATACAAAAATAAATAAAAATAAAGTTTGATTCACACCGTCAGCTTGTTCTTTTGTTGTTCTCTAGCATATGATCTTTGTGTTTTTAAACGTGACCCAGGCAGTTCAATCACTGCAACAAGGAAGTCAGTATGTGATTAGTTTGACTGTCTTTTAGTTGTCATTGCATCGCTTTGATTACGTTAATGGACTTCTGGTATTGACGCATTATTATTAGTAGTCTATTTGAGAAAGCCTATCAAGTCAAGGGTTGCCTTTAGTCTTAAAGAAAGAGAATAGGCTAATGACTGTGCTGTTATATAGTCTACTGTATAGCCTAGGCTACAAGTCAAGCATTATAGCCTAGGCAATACTATTTTGATCAACTCACATCAATAATACCGGGTGAAAGAAATATGTCACATATTGTACAATAGCCTATGAAGTTAATATAGGCTATATTTAATGGTTTGCACTGCAATGACATGGATCTGAAAAATGAATGAAAATCTATTGTGCCGTCGCCCGTCGCCCCGGATCGCACACAAATAAAATAAATTGCCAAGACCACTGACATTTTACTTAGGCATATCTCGCTCATTTCTTATGCGATTTTTAAAATTACCATAATCCTTGGGAACTCTACTTTCAATTGGTGTTGTCAGCCAAGACTGTATTGTCTTCCAAGTTCCAATCTAACGATATAGTCACATTACGCACAGGTGCGCACAGAGGCTGCATGCGTCTTCCTGTACTGTCATTACGAGAGAGAGAGAGAGAGAGAGAGAGAGAGAGAGCGCGCATAGATAGGCTATATTAAAGGCCTGTAGATATAATTGCTTGCATGCGCTGAGAAAGCTCCAAATTTACCATACCGTACATACCATTCCGTGTACATCTGTACAACTTGTAGGCTACATCTGTTATTTTTGCGCATGTGAACCACGCTGCCATTACATTTGCGCTGCGCAGTGCGCCTCGACATATATGCGTCTACTATTAAAATCAGACTGTCAGCTGTCATATCAATAGTGATCCCCGTAAAAAATACATGCTTTTACAACTAATTATTAATGCAGCCTCACAACTGCCGACGCCCGACGGTTATTTTGGCTATCATCCTGTGGCCTATTATTCCTCTATAAAGTATTAGACTATTAGACTAATAAACTAACTGTGGAAAACTGCACTGACACTATAAACCCTGATTTATACTGTACATTGTTGCGGAACGGTGTTGCGCATTGAAAATAGCCTGCGCGCTCACAGTGTATGGTCCTGTGAGCGTGAGCTATATTCAGTGTACAACATGCCGTGCAACCAAATATCAAGCTGCGTTCACACTTCACACATCATACAGACTCAGTGCCTTTCATTTTCAGTTGGAAGCCATGCAGTGACATGAAGATAAAAAGATACATCCGACGTTTGTAGATGCTACAAAACGGCAACAACAAAGAAGTTGAGCTGGTTTCAACTTCAGCAACAAAGATACAAAGGACAAATATGCATGTGTGACTGTGTGTGTGTATCTTTGTATCTTCTGCCAGTGTGAACGCAGCTTAACCTTTTTTCCAATAGTTTTCGCCTTGTCTCCCACTGTAGTCCCTTGTTGCTGCCACTTTCACTATTTAGACAATAAATGTGTTCATTAATCTTAATCGAAGCCTGAGTATCCTTCGATGCATAACAGGTGTGCCGTCACAGCTCTGACTGAGACCAATGACATCCATGTGTTTACTTCAATCTCCTCCTACTATTCTACCAAAAGACAACACCAGAAGCCTCTTCTCTAGTCAGCCACACATCCTCCTTTCACATACAGTACAGCCTCCTCTAGTGGCTTCACCATGTATTGATCATTACTAGGGTTGTGATCCAGAACCTGAGGAACCGGTTCCAACATTGAGGAACCGGAATCTGTTCAATCACAGTTCAAACCCTTTCCGAAAGTGGTTTATCACACCATCGGAGCTGGTGTGTGGCCTAGCGCTGATTCATACCCTTCCTGATACGATTCTACGAATTTCTGCCCTCCAGTAAGGCTATGGGGCAAACGGGGTTAAATCTCGAAATCAGACCAGCCTCTCCTCTTTAGTGGAAATCTCACGAACGTTTGACCTACTCACCAATACAAACACGGGTTGTGTCAATAGAAAGCCTACTTTCCTTAGTGGAAGCACTCTGAGCCCCCCACCACACGTATAAACGGTACTTTTTGGCCAGAAAGGGATTTTTTTCCACCGGAGGAAAAATATTCTCTATGAGGCAGTTCTCTGGGCAATATCAGTAGAGGGCGCAGCGGAGTACTAAAAATGTTTTTTTTCCGGTGGAAACAAAATCTAACCTGACGCTGCCAGATGAGGGCGGTATTGGGTAACCATGTATCCCAACACAGCATTCATCTGGGATCTCTCAGACAGTTGAGCTGACAAAAATCCGTTCCGTACCGGACCAATCAGCGTGAGCTAAGGGCGGGACATGGGCGAAACCGGATGTGAAGCTATATAGACACGTCAATATGATTGGTTGTGTTTGCACGCCCCCACGGTGATAGACAGACGGTCCCATCCAATCATCTACCAAGTATCTTGAAAAAAAGGAACAGCCCCGTCATCGAATTTGCTTCCGCGATCCCAGATCCCAATAAGCTGTGAAACAAATTTGTGTAGCAAGCTTCTTGGATCTGGCAGCGTCAGGTTAAACAAAATCCCCTTTTGGCCAAAAAGTACAGTTTATACGTGTGGTGGGGGGCTCAGAGTGCGTCCACTAAGGAAAGTAGGCTTTCTATTGACACAACCCGTGTTTGTATTGGTGAGTAGGTCAAACGTTCGTGAGATTTCCACTAAGAGGAGAGGCTGGTCTGATTTCGATTTGAGATTTAACCCTGTTTGCCCCATAGCCTTACTGGAGGGCAGAAATTCGCAGAATCGTATCAGGAAGGGTATGAATCAGAGCTAGTGTGTGGCCTAGAGCCCTGCGCGGGAGTGTTTTATTATTCCCCCTCCAAACAATTGACCGCCTGGCCGCCGCTCCTGCCCGCAACAAAACATTTAATCCCATTTAGTCCCGCACCATCCCGCAATTTTACCGTTTAGTCCCCAGTTGGTTCCATTGAGATTGAAAAACATTACATTTACCCAAACAGAATGAGATTGAGCAGGCGTGCGCGAGAGAGGGGTTGTTTATTTGTGAGGAGTTGCTCACAGATAGAGGGAAAGTGTTTATATTGCGACGGGACATATATTATAGGTAGGCCTATTATTATTATATTGTGACACACACGAATGAGCTGCGCACAGGAACATATGTTCTCATGACAAAAAAAAACCCTCTGGATTCCGCTCCATGCTGTTTATATAGTGGGTGTGCGAGAGAGAGAGAGAGAGAGAGAGGGGCCCGCTGGTTTTATCTTGATCGCCTGTTCCCGGCCACAGGTATTTAAATACCCAGGCCATCGTGCCCGCAACAACTTCTGCTATACAATTACAATCCAGGGGTTCTTTAATTTCAAGGTCGATTCGTTAGACTTGAGGCCGATTCTAAAAATGACTTTGTGATGCCCCACACATATAGACACACAGTATGTGCAGTGGTTAGGGAGCACCTGCCTAATTGTCTCCCTATAGGTGAGCCTGGGTGGGGCACTCCATCTTGATTGCTCATTGGAGAGAACCTGGGCCCGGTGCCTCCAGTGAGCTATAAAAGCATAGCCAGGGCACCATTTCATTTAGGGTATATGGTCCTGTCGGGAGCGGATGATATCGTTACAGTACGTCATGTTGTAGTATTGTTTTGTAGTCGACAGGCAGGAACAACAGGCGGCAACTTCCTTTTCTCAATAAAAGCTCTCGTAGCCTGTAGCTTTTATTGAGAAAAATCGGTTTGAGGGAAAAGGAAGTTGCCGCCTGTTGTTCCTGCCTGTCGACTACAAAACATGTAGTGTCCCTGCCAGAGGAGGCAGACCTGCTGTCTGCATGTGCCTCCACTTCCTGCTTGCCTCCATGTTCTAACCTCTGTAGCTATGGTTGCCTTATTCTTTCCATCCACACACGCACCACACCATGTTCCTCACATCCATCAGCACCACACCACTGATTACTGACTCCACACCTCATAGGATCCGTTGCCTTGTTATGGTGCCCTTAAGTCAGTTATAATGTCTAGGCCTATTTTATAATAAACATACAGTTTCTTACACTGTTGCTTCGTCTCCTGCCTCCCAATGTTTGTCATGGCCAAGAGCCATGACAACTTCATGACCTTCAAACTTCAAATATTAAAAATCACACTTGTGTGAAGTGAGCGGTGCCATTTACCATGATGATGATGTAGAAGACGCAGTAACCACAGTAACCGTGCCGCTACCGATTAATAGACACGCATACGCACAAAGATGATTAGATTCAACTATTAACAAATGACTCATTATTAGTAGCCATTTTGCCTTACATGACCAAAAAAGGAATGCTAGGGTTCATGACTGGATAACTAACTTTTGATTGTCAATGATCGAACCGCTATTTTAAAGAACTAGTTATTCTACAAATGTTACTCACTTCTGCTACCGGCAGATGTGACTTGGAATTTGTACGTTGGACTAAAATTCTCTCTACCCTAAGTTTCCAATCTTTCTACATTCTGAATAAAGAGAGCCTCCACATAATCTTAAAATCTTGAATATACTTGCTTGGGTCTAGCTCCCTCTTGAGATGGAAATATGCCTGCTCTGCTTGCTTTACTCAGGAGTATCAGGCTTGGGAAAACTCTATTGCAGGCGTTTCCCAAATGTTTTCAACATGGGACCATAAGGAGACATTTGGTGTCTCCCCAGCAGCAGCACCAGCAGGGGAAAATATTAGATTTTCTTTTATTAAATGTTTTTGTAGGAAAGGTATTTGCCCATGTAAATGGAACCATTTGTACACTTGCATATTTACACTCACTCAAGGACACTTTTAGACCCACTGCAGCAGCAGCCTGACTCTGTTTGACCCGAATGGACCATGATGTAAAGAATGCTTCTCATGGTTTCATCCTCAAAGTTGCAGTTTTTGTGCTTTTGTTTGAAATGTACCCATTCTACATACTGTGAAACAACATTTTCAATCAATCAATCAATCAATAGAACAGAGCCTTCATTAGTATCAGCTGTAACACCTGTGAAGGAAGTTCTTATCCAAAATGGCGTGTGTGCATATGATAGAGCCCATTCTTTTTACTGTACTGTACCTTGCTGGATGCCCGTGCTAGGGCACTGCGGCGCGGAGGTTTCCAGGACCTCTCCTGGGTGAAGCTGTTGACGTAGTACCATCTCCCCGTGGCCGGATCAGAGTACTGCTCCCAGAGGTCCATGACCTGGAGGGGCTTCTGTCCCCGGGCCGGGCAGGGGGGCTCCAGCTGCGACGGCGGCCTCGTCACTGGCTCGACCACGTCAGTGTAAAGAGGAGACTCCTGCCAGGACAGCTGGGAGACATACGACTCTGTAACTGTTGGGACCTTTCATTCATGAGAAGCGGGATAAGGCCGACAGGCGAGAAGGGCAGGAAGGAAGGATAGAGAAGAGGGCGAGGAAGAGAATGAAGAAAGGTGTGCACAGCAGTAGAAGGGTTTGGCTGTTTGTAATATAAACAACATGCGCTCACCATGCAGCGTTCAGTCAGTGCCATGCACTTATTTCTCAGTTGCCACGCCCTCTTCCATAGAACTCCCCCAACCCACATCAACGCAGCCCCTATCCACTCTTTTAAAACCGCCTTTTCAAAACACACCTCTTCAGTCCACCTAAATTGCGTTTTTTGACGGGTGCTAGCCCCTCCTATAAACACAGCTATAGTGTAGATTCTGTCTTAACACAAACATTAAATGCCATTGACAATGAATGGAGAATTTAGGTCATATCTGTCTCAGCAAATCGGCTGTCGTTATGTCGCTGTGTGTGTGTGTGTGTGTGTGTGTGTGTGTGTGTGTGTGTGTGTGTGTGTGTGTGTGTGTGTGTGTGTGTGCATGCGTGCGTGTGCGCGTGCGTGCGTGTACGGTGTACTCATTACAGAATCTGTACATTCTTGAAATAAGCCATGATGCAAGTGCATGTGTGTAAACACACACAGATTGCACGCGCGCGTGCGTGCGTGCGTGTGTGTGTGTGTGTGTGTGTGTGTGTGTGCACGCACGGTGTAATGTATGCACATACTGTGAGTGACGTGTGGCGGTCACACAGCAGGTGCAATCAACAGCAGAGGATGACGTCTTAACCGACGTCATCAGAGAGAAACTGTGCGTCTGTCTATCATTGGAACACGATGTATGAGAGAAGACATCCAAACCCCACCACCTCCCGCTACACCAGAGGTTGGATGGCTGGATTAAAGTCACACAGCTTATAGAGAGCTACGCGCTCAAGCGGATTGAGGGGTCTAAATCAGCAGCTGTGTGTGGTGTGTGGGTGTGTGTGTGGGGAGGGGGGGGGGGCACGTGAGATGAAGGGATAAATATTTAACAACATCATCTTTCCATAAAACATAGCTGAGATATACAGATATGTGTGTGTGTGTGTGTGTGTGTGTGTGTGTGTGTGTGTGTGTGTGTGTGTGTGTGTGTGTGTGTGTGTGTGTGTGTGTGTGTGTGTGTGTGTGTGTGTGTGTGTGTGTGTGTGTGTGTGTGTGTGCACGGTGTGCAAGTGTGCATTTGTGTATGATTAGCATGTCATTAGAGTGAGGGGATGTGGTGACCACATCCCCTCACTCTAATGACATGCTAATCATACACACCACATTGTGGTCACACATGAGGTCACTGACAGTTATTACGTGTGTGTGTGTGTGTGTGTGTTTGTGTGTGTGAGGGTGCGTGTGTGTGTGTGTGTGTGTGTGTGTGTGTGTGTGTGTGTGTGTGTGTGTCTGTACAAACAAGCTGTAAAAAATGTCAAGTCTGTTCAAACAATACAAATAGGTTGTAGGATAACATATATAGATCGTCGCAGTCCCTCCCCCTTTCAGAACGACGAGTGGCCCAGGAAATGAAATGCAATGCATTTCTCCCATAGGATTTTCTTTAAGTATTTATTTAAAGACGGTTACGCCGCGGACAAAGCCAACTCGGATCGTGACAAATCATGACAATGAACACAATGTTTTTGGCCGATCAAATAATTTATAAGAAGAAAAACAAAACAAATAGTGTTGTCTCCTGCCTTTATTTTCTTCTTTCTAATGATTTGATCGTCCCAAAATATTGTGTTCATTGTCATGATTTGTCACGATCCGAGTTGGCTTTGTCCGCGTGGTAAACGTCTTTAAATAAATACTTAAAGAAAATCCTATGGGAGAAATGCATTGCATTTCATTTCCTGGGCCACTCGTCGTTCTGAAAGGGGGAGGGACTGCGACGCTCTATAGACGCTAAGCTACGTACATTACGTGTCTGGATATTTCTAATCTTCTAATCTTCTATAATTTTAGTGTGGTACGAACTGTAATGTTGCTGAATCATTCCAAACCAACCCAAATAGAGTGAGCTAAACATGAAGAACTTAAAATAGAGCACTTTTTGTTACATAAGTTTCTACATAAAAACAAAAACCAAAGACACAGTTGGGATCCGAGGAATAAACACACATACTGTACAGTATGTGTGTGTACTGTACAGTATGGGTTTGTATTCATAATATTGTCACTCATTTTTAACTCACAGACCTATTATTATGTGGATTATACCAGTGTCAGCCTTTTTATGTAGATTATGCGGTTGACACGCACAGACACTGTGACAATTAATCCTCATCATGTACAATGCACTGACTTTTGTCTTTTGTGTTTTATCTTTTTATTCTAGCACCCTAACTAACGTCCTTACTGTAAATATGTACACACTACACAGTACACATAGGCTGCTATCACCTTTATATATAAGGCTTGTCAATAGGGGGAAACCCTTTACTTGTACAGTTTGTGGTAAAAGCTTTGCTCAAACTATCTTTTTTTCCTGCCTTGATCTCCTTGAACAAATCAAACCTCAAACCCTTAGATCTCCATATATGGAGCTGCCCTGCTCTGACATTCCATATGTTGATCCTTCCCCATCCATCCTTTTTCTCCGATGTATCCCTTTTGACTGATACCTGTCTATTCAAACTCTAGACGGGCCCGCCCCAAAGTTATTAGTACAGCCGCGCCCGGCAGCCGGGCGAAAACTAGAGTTCACAACAGGCCTGAAAATTAAGGCCTGGCCCTACCTGGGCCCTCATCAAACCCTGTACACTCAAGGCACTGCCGTCGCTGCCACCCTTAGATCTCTATATGGAGCTGACCTGTTCTGACATTCCATATGTTGATCTGACCTCATCAAACCCTGTACACTCAAGACACGCTCCATATATGGCCAGTACAGAAATCATTACATCTGCTCACCCAGCAGTCTGCCGTCACCCCAGGCAGATGCGTGCACGCGATTCTCGCCCTCAGGGTGTCTTACTGGTTATTATTAGTACACTCCAGGAAGAGCCCAGCGGTGTCATTCAAATGGTCAATAATAACACAGGGGTCTTAAGTTTTAGGAGCCAACACATCCGACACCAAGAGGATGTTCCTCCTCACCACATCCATCACCATCTGGCTCGCTGTCTCTACTGACAATGACAGAGATGGTCATTAGTTGCACCCTATGCTGTCTCTTCAGAACCTGTATCAGTCCAGGACCTAGACCACTCCGGGACTGCATGAGGAACAAGCAGCCAATATAATTGCTAACCCCTATCACCTCTTCCAAAAAGCTACATTTCCCTCTCTCGCAAACAGGTCCACTACACATCACTGGCAAATCAAATTTGTAAATGTCTCTTAATACTGTTGTTATTCAGTACAACATACCCAGCTCACTATGCAACAACAATCCCTTGTATGGGCAATAAAAGTAATTCTGATTAAGATGAATAGTGTGGGTGTGTGTGTGTGTGTGTGTGTGTGTGTGTGTGTGTGTGTGTGTGTGTGTGTGTGTGTGTGTGTGTGTGTGTGTGTGTGTGTGTGTGTGCGAGCGCGTTGTTGTATAAATGGGTACATGTGAATATTATTTGAGTGTTTCGTGGAAAAGGGGAGCCTTGTGACCTGAATGTGGCTGTAATAATCCTGCTTACTAGGCTTAGAGACACAATGATTGGAGACACAGAAAGAGAGAGGGATAGCACCAGAGAGACAAGAGAGAGAGATAGTGTGTGTGTGTGTGTGTGTGTGTGTGTGCGTGCGTGTGTGTGTGTGTGTGTGTGTGTGTGTGCGTGCGTGCGTGCACATGTGTGTAATTTCCATTAAACTGACAGCATCAAAATAATGTAATTTCAGTGCACAACATGAAACTGACCTGATGGAATGTGTGGCTCCAGTGGCTCCAGTGAGGATCTCAATTAATGTGACCAGCCGGTCACATCAACCGCTCAACTACAGTATGTCATTTTTCTGTCTATGTCAGTTGTCTATGACGTGTAATCGTGTATCTATGACAAGTTTTTAGCGAATTTCACTTCTGTTAAATAGTTGCCCAAAACACACAACATACGTGAAAAAAATAAGTGTGTGGCCTACTGAAAGCATGCATATACAAGGTTTGGCTCTGATCGGTTTAGTGTTTTGCGAGATTAGGTGCAGACAGACAGACAGACACACAGGCCCTCTGGCCCCTCTCAGAAGGGTCTGTGTAGATGGCTACCTACAGTATAGCCTCTTGCGATGCCACGCCGTAAAACCATTCTTCTAACATCCTCTGAGGTGACATAGTGACACTTGTGTCATCGCAGTGATGAAAAATGAGTTGCACCTACAGCATGACAACTACTGGTTGGCAATGTCAGAATTCTACTGTTGAAGTAGATAGCACACAGAATTGGACACTATATAGATGCCATCTGTATTGTAGTTCAGAACAGTGCCATACAGTACCTCTCTCTGTTGGGAGAGGGAGACAACGGACATAAAACATAAGCCCTGTTCTAGCCCCGCTGCGGAAAGCAGACTTCTGCGTCGTCTATCTGCACTTTGACACTCATTACCTGCAAATGATTTGTCCTATGATGAGAAGCGTCCGCCATGTCCCACTGGCTGCTCGACTTCTGGGACATCCCGGGACAGGTATACCGCCCATTGAACCCGTCCTTTACCTCATCATACGGGTTCTCGGGCATGCTCTCGTTGGGCAAGTTGCTGGAGCTCCGACTTCGGGTTATGATGGGGACCACCCTCTGTGTCCTTGGAGCCGTCGTGTGGGCCGCGGTGGGCCGTGACACCAAGAGGTGGCCCGAGGGGGACGTGGCAGATTTGGAGGAGAAGGTGGAGCCAGAGAGGGGTAGGGTGGGGAAGTGGTACATCCCTCGCAAGGCACTGTTGGAGGTGAGGTTCTCCATGGAGCGGCAGAAGGACTTGTTCACTGTGGGAAAGGCAGAGGTTGACGTTTTACGATGCAACACAAAACACCAACGACAGTTTAAAATCTTTGAGCCTGGTGTGCCTATATCGGGCATGTATAGGTAAAACGCATTTAGAAAAGGAAACGTTTAAAAAGAAATAGCTAAAATAGTAGATGGGCTATTTTAGCCATTCGCTGTATTACAAATTTGATAGGGCTTAAACTAGGCATGTAACGATTCACTCAACTCACAATACGATTCGTATCACGATATGAGGTTCACGATACGATTTTTCACGATATTAAAAAACATATATATTTTAAAGATATATATTTTAATTTTATATAATTTATCTTCCCCCCTGAGATTTTTTATTTAACTACATTGCAAAAGAAGTAGCATTACTTTTTAAGATATTTTTTTTTTGCGGCTTACGCCTTTTATTGATTTTTTAAGGGACAGATAGTAGGCTGACAGGAAACGGGAGAGAGATGGGGGGATGACATGCGGTAAAGGCCGTGTCGGGTTCGGGAGTCGAACCCGCGGCACACCGCGACTGGATCACCAGTCCGGTGCCCAGACCGTTACGCTACGGCCTGGGCCAGCATTACTTTTGACAGTGCAGAGTGCAGAAACATAATTGCCTTCCTTGATGAGCATCAACGACCATGATGACCATCATCACCTGGGCACAGTCACAGACACACACAGCTAGCTCCCCTCTACAGTGCTCTACTACTGAAAGTGACTATAATTTCTCTCCAAATCACTTGAATATGATGGAATATGACTAAAGCTCACATTTCACATCACACACTAGCCCCCCTAAAAAATAAAATAAAATAAAATAAAAATATTTTTTTGAAAATCGATTTTTTCCCTGATCTACAAGCTTACTATAGTCTATGCGACGCATTGTAAAATTGCAGATCTTCTAAATTCAAGGACAGATTGGGAGAACATAAAACTGCAATTCACACAAATAATCCAAATTACCCAATGGCTGTCCACTTTAATGACACTCTGATATGGAGAAATACAGTAACGACGGAACAAACACACTTTCTCAAGCTCATAATTACCATGGTTGTGTTCCTTATTTTTGCGCTCCGTGGGGCTGGGAGTGAGCGACATCCTTGGTGGTATGCTGAGGTTGGCATGCAGGGAGGTAGACATGACCAGGCGCTGTGGTGAGGGCATTGGCTTGATGGGCACCTCGGTCACGTACGTTGCAGGGACATAGATTGGCTTCGTTTTACTTGCTGCACCTATCCTCCGCACCTGTGAGAGGGAATGGTTTTCCTATCAGTTGGTGATTAGATACATCCCTTGAGGTCTCAATTGAGAAAATAAAATAGTGTAAAACGACTATAGGGGTGGGACGATTCACATTCCTCCCGGTTTGATACGCCATCGACACCTAGGGATTTACATTACGATTCTTAATTATATTGCAATTCTGCGATTCAACGATTGTTGCAATAAAATAAAAATCGAAAAAAGTAAAATAAAAAATCTGATTGATTTTATTAAATATCACGATATTTGAGTGAATCGATTTTTTTGCCCACCCATACTAACGAAACCACACCACTATACCAGTAAATGGCCTTTTGTCGTTTTCTCCACCAAGAGCGCCTTATATACAAGCAAACTCTCAACATGGCAGATTTATTCATTTATATTTTATAAATAATTTTGTATTAAAAATTGTATTTTCGTCTATTTTTGTCCACTTTTTGTATACTCAATATACAAACTGTGTAGGTTTTTGAAACCTACACGGTTATAGTACCGGTAGGCTATTTGAAATAATGTGTCAAGCTACTCTGAAAAATATAAAATAATAGAAATTAATCAAAACCACTTCTTTGCACCTGCCACCAGTCGGTGTTGGTCTTCTTCAGGAGGATGAAGCGCTCGCCCTCCCGTATGCACACCGGCTTTCCGTCTGCCCCGCGGTAGCCGTAGTCATACTGGGCCTCCAGCACCACCGTGCCGCTGGGCACCCCGCAAACAGTGGGGGGGGCCCTGGAGGTCAGCGGAGGGGCTGCACCAGGGTGCTGGTGGCCCACGGAGTGATGGCCGCTACTAGACAGCATGATGGCTGCCCACTGGAGGGCCCTCTGTTCAGCAACCCTCACTGGGAGTGACTGGATGATGGTTGTTGCTGCTGGTGATGCTGGTCTCACTGGTCTGTTTGGCAAGAGGCACCTGCGACAGAGGCCTGACCAGTGCCATTCTCTGAAGAACAATTGAGGGGATGGGGAGGAAATGGTTTTTGGACATGTCACTATAAATTAATGTATTTATGAATTAATCAATCAATACTTTGGAGAAAACAACAAAATGCATAACAGTTGAGTTATGAGTTGTAACCCTGATTGTGGAAGAGGTTGTTGTTTGTTTGACAGATCTTTGTCCCATTAAAAGGTAGCAAAACCCGTCCCATTATATAAAGGATGGAGTCAAACAAAGCCAGAACTGTGTTCTGGGAAAACAAATTAGGCTAATTACCCTTAATAGTTTAGGACATAATTAATCTCATTGTTAACACAATCCTCCACATCCATTTCCTGTGCAAGCTGTGCAAGAAATAAAAAATAAAGCTCACTTTTAATCCAGGTACTTAAAAGGAGCCTGTATAAAATGAAGAGTTTTACATATTCATGAGTTTCAAATGTAGTCCTAGTCCTACACCTGTCAGGTTGGGGTCCGGGGACCAGCACGGGTGTATCAATTTGTCTACACCAATCAGATACATTGAATCACCTATTTTGGTCCCCAACATGGCAGGTTCGTAGGACTACATGTGAAACTCACGAATATGACGGTAAAGATCGTAAACATCATTAGTATGATGTTTGCAAACAGGGGAGCATAATTCTGTTCTTTCAATGTTGATGTAGAGAGAGACGTGTCACTACTACTACAAGACCTTCTGCCCAAAGGAAATTATAGAATTTACAGGCATACAGGTATCCCTGTACTCTATGTACTTCCGGCCTGAAATGCTGAAAGTGTCTAAGCATTAGACACTTTCAGCAATGGTACTTTTCCAGGCTTTACTGTGACCATAGACTTAGAAGAACTGGGAATGGCCAGGGCCGGCTAGGGGTCTGGGCACCTAGGCTGCTAATCCAGCCTGACAGCGCGTTGCAGGTTTGACTCCAGATCCCAACGACCTTTGCTGCATGTCACTCCCCATCTCTCTCCCAACATTTCCTGTCAGCTTCCTGTACGCTATCAAATAAAGCCCCAAAAATATCTTGGAAAAAAATGGAAGAACTGGGAACTGGGAAGAACTGGGAACAAGGTATAGGGATGGTATAGAGATGCATGTATCCCTGTACTTTGTTACAATAGAGCGTCACAGTCCCGCCAACCCACAAAAGTTGTGACAAATCATGACAACAAACACAATTTTTCGGGCCGAACAAATAATTAGAAAGAAGAGTTTAGTTTTTCTTCTTTGTAATTATTTGTTTGGTCCAAAATATTGTGTTTATTGTCACAACTCGAGTTGGCTTTGTACGACGCTTAAAAGGTCTTTAAATAAATACTTTTGGGAAAAATGCATTGGGAATTATTTCCTGAAAGGGGGCAGGCCTGCGATGCTCTATAGTCTATACTACCTCTGATTAGGCACTTTCAGCATTATGGTTCTTTTCAAGGCTTTACTGGGAACGAGGTTAGTACTCGTGGGAAGATGACAGGTGGAAAGTCCTTGTACATATTAGCAAAAGAAAAAGCGTCATTCTTTCAGATGTATGTGCATGTGAATAATTAATGTGTTTGGGGGAGGATGTAAGGAGTGTAATATACCCAGAATAGCATCCGTGTCCAGCCACTGAGTCAGCATCCCCTGCAAGCTAAGCCCCTGCTTGTCCCCCGCAAGACCCTCTTGAATAAAAGAGCATTTAACTTTCAGCTAGGCAGACCCAAGACAACAAAGCCTATAGTATGGTACACACATGTGCACAATGCACACAGAAACAAACACCCACTCACATGTAAGCAAACATATACTGTAGTACACTATACAGATCCAAAATCTGTGTCCTATTGGATTGTGATCTGGTGACTGTAAAGGCATACAAATTACAATTCACATCATTTTCATAGCCATTAAACTCATACCCATAGGCTACAGGTGATCACTCTGAGTGACGCTTCGCTCTTAAAGGTTTTATGACATTCATTTTAAATTATTTTTCTTTTTTCTTTTAGGTTTTATGACCTCAATTACACCCAAAAAACCTGAACTTTGAACGTTCAGTGGATTTTCTGTGGTCTGAAGTTTTCTTTGGGGTTTGGAAGCCTTTTGAGCTACAATGAAAACAGGCAAAACAGTGAAAACAGTGACATCTGCTGGCAAATCCCATTGACATAATTATATGGGATTTGCAGGATCTTACATCACAAACTGCCGGCAAATCAGAGCACCTGTTTAAGCCAGAAAACCCCAGATCACAGAAAATCTACTGAATGTTAAAAGTTCATGTTTTTTCGGTGCAATTGAGATTAGAAAACCTAAAAAAAATAAGAACAATTCCAAAACCTTTTTTTTAATGTCACAATCCCTTTATTAAGGGGACAAGTGGACCCAAACCATGTTAGCCAATTAATGCTGCCCTTCTGTTTCCTTAATCAATAAATCAATGCACGATCATCATAGTCAATTAATGTGCGCTTTTGGCCACAATGTCCAAGCCTAACTGATGTCTTTCCAATTATTGACATGCAGATGCCACTTTATTAGCTGTTTCTATAGAAACACTAGACAGTTCAGCAGCCTTTGTGACTGAAGCTACTGCCATCCGTGCCACAATAATGAACCTTCTTTTATAGCCACTTACATAATTTCCTCTGCCATGTTGATCCAAAATGTATCAACTGGGCATGCTCAGCAATGTCATACATGTCACAGAGCATTATGTTAATTGCTTAATTGTATCATGCAGTCCATATATATGGAAGCATCTGTGTTCAATATGTTTTTCCATTCATTCAGGTTGTCCTTTAAATTGTTACCTGTCCTAGACAATAGAGTTATAGAGGATTATAGAGAAGGTGACATATGAGAGGGAGAAACAGAGTGTAAAAGATAGAAGGTACAGACCAGAAGAAAGAAAGATGTAATATACCCCAACCCCACCTATACCCTATGGGGTTGGCAATAGGCCCTTTCTGTGTGGAGTTTGCATGTTCTCCCCATGTCCCCTAGGGTAGGTACCCTTACATAACGTGTTCCATCCACACGCTACGTCCTACGGCCGGGGGAAACCCCGGTGTCAGGTGAAAAGAAGCGGCCTACTCACTCCTCATGCATTGAAGGAAGCATAAACTTAGTTCGGAGTTCTCCGCAGGTTGACAGAGGGAGAGTAACGTCCAGGATTACAGTTTAGGCGAAAAAGGTGAAAAAATGTATTACAAAATCGTGGGATAAAAGAATCATTAAAATGATCTGTTGCCCTGCCTTTTATTTAAGTGGGTTTTTTTTTCGTTCTTTCTTTTTAAGGTTCTCAATGTGAACCTGTGCAAGTTGTTAAGATAGACATAGCTGTCTGATGAAGCTGTGAACTACAATTTTATTGCTGTCGGGTGGCGTTTCATGCCCAAAACTGTTACTTTTCAGGATTCACATAAAGAAATAGCAAAAACTAGCCTTTTAAAAAAAAGTACCATGAAAAAAGTTATAATATGGAGATAAGAGGTTTCTGTCCGACAGCGACAATATGTATGTGTGAAGGAGGCGGTGGGGGTGGGTGCGAGGATGGGCCGGGCTGTGAACCCTGATAATCTCACTGTGCTTTATCAAAGCACATGCCTGCAGAGAATTAAAGTAAAACCCTTGGTGGTTCCAGCATATATGTCATGGGCCGGTGCACGGCTGCGTGGCTCACACAGGCGGGCGGAATTCACTGCATGCAGGAAAGGCAGGGCTACAACTTCCACGTGACTTAATCCAAATATTGTCCCGGGTATCCGGATGAATGTCACGGTGCACACACAGGCTGTGTGGCATTCACTGCAGTACTGTAGTACAGTAGAAAGATAGACATCTGGCCAGCGATGCTCTGTTCACGTTGAGATGTGTGTGCATGTATACAAGAGATGTTCTATCAGGCGACTATATGGTATGAACTATAGTAGTCATATACTGTATTTACACTTGATAGAAACAGTTACAGAAATCACAGCGGTTTTGGCATTTTTAGACCACTGTGCTTTTTAGATCATTTGACAATGAAAATCAGTATAAATATTAATAATTAAGTTGCGATATTCACCATACAGCGGTAATACCTGAGAAGGAATGCTACACCGTACGCGTACGGCATTGGCACAGGTATGCTGATCTATGACCGCAGCACACCAGTGCCAATATTGCACACAGCAATATTGGCACTCCTTTTCTTTTTTATGGCTATATCATCCTGAGCAATTAAATGTACCTACAGTATGTTCTGAAGGGGTAACAGAAGGTCGTGGCTTAGAGCTAACAATGAAACTGTCACTGTTAACTTTTCTTCTTTCCTGCCTTGATCTCCTTACTACCCCAGTCCTCCCCCTCTTCTTCCCTTTCTTCATTTGTTTTCTTGGAAAAATTACACAAATTTCACCCACATTTTACTTGTAAAACTGTGATGTGACAATAAAGCTGATGGGTGTTCAGATAGGTCACAAAGGTAAGAGGTAAAAGACAAAGACGC
This sequence comes from Protomyctophum parallelum, assembly GCF_964188405.1. Taxonomy (NCBI): domain Eukaryota; kingdom Metazoa; phylum Chordata; class Actinopteri; order Myctophiformes; family Myctophidae; genus Protomyctophum; species Protomyctophum parallelum. Next base: position 28,824,325 of record NC_139703.1, on the reverse strand, counting down.
AAGTAAAATGAGCAAACAGGAAACCAAGTATGTACATCAAAGAGGAACCCCAGATTGAGTAACATCCTCTCTACCTTGCCGCTTGCGTGTGATTGTCTTTTTCCTATTTCTACATAAAGCCTATAGGTTAGCCATTAGTTATTGTTCATCTCTGTTTACTTTGTAACCACTGGACATTGTGGTGCCATATAAGCAACCAGGTAGAACAAAGCACTTTAAACTAGAAAGATGCACACAGTTGAGGGTAACGTTCTGCCAGGAGGAAACACACCCTAATTATAATACTTAGTACAACAATTAACATCTGTTAATCTATTCCAAATAGGACAAATTCCCAACCATGAATGCCAAAACCTTTGTCGCTGTACTCATTTCTGAAGGGTACGTTTGTTTTCATGCATCAACACTGCCCCTGGCATCATCGTGCATGTCTGTGATTGCCCGGCCATAGAGTCTGGGGGGGATGGTTATGCCATTTCCTACTGTGATTGGCTAGCTTCAGTTAATAGGCTCTAGTCTAGTCTATATGCACACACGCCATTTTGGAAATAACTTGGGCCCCTCCCCTACTTCCTTCACAGGTGTTACCAATAAAACTAATGAAGGCTCTGTTCCATTCTGGTCAGGACCGTGTTGCTATTGTTCATGTTGGCTCACTGGAAACCCTCTGCTACACCAGTGGGTCTCAAAGTGTCCTTTATTGAGGTTCCAAGTGGCCCTGTGTATGGGTCTGTATAACTCTGAGAGTTATGGGGGTCCTTGAAACGAAAAGGTTTGAGAATCACTGTACACTAAATAGAACAGAGCCTTAATTAGTATCATCTGTAAGGGGCCCGGAAGTAGGAAGAGTTAGACTGCATCCAGACAGTAGATTCACGAAGATGCCAAATGCCGTGAGCGGCAGGCATCTCTTCCTGGTTTTAAAACAGCTGGTGGATGGAAATGAAGCTCCACCCACTCTGCAACGCTTGCCTCCGCGGCAAGTGGAAGCCACGCGCGAGGCAGCGAGCTTCATTTTCCAAGCTGTCTAAAACCAGGAAGAGACTCCCGCCGCTCGCGGCTTTTGGCATCTTCGTGACGCGACTGTGTAGAAGCACCAATATAGAGCCCATATGACCAGGTGGGATGCATAACCCTAAACCCACACAAGCTGGGTTTATCGCCGGGCAGTGATAAATAAGGGCTCCTGACTCCTGAGGTGCCATTGCTTCAGCTGACCACTTTACTGTGCTGTGATGTGACTACCAATTAAATCCCAGGATGAACCTGTGAGAAGTTGAGAGCGTCCTGTTTTGTGACTTCTGTTTTGAAATGTTAAGCATTTAACAATTTACTTGTTATGTGGGACGTTGTTGACAACATTTCTTTGATGATGACAAAGGGCAATAGCATCTGGCC
>NC_139703.1:28707927-28817927 GCF_964188405.1 Protomyctophum parallelum | reverse complement strand
TAAAATGTATGAAATAGACTACACTATTTCATACGTCTTAGGTAAAGTATCTTATTTTAACTTGAATATTAGGTTCAAGGACAACGTGACACCTGCCGCGGTTAGTTAGGCAGCCTCAGTTTCCCTAATCATGAATATTAGATGAAATTGTACTGCGTGTTTGAATGGCTCTTACCACAGAATCACTTCAATCATGTACTGTACATTTACATAGCTCATCGAAAAGAACCATTATGATTATTAAAATGCCATGGAAAAACAAAACCACAAAAAAGAAAGAAAAAACATGACAAAGTGCCAACATAATATGCTGGCTGGAAGGGAAGGTTGGCTAGCTAGCTATAGTGCTGCTCATGGCCCAAAAGGGAGCTCAGCAGTGGTGGAAAAAGTACTCAAGTGTATTAAATTATTTCGAAAATAGCACATCTACAAGCTCACAATGCATTCGCATCGCAACACATTGTGAGCTTGAAGAGCTTGTATATAGGGCTGAAGTGATTTATGCATGTTTTGTAATAATAAAATATTAAAGTAATCGGTAACTAATGTTTTCAAGTAAATGTAGTGTAGTAAAAGTACAACATTTGCCTCCGAGATGTAGTGGAGCAGAAGTAAAAGTATTGGAAATTGGAAATGTACAAAGTACAAATACCTAAAAAAATTACCTATAAGTACACACAGTAAATGTACTTAGTTACTTTCAGTACATTGATGTTTGCTGATGAAGAGCTCTGTGAGCCCCATTGATCCACCAGGGATGAGAGTGAGCTGTCAGAAGCTATCACGCAAGTCAAAGACCCACTGTCAGCCCTCAGCCTGTGCAGTCAAAGTGATACTGCTAATACAGCACTACCGATGGAACGTGCGTATATATGCATGTGCACACAAAGAGATGGATTCATTTATTTGTTTAAAATGTTATTTACACATAAATAGCTCGTTTACACATAATATTAGCTATGATTTGTCAGGAAATTAAAATGTAATTTCCAGTTCATATATGATTGTAATGCTTTGTTTCAAAGTAAATGCCAATTCACTAAAATATAGACAGTTTGTTTTTCATTATTCAAAATGACAGCCTATAATTGGTCCATGGTCAAATTAATTACCATTGGTAATGATAAAATAGTCCATTGGTCATGAAAAAATACAAAAAATAATGTCTGTCTCATAGGAGGGCTGTGGCATGCAGTTCAGAAACCACACAATTTTTTTTTAAACAGGATTAAACAATATTTCGTTTTTATTATCGTAAGAACGATGGCTTCCATTTTTTAATGCCTGCCATTAGCAGGCTTAGGCTCTTTTCTTAAGTGGTCCTTTAAGAGAATAACATGGCAGGTTCTTGTTCAAAAACAGTACAGGAAGAAACAGAGCAGTATTGCAACGATGGAGCCACAACTACCCTGCTAGTGGGTGGAGACAAAACTAAAGTCAGCAGCTTAGGTTCGATTGATTGATTTAAGGATCAAGCAACTACAGGTCATGCCACCGCGTCATGTCGACATCATTCAGCTACGTCACCACCACCACCCGTGATGGGCAGACTGCACACAAACTAACCTATCACTGCAAACATCTGGAGCAGAGGATCTGTGCGGAAAATGACATTGTTCCATGTAAAGCACAGTGTTTTAGTGAAGGAACACACATGTATTGACCTTTAGACGCTGCTATAGATAAAGACGAGTACTGTAACAAAATTATATTAAGACAGATGACTGTATGAAACTTTTAGACTAGAGATAGAACATTCCTTTTGCTTCCAAAGAAGGCCACTGCTTCAAACGTGTCCAAACAAACACATTTTTGTACACATGCATTGCACACGTGTGCACTCCACACACAAACACACACACACACACACACACACACACACACAGTCACACGCGCGCACGCACGCGCGCACACACACACACACACACACACACACACACACACACACACACACACACACACACACACACACACACACACACACACACACACACACACACACACACACACACACACACAGTTTGCCAAAATATCCCAGAGTAAAAGGAACAGCCTAATCCTTCTCATACACACAGCATACAAATCCAGTAGTGGAGTACTCCAATCTCTCAATCTCTCCTTGACACTAAACCCAAAACAGTGCTAAGCCAACGTGTAACCACGCTGCTAATACTGTGCATGGTACAAGGCCCTTTTAATCAGCAAAATTGCAACCATCACTAGAGAATAATCTGCCAAGGCAGCATAGTCAGTTGTGGGTGAGTGCAGTGATGTGGAATTATTAAATAAATACAATTCTCTCCGCTGAATTTGTTCAGACAGCAAATCCAACTAAAGAAAAAATAGGTTGTTGGTGTTTCACACAGAACTGTTGTAACCAAGGCTTTATATTCAGGAGTGAAGTTACAGCATGGATGAGAAGTAGGCCTACAGATAAACGGATGACCCCCCCCCCCCCCCCCCCAAGGCAGTACTCAAATGAACCCTAGCCCTATCCTGGACATGTCATAATACTGTAGGTGGTGGTGGGGCATTCTGTGGAAATCGATCTACAAGATTGTGAGTGTTTTCGGTACAAGATGTTTGGTGTAGATAAAAAGGCAGGGACGAACTATAGGCATCAGCGCTAACCCCTCTGGGATTCAGACAACAAAGTTAAGTGTTAACAGGAATTAAGATTGACCCTTTACAGGTCATGGTGGTCTACTCACCCTACCGATTCAAGTAAAGAACATTTAAGGTCACAAAGAGAAGTCCAACGCGCTTCAGCCACATTGTGAATAGAAGTGCTCGCTCTGTGCTCAACAGCATAGAACTATATGATATCAAAGAAATGTTTTATTAATTTGCAGGAGACTGTGACTTTATTAATTTGCAGAGGTAACTGCAAATTAATAAAACGTGCAGACCCACTTGAGTGCTTCTGCTCCAGTATGGGTAGTCTACTTTGAAGTGCCCATGGTAACTTTCTTTTCAGATAACAGTAAGGCCATCATCAGACATCAGTGGTAAACTAACAGGTGAATAGCACACACTGACTGTTACACAACACCATTACAAATCAGGATGTTCTGAGCCCATACTGTAAGAACAATGGCATTCTACAAACCATCAAAGGAACAATTCTTCCACAGCACACAGGATAAAGAAACAGGGGGTGATATCTCCAGCTTTGCATCGACTTAAGAAAGATTATGAAACTGTAAAAAATGCAGTGCGTCAAACTATTTCCATCACTCCCTTGTGATGTTAGCCCATACAGTTCAGTTAGTAGTTCACACATGGCTGCAAGGATAACTCAGTTAAAGCATGCATCATGAAACATGCAAATGTATCAACTCACAATGAAGGGCACTTAGGGCAGTAAAACATTAACAGTTCATATCACACTACATTGAAACAGAGATGAGAGAAACTTTGGTGATGAATTTCAAAGCAGTCATTCAAACCCACACTGACATACAGAAGTTGTCAACAAGCAGAAGAAAGTTTCTTACAGGAAGTTGCTGAGGTGAGAACGACTTTGAAGTTTGAGAGAACAGTGTTTTTGCCACATCGTTTTGTATTTTTCTTTTCTTTTTTAAATGATATTAAATAGCCCTTCATTGTATACTAATACTATAATATGTGTGTTGTTAAATGTTTCATTCGAATTTTGGTCGGGTATTATTTTCTCTGCCTACCACAACAAGCCTGTATCTGAGAGGCTTGAGAAATAACCAGTATTAATAGGGAAATAGCCTACGGTTTTGTTCAATTAAAGGCGGCAATGAATATGAATATGATTTTTCAACTTCTCTCATGCAAATAAAGTCCCATAAATGTTCCATGGATGTATGATGGAAGTTGCAAAATAGTTCATTTTAAAACAGAAGAAAATAATTTGTCAATGTGGGAGACATGCATCAAATCTAATGATTTTACATGCAACGAACGTCACAACATAAACATGTTTAATACAGAACTCTCTCATGGACCTGGCTATAAAGTATGACAGCAGGTCACAATTACATTCAAATTAGAACAACTTATAGTCGATGACATAGTGACATTTGTTTCACTACTTTGTAAAATATAACCTAAAATCTAAAGCGTATATACCGTATAACTTGAAGAAAATAAATAATTCAACAGCAATCTCACCTTTCAACGTGCAGCGCGCGAGCGGGTCATCAGACAGAACAGAAGACAAGCGGTGATGACAGCTCAGTTCCAAGCGCCCGGAGTGACGAGTCTGGATCCCATTGCCTGGAGGTATGGTGGCGCTGTGATTGGCCAGTTGGTTATTATCACATTAATGCATTTCTTGCTGACCTGTAATGTTTAACAGCAAATAGATATGCTCTGAGACTGAGTCTGCTGCTGCTGTGGATCTGCTGAGAAAGAGAAACACATTAATTAAATTAAATATTATTTTGATATTCTACTGGAGAGAGAGAGAGAGAGAGAGAGAGAGAGAGAGAGAGAGAGAGAGAGAGAGAGAGAGAGAGAGAGAGAGAGAGAAATTAAGAAACAGAAATCTATTTTACTGTTACTTCTACATATATGGATGGTTGATGGGCATCCCCATATCTGGATATGGGTACCAGATTAAGTTCCAGGGTGCACTCAATTTGTCGCTAAATTAACCCCGAAAGATATCTATAGCAGTTGATCCCGCCCCGGAGCGGCACGACGTGAACTCTAACAAGGGCACCGCCATAATCTTGCCGGAGACGCTCGAGCTCATGGGTATTGTAGTTTGTTCTATTGGCAGCTACTGTTGCACGGGACGGCACGTGCGCTGTCACAAAACTACAACCATGGCCGTTTGTAGTCGATTGACCAAAGCTTGCGTCAGCGCAAGGAAAGTGGAAACAACAGCACGCCGGGCAAACTTGCGAGTGGTGGTGCTGCTGGTCAGTTTTGTCCATTTTAAAGCATATATACTGCACGCACATTTTAAGCCAACCCTTATTCTCATACACCGGTTCAATATAGCGGAACAGATGAAACTGTTCGTTAGTGAGGGCAATCCACATTGCCTGAAGCCGTTAGCGACGCTCCAACTGACAGGAGTTACATGTGATGTTCAGCATGTCAACCCTGAAGGTAAGAACGTGGCTGGCTTTTGCCTATATAGGTGCTTGGCGAAAATAACCGATCTACAAGCTATTTTATCGGTCTTACAACCGACCTGTCAGCTTGTAGATCGGTTGTTTTAGGCAATCGATACTGTCAACATTATCTAGTTTGCTTGACATAAATGAATGACAGGTTATGAGTTGACAGCTGGCAACTGCACTTGAGAAATGTCCAGAAAAGCCTCTATCCATCTCTAACCCATCGCTGCACTCTTTGTCTTGTTCTAAAGGATTTGTTTTCAGCAGCCTTTTGTTTATGGTCTTCTAGCTAGGGTACGAGCATACTGTACATGTTATGTCTGCCTGTGTAAATGGCACAAAGGTATGTATGGGAAAGAACAGATATTCACTGTCTATGCATAACCCACCCCTTGCATGTGTTAAATACCTTTTAAATCATGGCCCCGTTAGGGTATGGATATTGATATTGTTTTGTTAAAGCAAGTGTTAAATAGTTCAATATTCTGGTAGTACTCATTGCTATAGTGTTAGTTCAGTAACAGGTGTCTACAAAGGATACATACAGATCAACAAGTGATGACATAAAGTTATAAGCAGACAGTGCAGACACATTTATAATGGAGTCGGGAGCACTATAAGAATATATATAGTGCTTTTAACGTTAAAATGTTTGTTGTTTTAACCAAAACATTTAACTTGCTCCCAGCTGTCCACTAACTATATCATTCAGTGATTTGGAATCTGCTATCCACTTGTGTAAGAGCGATTAAAATAATAACTGTATTATTACAGTTGTTTATAGTGCTTGGTGAGGACAGCCCATTCCTCTCTACAATACAGATTATAGAACTACTCTCCCAACTACTTAGTGACGTCTTTTTCCCATGATCTTTGACCTGGTGGAAAGTCAACTGCGAAGTCGAGTAATTTGGCCCTAGCAACATGATTATGTCCCTGTGCTCTAAGACTGCTTTGGGCCTCATCTGGTTAAGTCTGATTGTGTCTTAACACACAGAAGAGTCCGAAGCCCAGCTGTGTCTCTCCTTAAAGAGCTGGATCGCACATACACAGATAACCAGTAATGACTACAATCACCATCTGGTCTACTGTGGCCACACTGCATCAATAGGGAGACTAAACGCATGCACGCACGCATGCATGAACCCCCTAGTGTACATATTCTGGGCACGTAATAATGATAAAAAAGCTGTATTGTGACTGTGAGCTAGCTTGTAAATCGGCTGTTTTCACAGAAAAGATTTGGTAGTAGGGATGGGACGATATAAATTACATGTCACCATTATTATTATTATTATGGATGGGGTATTGCTAGAGGACACCCTAGCCCCCTTCCTCTTTGTCATAGTCCCGGACTACGCATTGAGGAAGGCCATCAGTGGACGAGAGCAGGATCTTGGTCTTATCCTAACACCAAGGAGGTCGAGACGACACCCTGGCCTACAGTAGTCCTGACAGACCTGGACTACACAGACGACATCAGCCTGCTCTCCGACCACGTGGAACAAGCTCAGGAGCTCTTGAACAGAGGGTAGTCAGAGTGTGCCAAGGTTGGCCTCCGGCTGAATGTCTTAGAAAACTGAAGTTATTACCTATAATTAACATCCCATCGGAGCATCCACCCCTGACAACAACAGGAGGCACTGCTGAAGTCAAGGACTTAAAGTACCTGGGCTCATGGGTCAGCTCAACAGAGCAAGGTCTTAAAGTGAGGAAGGCACATGCATGGAGGGCCCTGAACGGCATGGCCAATGTATGGAACTCCAACATCCCCCGTCAAACCAAACTCAGCTTCATATATGCAACGGTAGAATCTGTTCTCCTATACGGCAGTGAATGCTGAACCCTGAAGTCAACCCTGCAGAAGTCTCTAGATGGGTGCTACACCAGAATGCTGCATGCCGTACTTAACATCAGTAAGAGAGAGTGCACAAATACCAACAAGAATCTGTATGATGGAATGCCAAGGGTGAGCCAGAAAATAGTAGCCACTATCCAGCAGAATGAGACAAGCAGGACACTGCCAGAGCCATTTAAATACGACAGAGTTACGACAACTCCGTTCACTTCATGGGGCCAGTCCAATGGCGGCTCTTCTACATAGACTTCTATTGGCGAAGTGCTAGGCGAAGAGTAACGAGTCCTGGAACGGAAGTTGGGAGAATGCACTGGACTCAGGCAACAGCCCAGCTTTAACCAATTTAGACCGTACGACGTGTTGCAATGTCAATTCATCACTAATCCAACCAACGGGTTGATATCAAACAAGATATGGTGCCTCCTTCTGCACCATACTCCTTGCTCTTTTGCGCATGCACGTTGTCGTTCACTTCCCTGTTTACCGTTCAAAGAAAGGCTCGACGCGTGTAATCTAAGGAGCTCTCCGTGGTTTTGACCAGATGGATATACTAAGTTCTTCATTTCTGACTTCAACATGCCTCTCGTTCAAAATATGAAGTGAGCGATCATCAGCGACTTATATCGTAATCTTACTGTGCAATACTTTAAAACAGTTGGCATCTTGCACACATGCCTAAAATTGCTGATATTTGGGCTGCCCTCGTTGAAAACAATGTGCTCGAGCGCTGTTTTCTGACACCTCAATGGTGTAACTCTCAGCTATATGGCTCTGGACACTGCCAAAGACACCAAGAGCTGCCAGCCAGAAAACTAGACGGGCACCGGTCACGAGGACATCTGACATTACCATACACAGTATGGATGTACTCAAGAAAGATGCAGGAGCACAAAGCACCAACGAACTGGCCCAGACCCAGATTTATGGAGAACCGGGACGACTGGAAGCGACGATGGAGGGCTCATCTGAGGACGATCTAAAGAGAAACAGCTGATCTACAAGCTCACAATGCGTTGCAAGTTGCAACGCGTGTGAAATAAGAGCGTACTAAATGTGCTCTCTTTTTTACAGCGTTTTATCGAGTATGGAGGGTTTACTCGAGTATGGAGGGTTATATAGTGTATATGACGGAGAGGACTATTTTACGATTAAAGTCTCCGCAATACGATTATTGTGAGCTTTTTTATCACGATAATTGATAACTATTATCGTCCCATCCCTATTTCCTAAAAAGGAAGGGACCAAGTACAGTGTAGAGTAGACCATTGGGGATTCCAGTAAACAAGGTATAAAGGGACGGGTTATGTGGTTATATTAAGTAACAGTGAAAAACTTACTGTGCTTTTCCCATGAGCTACTTGAGCCCATTTAAAAAAAATAATAATAATCTTCATCAGTGCCCAAAATAGGGACACCAGGGTGAAAGTGGTAAAAGGAAAAATACAACAACTGGCCTGTATTTTGCAGTTCAGTCAGACGAAGTATGAAGTCTAATGGTATCATTGTTTTTTCTTTTCTTCCAGAGCGAGTGGTGCCATTCCTCAGCCGTCCAGCCCTGCCAGCCATGCTTCTGCCCAGTGGACTGCACCTTTTCAGTGCTAACGCAATCTGCGAGTCAGTAACCTGTAGTGCTTCTTACTAACTGCTGTACTTACTTACTTACGTTGCAGATGCCAGTTTGGCATTTTGGCTTGGGTTTAACCATAAGTATTACTATCAACTTGGTCATAGGCTTGTTTGATTAGATCCTAATTAACATGAATACAATAATGAATATGTTCTTATGAATAAAATCTATACGTATCTAGTTTACTTCACTCACTTACTGGTCTATACCTTACTATACTTACTGTATGTCGCAGAGGCAAAGTGTTTCCTACATAAGGACGTTTTCGTGCCCCCAAAATAGGTTTTAGCCACCCCAGCGTCATGGTTCTCTCTCTAAAACAATACCAGCACAGGAAAAGAAAGTAAGGCTAGAGTGCAACTGTAAACATTCTTATTATCCTTTGGTGTTTTAATTGCACCATCACATTTAGGTCTCAAATTAACGTACTAGGAGATGCCTCGCTCAGGTCTGTACATTTGGTGTGCAGCACATTATAAACGAAGTCATGCTGATTGCTGAATGGATTGTATCTGATTCTGACTAATGAAAATCATCATCGTCATTATCGTTTAATTTTCCGCCACATAGGGAGATTATCTATTTATTTTTGATCCCACTGTAACACCTCAGGTACCTGTTTGAAGTGAGTGGACAGCTATCCAGTGACCAGTGCCTTCAATGGCTTGAATGGGAAGCCACGGAGCTTCAGGTAAGATTTTGTTTTGATCAAGATAAGAAAACGTATTATACAGTGATAGCATTGCTATAGGTCGCAAAAGAGGAGTTTAAGATGTACTTTGTCATTGCCTGATCTGAAGCAGTTCTCTCTTAACCCATTTAGGCCTGACGTCGAAATTAAAACAACGTTCGCACTGAAAGAATATATATTCAAAGATTTGTGCCACGTTTTTAAGATTTTTCAAAAATAGCAGACCTACAAGCTCGTAGTGCACCACTCGGTGGCGCGCTATGAGCTTGTAGATCTGCTATTTTTCAATAGCTAAAGTATAACATTTTAACCACTTAGGCTCCATACATACATTGTCATACGTGTTGTGAGCTTGAAGATCTGCTATTTTCACAATTTTGAAAATATGGAAATTGTCAATATAATTTGACTGGGTTGAAAGTGCTTAATGTTTTAGGTTTAAATGTTTCATTTGTGTAGCCGGCGCTTATGGAGGCCCTCCACATGGCTGTGCTGCAGGGTAAACGAGCAGAGGCATCCAGGTGCCTCCAGGGACCCCTCAGCTACCTGGACCAAAGCCTGAGGAAGACCACCACACCATACCTAACTGCTGTACGTACACACACACACACACACACACACACACACACACACACACACCCTGTTGACCTACAATGAATAACATTTTAGGAAGTACTGAACACGCTCATACGCCTACTCACTCACACAAATGTATGTGTTATATATTAGCAAGTCTAGAGTTCATGCATTATTGGAAACATCGATTGAACTAAGCTTCCCCTCTGTGCTGTGCAGGGCCCCTCTGGCAATGTTTCCCCCTGCTTTTTGCTTTCTGCTAAGCTGGTACCGCATCTTAAGTTGTTCACGAGGTAGGGGAGGAGATCCCTGATGGCACTGGTGTGTGTGTGTGTGTGTGTGTGTGTGTGTGTGTGTGTGTGCGTGCGTGCGTGCGTGCGTGTGTGTGTGTGTGTGCGTACAGTATGTATGTTTCTGCTTGGAGATGGGGGATGGTAAAGTTCAGTTACGCCATATTCAGGACCCTGATGCAACACTTTTAACTGGTCTTGTATACTGTAGTGTAGATGATGTGTACCCACACGCGTCACGCACACACACACTATATACAGTAGTTCAAGTTCTTTATGCTATGTTTGATGTCAGACCAAAGCTTGACGTCATTCTGGATTCTGAATCCACACAGAAAAATAGCCTGGGTCTTATTCAGTCTTTTTGGATTCAGAATTGTGTGCCGTCAGTTGTGTATAAAATGCATATAAAATCTAATGCAGTTGTCTTCTGTTTTCAGGAAGCTGTTTCTGTGGCCGATATCGTTCTGTGGGCATCACTGCACCCTGTTATGTCTGATTCCACCCTAACAGGTGAATGCTGCTAATATTAATGTCTGGGCTAATAGCTTTTATGTAAAGTAAGTTAAATGTAAGTTAAAGTAAGTTAAATTTATATAGCGCCTTTATCCAAGGTGCTTTACATAGATTGTGAATGCACATTCACCCATTCACACGCACATTCAAACACGAATGGCGGTGGAACCATGCAAGGCACCAACTAGCACATCAGGACAGGAGCAATTAGGGTTTCAGTGTCTTGCTCAAGGACACTTCGACACTAACTCTGGGGGAGCCCGGGTTTGAACTGGCAACCTTACGGTTATCATCCAGCCACACTGCCAGACCCGGACTACCGCCCAAGGTCTTTATTGAGTCTTTTAATCTCCCACATGTCCTTTGTTTTTGTTTGTATTACAATTAGATTTTGTTTTACTAGACAGATCCTTATGGCAGTATTTTATCTCGTTATTCTAAAGCACGTTGTAACCCTATATTTAAAAGCACTTCATAGATAAAGTTGACTATTTTAACTTTATTTTATTGCTCATCCATGATCTAAGCTTGAATTTTGACACGTGTTTGACCTCACTTCTCTTTATTCTTCTACTTTTCTTTTCCCTTTCCTCTTTTATCCAAGGCGAACACAAGGCACTGCGTACATGGTTTGACCGTGTGGCCGGTCTGCAGGCCTGTCAGACTGCAGCTCAGAAGGCGCTGCAGGGAAATGGCCTTGAGGCACTGAAGGGCTTCATGCAGAGGCAGCCTGCCCCACACTGCAGCCAGCGCAGAGACCCCCAGAAACACAGCAGCAGCCCCACTGAGGTACAGCAGCACAACTATAGTTTGGGTATGCCTGGAGAGTAGAGCAGAGACCCCCAGACACACAGCAGCAGCCCCACTGAGGTACAGCAGCACAACTATAGTTTGGGTAAGCCTGGAGAGTAGAACACATACCAAGACTCCACATCATACCTGGAGTATGCTCTCTTATGTACCCCGGGCCCTTGCTACTCTTTCTCCTGTATCTCATATCCCTACTGCATCGGAGAAAAACAAACTGTACTGTAAGTTTGTTTTCAAATCCTACTGTTTTTTTGCACAACTAAAAGTTAACAGCGTTCAAAGTGAGGCCAGAGTTACTCATTACAGCTTACCGGTCTCCTTTGTAAAGTAGATTCAGTCTCAGGGTGAGAATTAACCTGGCTCTGTGGATTGTAAATTAAACCTCTGTTAGGCTATAGAACAGTATACTGTATAAGGAGGATTACATCAGTATTTCTCCATCAGTCTGTTGTACCACTTGTGGAGCTGTTCGACTCTTAACAGCTATTTTATCTAACTTTTCTTTTAAAGGGCTTCAGTGGGTCACATTTGTTAAAACAGTTAAAACTGTATTTGACTAACATTTGTTAAAACTGTTAGAGGATTTGAACAGGTGTTCAAACAGGTGAACAGGTCAAATACAGTTTGTTACCTTTGAGACCCATTGAAGCTCTTCTAAAGAAAGTTTTGACTTTGAGGTTGTTTTGGATATGTGAGTTTTAAGTGTTCTGACAACCAGGCAAAGTGTTGGCATTTGACTTGACAAAATGAATTATTGTGTTCCTGCAAGTGCAATATGTAATATACTGTATGTAGACTCATAGGAATAGATTATGTGACAACCAGTTATAGTCTGGTGACCACCGGAGAGACGGGTGACAGCCGGAATGTAGACGGCACCCCAGGGGCAGTATGGGTTAGCGCCCCAGCCTGCATCCTCCGTGAGGCCTTTAGGAGGGTCATTCGAGCCGCAAGTGGAGCCTGCAGTGCTACCGTTGCCCAGGTGGAGCCTGCAGAACCATTGCGGCTCAAGAATCCACCACTCCTGAATGAAGTGTCTGGTGCTGGGAGTCTGGTGCAACGCACAGGTCCTTCGCTGTACTCCTCGCTGGTCCACCAGGAGTGGACCTGGTGAGACGTAGGAGGGGCCCGGACAGGAGGCAACCCACAGAGCCTAGTCCCTCCACATGCCAGAATTGTACCTCTCAGTCCCGGCATAGTAGTTCCGGAGTGGTTCCAACGGATTGTGTGGCCCTAGTCTTTTCCTAGTGGGTCTGATCGAGGGTAGCTACTGGGACGTAAGTCGGGACTTGATCACCCCGGCTGGGTCACCTGAGTGAGGGGTATGATGTTAGCGAGACCCGAAACCCTGATGACTTTAGGATACATCACTGAGGATACGTCCCAGTTGCATCCATATGATGTATTTTCGTTCTTATGTCAAATTGATTTTTTTAGATGTGTGTGTCCTGATTTAATCTCGAAATGTCTTGTACAACTCCCAGTAGACCAGAGCAGCTCCACTATATTTCTATTTTATTTTTTATACTTTTTGAATTATTGAACCTTCATTTCATAATGGAAGTCAACGGCACTTGTTGGGACGTGACCCAAATTTGTAGTCGTATGTGTCATTAATATGTCATAGACGACACATGAAGTCCGAGATTTATATTGGAACCTCACTGCTGGTTTTCTTTTTATTGAGGGGCGCTAGCTCCTCCCTATGCCCAGCTTTCCGGGTTTGTGTGAACACAAACATTGGCTTGTGGTTGGCTGAGCAAAGTACATATTGAAGATAAAAGTGAGGGCAGAAAAGTGAAGACGCCAAAAAGTGACTGGCCGGAATTACTTTTGTGATGATTTGATTGGCTGAGCACGGAATGTGATGTACTGTATGATGATGTATGCACTCCTCACTTCAAACAATATGCAATATGATGATGTCACAGGAGTTTCTAGGACACAGTGACTGAAGTTAAACCTTTACTTTTGGAGAGTAGCAGGTCATTTCCATTTTGTTCTGTGGCTGCAGGGTGAGGGAGAACGTCAGTTCACCGAGGAGGAGATGGAGTCAGCTGCCGTCACATGGGGTCAAGGACTGGACAGCTGCTCAGTGAGCACGGAGAGAAAACACCCCATGTAAGTATCCACTATCTCACATTAGCAGTTTTTAGGCTCCATGCATGCATGCGTTCCCTCAAAGACACTTTGGCAAGACACGTGGCTGTTGATGGACACTTTACATGACTTTACATGTGGCCCTAACCACTAACGAAATCCTAATTTATACATTGTTGTATGGGGGGAATTACTTAGTTAGTAGTTTGATAGTAGTATCAAAAATGACATACAAACTACTAACTAAGTAATAGTACTACGATATTACTTGGAGACCTGTCTATGATCATCATTCTACAGTATGATGCACCAACTTGGGAAGTTGGGAGGGTTTCAGGGGGTCTCAGGGCATAACATTAGTATTTTGATGATGTCTTGTTTTTAATGAAGTTATAACTGTCAAATTTACCCATTGGTACTAATAAAGGGATCTTGACTGTACTTAATTTGTCAATTATTAGGTGCCGGAGCACGGTTTACGCGCACATCCATGCGCACATGTGTGTCTTTATTTAGGTCTTTTTTACCTACATTTAACACAACAAACGACCACTGACGGGTCGGCGGGTCGACCGTCAGAACACAATGGAGTAGACATAACATTTTCAGCAGAAGTTTGCACAGGGGCCCGAGCTGGCCGTAAGAACACAAACACAATATAGTATGCATATATAACATTTGCAGTTAAGTTGGCTACGAGCTTGTTTTGAAATATCTATATAGCTTTTTCAGAAAACTGTCATGATGTAAAAGACATTTTTAGAATCTGATCTCAGGTCAGAATGGGTTAAATACAGACGTTTGGGATGGCGGTACGCCTTCTACAGGTAGCAGAGCGCATCTATACTGTAGGTACCGGAGTGCAGGAGTGAGGTTCAGGAGCCAAGCTCCGGCTTTAATTAAGCACTGGATCTTTTTTTTTTTTTATATTTTTTATCCCACGATTTTGTAACCCATTTTTCACCCCTGTGTCAATCATCTAATGTGATCCTGGGCTCTACACACCCTCCGCCAACCTGGGGAGAGCAACAGACTTAACTCATGCTTCCTTCATGCTTGAGTGTCCAAGTTGCTCCTTTACACCTGACAGGGGGGAGTTTCCCTGGTTGGATGTAGCGCGTGGAAGGAACACGTTATTCCAACCAGTTCCTTTCCCCTCCATCAGGCGCCCCGGCTGGCCAGGGGGAGGCAGTTTAGAGACCAGGATTACTGCATGTTTTTGTGAGGGTATCTACCCTAGGGGACACGGGGAGAACATGCAAACTCCACACAGAAAGGCCCTTTCGCCAACCCCGCCTTCGGGTATGGGCACTGATGACGCGGAGGAGGAAACACGCCGCCAGCACCCACAGCGCCCCGAGCGGGAATCGAACCCAGGACCTTCTAGCTGTGAGGCGACAGCACTACCAACTGTGCCACCGTGCCCCCTAAGCACTGGATCTTGACTGATTTTCAGCTGACAATCTGTTATTTTCAGCGAGCAACATGGTCGTACGACAGAGTATTATTATAAATTAGTCTAAAGCACCGGCGTATAGGGTCCATTGGGCTACGTGGGCCGTGGCCCAGTCAGTTTAGAGCAAGAAAAAAACAAACAAGAAAAACAACAAAAGATAGCCTACTTTGGCAGCCCTTGTGCATGCAAATTTCTGTTTAGTATAGCAAACCACAGCATGCAAGCCGCCTTTGTTGAGTGGTGCAACCACTCCCTTACGGAGCTATGTGTGTGGGTGCCTGGGTGGGTGCGTCTGAGCACAAAATCACCACCTGTGTGCAACCTAACACACACACAAACACACACGCACATATTAACTGTATATGGTGATTTCGGGTGTGCCAGTACAGTACAGTGACAGTACAGGGTACAGTAGAGGGACCCCCACACGGTAACTCTGTCATTTCTCAACCGCTTTCGGGCCGGCACCCTGGGTGCGTTCAAGTGAACTGAGTTCACTTCTAATAAAGTTAGACTCTAATAAAAGATAATTAATCTAAGAGATGCATGAAAACCTTCCACTTTAGTAGGCTACTTTTATTTGATGAAACTTGTCATTACCACAGGACCTTTTGAACCCATTCAAAGTCGGTTTGTACAGTTTCAAGAACTACATGACAATTTTAATCAAGAAAATCAACTTCTTATGTTTGATCAAGTTCCAACATGTTGACGCTCAACATTTCTGCATGATGTAAGAGGAATTTATTCGACGTGACAGATACAGATGTCGTGGTTACAGTATCGTATAATTGGTAAGGGATGAAAACTGGTCAGATGGGACAGAGTAAATTGCATTTGTGTTCTTCCTTGTCGTCAGCTTGCCTCAGGAGGGTAAGCGTAACATCCTGCTGACGAGTGCTTTGCCATATGTCAACAACGTCCCCCATCTGGGTAACATCATTGGCTGTGTCCTGAGTTCTGACGTCTTCGCCAGGTAGGAGTTGAAATCTCTTTGTTATCTTGGTTGTTCACTTTTGTCTGTAATGGGGCTTGGGTGGCGCAGGACTAAAATACGGATTCTAGACTAGGGTTCAAAACCACACGGGTGCTTCAGGCTTGCCGAGAATCTGTACCAGTGGTTCCTTGTAGATCTGCTATTTTCACTAGTTTGGGGCAAACATCTAATCTCTCTTTTGGGTCACAGGCTAAAATGTTTGGGAACCACTGATATTCTCTACAAGCACAACAGTTGGCTATGTTTGGCTGAGGGAAGCTGGGCAGGGAGGGAAATCTTTGTGGGTAGGGTTAAATATTAGCTCCTCTAAATGTCGTCTCCAACTACCAAACATCACTCTCTAGTCTTTCTCATGTTCTATGCATGACTCTCGAGCACCTTTCCTCCTCTGCAATTTTGTCTTTCTGTCTCCTCTACTACAGGTACAGTATGATGTGCTTTATGGATGTCTATACCTTTTACCCTTTTGTAATTTCTTTCAGAACTCTTTTTTTTATAACTCAATCTCCCCCTCTCTCTACAACTCATCCTGTCCTCTCCCAGGTACGGTCGTCTGCGAGGCTGGAACCTGCTGTTTGTGTGCGGTACGGACGAGTATGGCACGGCCACGGAGAACAAGGCCAGAGAGGAGAACCTGACACCGCAGCAGATCTGTGATAAATACCACGCCGTCCACGCCAACATCTACAAGTGGTTCCAGATCGACTTTGATTTCTTTGGCAGAACCACCACAGAGCAGCAGACAAAGTAAGTGATGGAAACGGAGCGAGCGAGTAGGTGGCCCCCTTTGTCGGGTGTCGGGGGAATTCCAGATCACCAAAAACAGACTTGGATAGATGAGACGAGATAGAGTTTTTTTTTACACAAGCTCATGGGTGTGGAAAGCTGTACGTTCTTTGTTTCAAAGCTAATCAGTGAGTTCATGCTAGTAGATTCTCAAATCAAATATAAGGTGATTCAAGGCAGCCTTTACAATAAAGATTAAATACTTTAATCTGTTATTACAGTACAGTATATAGACTAGGGTCTGTACTATATGTACAGCATGAAAAGCATAAGATTGCAAAGTACTTATTTTTTCTTTTCTTTTTTCCAAACACAATTGTAGAACTCTGTTCACATTCTTCTTTTGTTTTCCCTTTAATATTCAGCTGAGGATTTATATAACTTGTTTGTGCCGTTAGAAGAAACCTCTTATCCCCTGTGTACTCAAGAAAACACAAAACGCCATCATGTTCACAGTCCTCGCTCCCTCGGCGAGAAACTTGGTTCAATGCTTTATTTTGCGCCGGCATTTAAACATTTGTAATGCCGCCTTGGGCACATTCCATTGAAACCGAGGTCAGTTAACTCCCACTCTGTTTTAGTTCCTCTGGTGTTTCTTCCCGTTAAGGATAGCCCAGGACATTTTCTGGCGGCTCCACAAGCGAGGGTTCCTGGTGGAGGACACGGTGGAGCAGCTACGCTGTGAGAGCTGCCAGCGCTTCCTGGCCGACCGCTTTGTGGAGGGGGTCTGTCCCCACTGTAGCTACGCAGAGGCCCGCGGGGACCAGTGTGACAAGTGTGGCCGGCTCATCAACGCTGTAGAGCTCAGGGTGAGCATGGGTTTTCGAGGGGCTTAGTCATGAAATGAGGACTTTTAGTCATGAAAAGAAATCACACCTGTGTGAAGTGAGGTTTTCTCTTATCATCGTACATCATCAGGACGTAAAATAGATACGATGACGTAAAATTGTCCATTCATTGTCAATGGGAATGTAATGTTTGTGTAGGACAAAGTTTGTGCACATACTACACCAAAAGCTGGACATAGGAGGGGCTAGTGCCCCTAAAGAATAGGACCCCACTCATACTGTCATTTGACACTGACAGCCAAGTTTGCTTTAAGTAGTGATGTCATGTGGCAGCCACAGTTCACACAGGTGTGATTTTCTTTGATTGATTGAATACTACAGAACATGAGGTACAGTCAGACATTAAGGCTAAAAGGATAACACAAAAAAATCCTGGGAACTTGTTTCCATTGTGGTCTTACAGTGTGTAATCCATTCAATTCAACATATCATAAATAGTTTATCATGATGCCTTGCATTCCTCCGCCATCTGTGTATGAACACCTGATTCGACTGTTATCAATAGACAAGACCGCAGTGATCACTTAGGATCAGTACGATTGTTTTTGACGAGTATGTGCATGCTCTGCCGACTGATAAAAACAATGACAGGATTAAGGTTGGCGAACATGCGTTAATATTAGGACCGCGCTGCGACATGCTTGCGGTTAAGTTTAGGGGAGGGTATGAGGAGGCTTGTCATTTTCAGTAGGCTCCCAGCATGTCCAGTAGACCTGAGTAGACCGATAAGATCGGTTAACGTGTCATCAACGCCAATCACAGCCAGTAGGCTCCAGACTACATGCAGTAGGTCCGATCGGCTGGATAAGATCGGCGTAATAAGAAACCTACTGGGAATTATCGGTTGATTTCGTATGAATGGGTGTGCAAACGGATTAACGTAAAACACATTGTAAAGTTCCTTGAATAATAGGCACTATATAAATGCATCAGTCCATTATGACATCACAGACTAGCCTTGATCTTAGTGACCTCTTAACATTGTTGACCCTGCTTGTCCCCTCCAGGATCCCCAGTGTAAAGTCTGCCGGCAGACTCCCGTCATCCAAACCTCCAAGCACCTGTTCCTGGACCTGCCCAAGGTACACTTATAAGCTTTTCACCGTGTCTGGAGTCGTCCTCACCCTGTGCTTATGGTCAGGAACCAGTGGTTATTTAGTACCTTTTCCCACACTGTTAATACAGTGTTGAAATTATATTGTTAAACCTGCTGTTCCAGTACCGAAGGCTGGTTTTGAAAGGGCTTGTGTGACGCAAGTCAGTTAAGGACAAACGGGGCATTTAGCATAGGGCTGCACAATCTCTGGGATAAGTGCAGTGTGAAACAAGGCTTAGGCCAGGTGTCCAAGGCTGCCACTGAACCCATGTAAAGTGCCAAAGTTACTTTTTTATCTGTCTGTTAATGCTTATGCTTATGTCTTTAAATGCCTTTGTAAAGCATGTTGAATGGCTTTGTGTATAAAATAACTTAAGAAAGCATCTATGTTAATTTCGATTTAGCTATAAAGCTACATGTTTTTTTACTGTTGGGATTAAGAAGGTGTTTTTAGAATCGTCCTCAGGTCTAAAGTGTCCTAGCGTATTTGTCTAGCTATCATGTAGTTCTCAGCGGGAAAGCCATACCGTAATGGTTCCACTTACTCCATAAAAGGCAACGTTTCTTTGAGCTGATTTGGTCAGTTTAGCTCCTCAGATCCTCAGTAATGCAACCCATTTTCAGCTATGTTCAAAATATCACATGGAAATAGATTTTTGACATTAGACATTACAACTAACAATAACCTTACTGGCACACATCCACATACATAGCAACAAAAGCAATATAAGCAATAGGAGTTTATTTGGGCACTGGAACCCGCTACTCTTGTCTCTCTCTCACACTATGTCGCACTCCCTCCCTGTCACTCGGTGTCAGTCAACGTTCACCATTACCTCTCCCCTTCACAGTTGGAGAACCAGTTGGAGGAGTGGCTGGACAAGTCGACCAGTACAGGAGACTGGACATCCAACGCCAAACAAATCACCCGCTCCTGGCTGAGGGACGGACTGAAGCCGCGCTGCATCACCAGAGACCTGAAGTGGGGAACACCAGTACCTCACCCTGACTTTGAAGGGAAGGTCTGTAATGACCACATACTGTAACTATACAAGTGGTGCCAGCCACAACAACCCGCCCCTCTTTCACCCTACAGTAAATTCCTAACATGTATGGTAAATAAAGGCTTCTGAGTATTATTAGAACACTTTGACTGCCGGCAAAGACTCCGGCGCTAGTCCCTTTACTGCCGCCCGGTTGACAGGTCTTTTATTTCGGAAAACCTTCTGGAAGAAAAATGGCCTATAACTAATCTGTCTAGCAAAACTTTGAAAGTCTTCAGAAGCGTTAATATTGTAACTGCAAGGTAGCGCCGATTTTGTATTGAACCTCTAACATTAGCGTTCTGTTCAATCACCTCACTCTGAGCCTCAATTCCGAGAATAACGCTGGCGAAACATCACGGCTATTACAGCAGTCTACGCAGCAGCCCTCTTGGCCAGGCAAATACACTGAGCGTTGCCTAGCGACAGGAATGCTGCTTTACGCTAGATATTAGCGAGACCGTTCTGAATCAAAACGTATCATGTCAATCACGTTCACACAAAGGAATCGACATTAGAATTTATCACGTGAATCACGTCAATGGAAGTAAAAACGTTAGTTGCCCGGTGTCCACAGGGGTCCATAATACTGTAGGTCCCCCTGTTTATTCCCTCTACAGCAAATCTCTTTGCTGAATATGGCCGATCTACAAGCTCACAGTGTGTCGTTGCAATGCACTGTGAGCTTGTAGATCTGCTATATTGGTGGAATGTTTGGTTATCATGACATGCCCAGAAAAAAGAAACACGTGACAGGGTTCATGGGATTAAACAGAACAAATACCCTGCAGATTTTCTTCTAGGTGGTGAGGTGGATTAAACCAATCTTGTTCTCACTTAAGTAAACATTGTCCGACACACTTTTGTGTCATTTGATATTGACCCAATGACAAAACATTTTATCAGTAAATACTACCGTCATTGTTGTTGTAGTACAGCACTTTTTGGACCGCACACAATTTCGCTTCTTGTATTTGTATGAGGAGTGACAAATAAAACCTTCTGACTCTGACAAACGCCAATCTCTCAAAAGCACATTTCGAGCTGTGCCACTGAATCTGTCGGCAGGGGCATTCAGAGCGTGTATACATTATTGTAACATAGGCACCCCTGTGCTGTTTTTTCCTTTTTTTTGCCGATGGATTCCCAGATTGGACAAACGCAAACCCGTACAAAAACAAACCAATTATTTTTTAAAGATGGAGTGCCACAATTTTTGTATTTTTCCAGCTTTTCATGTGTCTATGGGGTGACAGTACTTCATTAGACACCCTGGAGTCGTTTTTATGTCCAATGGTGTAATAACTTTGTATTTAGGGTTTCTTCCTGGAGGCTGAACCCTTGACGGTCAAACGGGCCAATGAAGTAAACACGGATAGTGTGACGTAAAAATATTGCACGCACACACGCACCTCCCCCTCTATACATATTTTTTAAATACGACAACCTCTGTGGGCGGAGCTGCCTGCCACATACACACGTGTGAACTGAACACAGCCAGTTTGCTTTTGCTGCTCTGTGTCTAACAGTCATTTCACACATTACCAGTTCACAGCAGAGCAGACTGTTTTTCGTTAGATTGGAAGCAAGTAAATGTTCACGTCGGGTCCTCAGGATTAATCAAGGAAAACCAGTCTTATAGCCTACCTGCTCTGCTGTATAGTTGCTCATGCTCTTCTCAAGGAGTAGGTTGTTTCTTTTATAATCACAGTGGTCGGGCTTTGATACAGAGTGTAATGTCACAGTGTGCATTCTTGTTGGCTGTTGTAGTCAATATGTATGTAGGTCCTAATACTTATACGAGGCTGTAAAGTCAAGAATTAGAAGTATGTTGTGTCGCGCTGAAAGTCATGTTGCCATGTCTGGCTATTACAAGCGACTTGGGCTTGTTTTCATATAAGTAACTTTCAGGGGAGATGTGGTTGACTTGACCAATGGTTCATGTGAAGGACCCTCAGATTAATATGTTGTTAAAAGGATTGGTGTTGTTGAAACGTTTTCATAAATATTCACAGCAATGTCTGTGACCTATTTTTGTGGACCTGGCCGCTTGTTTCTTTAAATCTGGCGACTTTTGCTGAAACTCAATGCAGTCAGATAAAGGACAGTTTTAATGCCAGGGTGCTTAGCTGGAGGAAATCAATAGCCTACAATATATTGTAGGCTAAATTATCTATCAAACTAATTGTTTCTGCTGTTAAACTATGATCGAATTGGATGATGAGCTGAGCTGATTGCGACAATAGGGTCAATATAATTGGAGGAAATAAATAAATGATTATAAAAAATCAGAAAAAACAGATCTGATCTGATCTGGTATGGATGCGTGGTATTATTATGCCTATAAATGGATGGTGGCAGTATAAGTGCACATTGGTGCCTATACGATATCTCAGAAATTTGGGAAGTGTTCACTTCTAACATTCACAAAAACATGAGTTTTTGTTACATTACAGACACCAATTTGCCATTTTGTAAACAAAAGGGCAGAGCCATGGGCTGTCCTTTTATAAGGAGGGGGAGGGACTAGGACAAGTGGGTGGTCTTAAAGGAGGAGGTGGAGGGACTGGATTAGGTGGGTGGTGCTATGGTTAAACTCACGCATACCTAATGAACTGGTGGGTGTGTCCACATAAAAGCATCATTTTAACAAATACTGTACACTTTTTTGAAAAAATTATACCTCATATACACCTAAATACACCTGATGATCATGTTTAAGTGTGGAAAAAAATCACGGCACTCCATCTTTAAGCTATTGTATTTTTTGGTGCCATGGCTTATTTCCAGAATTATAGCATACGGAATTGCAAACACAATTCCATTGATCTATAAGTAATATATTGCCATACAAAGATATGGAGGAACATTAATACTCCATGCAGTAGTAGACAGCAGTCAGCCCGCACCACGTCCTGATTGTGCTCTTGCCTCTGCAGGTGTTCTACGTGTGGTTTGATGCCCCCATTGGCTACCTGTCCATCACCGCCAACTACACAGACCAATGGGAGAAGTGGTGGAAGAATCCACAGCAGGTACAGTAACCGTATATTCACTCCTTCAGCCCAAGCAATAGCAGTGTTACTGTTAACGAGCCAGCCAAGCACACCGGGCTTAGCAGAATAGAACTGGATATTTTCCACTTACAATACGTTTAATATTGTAACCACATTCACCCTTGCATTCCAATTTTGGGAATGTCATTATAGGCATATTCAAGCATTTGCAAAGATAGCAGATCTACAAGCTTGTGAGGTGTTGTATGAACATTCTAGATCTATTTTTGTCTCTTTACTTTTTTATGGGGGTAAGACATACACACACAAAGCCACATGTTGAAGTGGTTGGCACCGGGAAAAAAAAAAAAAAACGCAGCATAGTACAATTCTCCAATATATTGTGTAAGGGATAATCCACTGCAAGCCGTACTCTTATCAAATAACTAATATATTGTACAATTATCAGTTCAGTTCTGTGGTGCCAGTATAATATGTCAGTCATCTATGAGGGTTGACTTCAAGCATCTCCATATTTGAGCATGAAGATTCATAGACGGACTAGAAAGGGCATTGACCTACTCAGAAATTATGGAAGTTGGGAATTCATGCATGTCCCACCCATTTATGCAATACATTCCTGATGCGCAGTAGCCACTAACATATGACCAATTGACTAAATATAGAGATATCTAGTCAGAAACGCATATTATTGATATTTATATTGACGAAGCAACGCAAAGTTCAACCAATAATTAAAGCCAGCTGGTCGGGTTGGCCAATCAGGGAAGCTGGTGCTCGCACCCCCTAAAACACTCAAAGTTTCAGTTGCGTCCTCCACGGACAATCAGACACAGACATTCGTGTTTTTCCAGATCTCGGAAACCGTTCCTTTGACCAAATTACTACTGGGAATTGCATTGTGGATAGATATAGATTATGTGAAATAGTGAGGAATCAATGTGCTCATCTCATTATATAGAATATTATTATCTTGGCGCTGACTCGCCAAAGATTTACTGAGAAAAAGCAAAACATGGACATTTCTCCAATGAAATAGCTATTTATTATTAATGTATGAACTTAAGACTGTGCCCGGACGCCGTGAGGTCGAGGAGAACCTGAATGATTCAGCTGAGACTTCGACAGGGGCTCTGGAACACACCAGAGATACCAGGCTAAAATACTCTGCGCTGGTGAAGCTCGAACCCCAGTTTCTTGTGTTCTGATTATTTTAAAAGGTGCACTGTGTAGCATTTTGCCTCTTGGTTGCCAGTAAAAACAACTTGCAAAAGAGTTGCGTTTACAAGTGACAATGTTCCAATAACCCAAAGGGATATGATTCAGAGGGTTCTTCAATAATTGTATGTTCCATCTGTTGCTGCTGCTGTTCAGTCTGTTTCATCTCAGCTCAGAAGGTTTGCGATTCTCTTTATTTTATGCCCACTAAATGTAGGTTGTAGGGACACCAGCTAAAAACACCAAAGCACTAAAAGAGCTAATACTTATACATTTACCAATAAAATACAATAATTGTGTTAAAGTGCAGAGGTGCTAATAGCTTAAAAACTCAGCCGACCACACCACACTTTTAAGAGGTCTGGTCCTCTATTCAAATTATACAAATATAAAACAAGGCAACACAGGTTCGTGGGAGAAACACCAAAAGGGGTTCCCGCCCAAAATGGGTTAAAGAGTGACATGACATTTATACAATTGTGACAGAGGAAGTTACCACTGAGTAGATATGACAAGTGGGTTGCTCTTTTGGGAAGGTCGGATTTCACAAGATTGTCTCTTAGATTAGCTGCCCTTGTAACACAAATGTAGACAATGTTTCGAAGGCTATGACAATATGATGCCAGTATGTGCTAATATTTATGAAACACTTGTTTCACCATTTTCAACCTGTCATAGGCGTTTATTTTAAATATTTTATAGCTCAAGTAGCAGATCTACAAATTCAACCCGTTGCATCACGAGGCATTATGAACTTGTAGATCAGTATTTCTGCTATTAATCATACAATGAAGTGTGTGCCGTAGCCCCTAGGGCGTAAGCGGTTAACAAACTTTGAAACAGGACTATAGGCAGAAAGACGGTAATGTTCGGAGGGTTACGGCCGATTGTTTAGTCTTAACATTTAACAGATCCAAGCTTTCCACATGCATGGATATTATGAGAGTGCAAAGTCACAAAGCACTTAAGCCCCATAAATAAAATAGAAAGATCTCTTCAAGCATTTGTTCTCTCAACCAAACTGTACTTCACACACTGAGTCATCTCATCTCTCTCTCTTTGCTGTCTCGTTAAAGCCCCACGACTCCTGTAATCTGGGCTCAATGGTGTGTGTGTGTGTGTGTGTGTGTGTGTGTGTGTGTGTGTGTGTGTGTGTGTGTGTGTGTGTGTGTGTGTGTGTCAGAAGTACAGATAGCAAGCGTGCATTGGCCTATATACACAGCGCAGATAGAGGGAAAGCTAGATAGGGGGGTTTGGAGAGCGCAGATAAGTCCCCTTTGAACTGGATGATCTCACCATGATCTAATATGATGTCATCCTCACCATGCGACTGTGTCTCCCTGTGGCCACCAGGTGGAGCTGTACAACTTCATGGCCAAAGACAATGTGCCGTTCCACAGCGTGGTGTTCCCATGCTCCCTGCTGGGCGCTCAGGACAACTACACCCTGGTCAACCACCTCGTCGCCACTGGTTTGTTTGATTGATTGAAATATTTATTAACAGTTTGCAGAATTACAGTACTACATTTCAAGCACACACACTCAATACAAAGAATGTTAACTGTGAGTGGACGATCCAATTAAGCATTACACTTGTTTACAAGAGGGTCCACCTTGTTCAATTCATCAAAACATTTAGAGACGTACAAATAGACACTTCTATAAAAAGATGGTAACCCACCTGGCTTCATTCTACCGGATTTTGACTGTCTGGTGTGCGAGAAAAAAGAAGGTTAACTTATATCTAGGGATTGTTTGATTTTGTTGCTGTCGGGCAGAAACAGCTTTTTCACATGTTTTTAAATCGTTTTTTAAATCGATGATAAAAAAGAAGCAATGGTTTTGGACTAACAAGCTTCCCTCAAGGATTAGTTATTTGATCATTGTGATAGGTGTTCACTGGCTGCACATGCCACAGTATTATTGGCGTGTACAGATTTGGACTCATTGTGACAAACATTTGAAAATATTCTGTGGTTCGCTCTAAAAAAATCCAAGAAATGTAGCCTAATATTCACTGGCTTTTAACCACTTGACCCCAGCCATCCATATTCAGGGGTTAATGTTAGCCAATCTACAAGCTTGTAAAAATAGGCTATTTTTGTGTAGACAAGAAAAAATGTAAGTCCAAGTACAGTTGTTTCTTTGCGCTGTAAACGTTTCATCCCATATCCTCCTCCCAGAGTATCTGAACTACGAGGATACCAAGTTCTCTAAGAGCCGTGGCGTGGGCGTGTTCGGAGACATGGCGAAGGAAACGGGCATCCCCTCAGACGTGTGGCGCTTCTACCTGCTGTACGTGCGTCCAGAGAGCCAGGACTCCGCCTTCTCCTGGGCAGACATGGCGACCAAGAACAACTCTGAGCTGCTTAATAACCTGGGAAACTTCATCAACAGGTTGGGAATTATCTTTTTTTTGGGGAATAGTTTAGACTGACCGGAGTGTCGGGGAGTGACACGCAGCAACGTTCTGCCCGGGTTTGGGAACGACTCGCTGTCAGGGTACATCAGAGCCTATATTGTATGTGATATGCACCTTAACTACTGGAAATATCTTGCTTCATTCATGGTTTTGTTCGTATTTCCATGATTTTGGCTTAGCAAGATCAAGACGCAAGGAAAATAAAGATGAGATCTATAAATAAAGTTGAAAGAACACGTAAGAATGGCAGGTATGGCCCAGGCCGTGGCGTAACGGTCTGGGCACCGGACTGGTGATCCAGTCGCAGTGTGCCGCGGGTTCGACTCCCGGACCCGACACGGCCTTTACTGCATGTCATCCCCCCATCTCTCTCCCGTTTCCTGTCGGCCTACTGTCTGTCCCTTCGGAAATCAATGGAAGGCGTAAGCCGCAAAAAAAAAAAAAAAAAGAATGGCAGGTATGATTAAAAAGCCTCTTAAGGTAGTCGTGGTCAAATCTCTTTAGCAGCCATGGGGAATGCGCAGAATAAAGCCTGATTTATATGTCACTGGGCGAAAATAGCTGATTTATAAGCACATTGCCTTGCAGATGCGACTCAATTTAATTTTAGTTCTTTTAGTTCTGTTATTTACCACGGTGCCATTGTGGGATGGAGTCTAGATTGGGCCTAAGGTTGGGGGAAGATGGTTAAGATAACGATTTGCTAAACGTCTTTGGGGAAATGAAAGAAAACGCAATCTGACATCTAGTCTATATTTGCAAAGTTTTTAAGATCCAAGTTCTTGTGGGAAAGTCAATGACAGCAACAGACAAGTGATGCGCTACCTAATTTTCTGCATTTGTTTGGGGTGGTGTAATTTAGCCCCAATTACACGGCCTCAGATGCGTTCTAAAGATCAGGGTGAAATCCTACATCAAAGATTTTCTGAGCAGTCTTTTTTCAGAATACCTTGATCCTAAAAATTGGTATGGAACGGTAACTTTGATGCTTAATTGGTTCAAAAAAATATAAAATAAAAAAATAATCTTGTAGAATGCATCCTGCCTTGGGTGGAGACTGGAGAGTACTCACTTGCAGAAAAATAACCCAACCCCTTAATTACTGTATCGTTAGTTGCATTCCACATACACTCCAGGGGTCGTCCAGGTCCTAGATTCTAGGAGACAATGAGACATATTTTATCCTAGCTAGTGGCCAATGTGTAATTGTGTCCAATCTATATGGTAGAGTATGTTGATACAATATGACTTATGCAATTGTAGTGTGGTTGTATTTTGTCTCAGTGCTCTTCTATTGAGACATTTTGATTGTGTCAAAGGTCATGTCTCACCTAGACACAGGATCTAACACAAATGTTGTCCTGCTGGTCAAGAAAGATTCAATGTATCCCCTGAGCAGGCAGGCGTGCTCTATTAGCTCAATGGTAAAAATGTGAGCCCTTGTGCACAAAGCCAGGTTCAGATCTGGGGGTAGAAGCTTTAACTCCAAACTATATTCAGGGTTTGTATTTTCAGAATGAATAACTCAGCAAAGTGGTTCAGTAATGTACTGTATAATGAGAATCAGAGACAAATAGATCAACAGAAATGTTACATTCATATCTATAAAATATAGATTTGTATTGCATCAGTTGAACTAGTGACAAAGTTGACAACAAAGGGAAAATAATGGCTGCAGAGGTGACAAGAAGCTCACTGTCACACTATGAGGAGCTTCCGTGCACTGATGTTTGAGTTTACAGTCACATCATAGCGCTACATTACATCTGGCAGCATGATCCATAATTGATCAACAATTAGCAAGTCAAGTAACGAGCCCTTCCCTCTCACCACTTAGCTCTCGCTGTCTCTCTTCTCTGTGCTTTTCCTTGTCAAAACACCTCTACCCCCTCCTGAGGCTGGTGTGTGTGTGTGTGTGTGTGTGTGTGTGTGTGTGTGTGTGTGTGTGTGTGTGTGTGTGTGTGTGTGTGTGTGTGTGTGTGTGTGTGTGTGTGTGTGTGTGTGTGTGTGTGTGTGTGTGTGTGTGTGTGTGTGTGTGTGTGTGTGTGTGTGTGTGTGTGTGTGTGTGTGTGTGTTCTCCAAGTTTGTGCATCTACTAATGTTTGTGTTCTCATTAAATGTGAACGCATAATGTAATGTTTCTTGCAGATTTTCTTTCTGAGCCAACAAAATGTTTCAGACGTGGCAGGGTGTATTTTATTAATTTCTGCTTGAATCTGTGTGTTCCAGAGCGGGGATGTTTGTCGGTAAGTTCTTCGAGGGCTGTGTGCCTGTGATGGACCTGCAGGACAAGGACAAGAAGCTGCTGGCCCAGGTGGGCTGGGAGCTGCGCCAGTACATCCAGCTCATGGACAAAGTCAAGTAAGAACCACCACTTAAACTTACTCTGGTCAGAAGCAGTGGAGCACTGAAATTAGGTCAACTTTTATTTACCCCTGAACAAATCTGAAATTGTAAAAAATAAAAAAATAAATTGTAATTTCAGTGGTAATTTCAGTGGTTATGACATTGGTATAATTTGCTGAGTAGCCAAATGAATTGGTCTTAACAGGGAATTCAGCTTATAGGTAAAGCTGTTCTTGACAAATGGATACAGTATATGTGGCAAGTTCACTTTTGTTGCAGTAGCTGGAAAGCGACTTTGGGTACCCAGAAAAGCGCTATATAAATCATATATATTATTATTATTACTTGTTACTTGCGCAAGCAGAGCACGCAAGTAATAATTTCGCCCGGTCTTCGTTCACCGTGACAGCCGACCCGCCATTTGAAAAAAAACTGCAAATCCGTGCCTGGTTTGCTGGGACCAGATTACATAAATGACCATATGTCTGACGTCATCATTTAGAGCTAGTCATACGTATACTATATACATAATCAGTAAAATAAAATAGCAAATTATGCCTGATCTGCTGGGACCAGAGTATGTGGTGTGTATATGTATGACTAGCTCTCAATGATGACGTAAGAAATATGGTCATTTGTGTAATCTGGTCCCAGCAAACCAGGCACAAATCTGCTGTTTTATTTGCATACGCATCAAATGGCGGGTTGGCTGTCACGGTTTTTGGCGCAAAGTAACCACAGTATACCGCTAATCAACTTACAAACTACATACTCTATATAGTATATGTATATGTATACGTATGTCTTACGTCATCATTTAGAGCTAGTCAACCATACTTAATAATACTAGGTGTTTACATGCATAAAGTAGATAGGTAGCAAATAGTTACACCTAATAATTTGACATTTCAAACGTTCCTTCACAGAGATACTGAGATTCCACAGTTTACAGAATAATTATACTGTATAACATATTTTAATTCAGTTTATATACCTTTTTTTTCATCACATATCAATGATTTATTTTTCTTTAAAAAACTAAAAAGGGATCCAGAATATATCT
Organism: Protomyctophum parallelum; assembly: GCF_964188405.1. Lineage (NCBI taxonomy): Eukaryota > Metazoa > Chordata > Actinopteri > Myctophiformes > Myctophidae > Protomyctophum > Protomyctophum parallelum. Next base: position 28,788,065 of record NC_139703.1, on the reverse strand, counting down.
ACATCGATAAAACTGTATTTCTTATATAGATAGAAACTTGAACCATACTTAATAATACTAGGTGTTTATATGCATAAAGTAGGTAGGTAGCAAATAGTTACACCTAATAATTATACATTTCAAACGTTCCTTCACAGAGATACTGAGATTTGACAGTTTACAGCGGTCGAAAGTACTTGCGCGCTCTGCTTGCGCACTAGTTGGCCATTTATGGCCTACTAGTGTGCAACAAGCAAGTATGCACTCGACAGAGTGCAGTTCTAGTTATTATTGTTGCTGCAAGTATATGTACACATTTCTGGTTCTAATGTACATTACATACTACAAAGTCAGCTTTATCATCTCATCGAGGTCTCCTGATGTGTTTTCCTGGCAGAATCCGTGACGCTTTGAAACACATCCTCAACATCTCTCGCCATGGCAACCAGTACATCCAGGACAACGAGCCGTGGAAGAAGATCAAAGGAGGAGACGCCGACAGGTGAGCCTGTCGCCTGTCTTCCCCGGATGTACCTGCTGTCGCATGGACACCTTGCATGTCCAAAAGCCTTACAAAATAGCCTGTGTTCCAATGGATCCAGTGACGTTATTATTTTTCAAAAACAGGATAGATAGATAGATAGATAGAATACTTTATTGGCAGTTTAAGAAAATTACAGAAGAATGACATCATTTAAAAAAACGCCAAATGGACTTAGACACAAAAAAGCCTTCGCTTGTTTCCATTGTGGTCCACTTTGTAACATGAAACTATACACATACATACTGTACAGACAAAACAACCATGGAACATATATTGCGAATGCACTGAGCACTAACTATGAGACCCTGCAGATCATGTCTGTCTGTGTGTCTGTCTGTGTGTCTGTCTGTCTGTCCCGCTGTGACACCACCCGCCCGCCACCAGAGGGCGCAGCTGTAGCACACACACACACACACACACACACCAGAGGGCGCAGCTGTAGCGCAGACACACACACACACACACACACACACACAATGCGTTCGCTTCCCGCGTTTGCGCGTCTTACTTGTAAATAATCCTTATATATAAGGCTGGGAGCTATATACATAGGACAAGAGGTACCCTGAGAGAATAGTCCTGAGCATGGGAGATGGGCTATCCAGGGTCGGAAGCTAACTATGACCAGTTAGTGTGTAGATGGAGCCATGATTTCAGGTCTTTCCTAAATATTGCAATAGAATCTAGGGATTTCAGGGCTGGAGGGAGTGCATTCCACAGAGTAGTGGCTGCGTAGTAAAAAGCATTTCCCTTGAGTGTCCTGAACCTGGGGGGAATTAGATCATTAGGACTTCCTCTGGTTGAGTACCTGTGAGCATCCCTCACTCTGGGCAGGTAGCCCAGCAGGTACTCTGGAACAGAGGAACCTAGGATCTTGAAGACCAGACACAATGAGAGCTGAGATACTCTCTCCTCCACTCTTAGCCATCCCAGGCTACTATAGTGGGCAGAGGTAAGATGAGACCTGGGGTTAAATTTTAGTAGTAACCTCACAAGCTTGTTTTGGGAGGTCTGCAGCTTTGTTTTCAAAAGCTTGGAGATACCTCTGCACTGGATGAGGAATTCTGAAAAATCCCCAAATGGTAGCACATCCCACATTTTAAGTCAAATTTCCTTCCTTAATGATACGTTATTTAGTATTATTGCGACCGCAAGTCGTATTTACTATGAACACGTACGTCCATTTCCTGTCAGTTAGTTAGTTAATCACGACACTGACCTCAACAAATCCTGAGGATTGCCATACATGGAGAAGACTGGATCATCACCTACATCTGCATATATGGAGCCGGCCAGCAAATCTACATCTGACCTCACTGACAACAGATTAATAGTCTAACTCCTGCTTCTCAAATGTGCCGTATTAAGAAGCTCTGTTGTTTCAGGCCTGAAAACGTAAAAAAGGTCCATATATGTGCCAGACCCAAATCCCAGTTATGCCCATATATGGAGATTGAAAAATCAAAAATAGCCGATGACGTGACGCGTTGTGAGCTTGTAGATCGGCTATTGCGTTCACGTGACGCTCTTGCATGTGGAAGTAGGCCATTAATTTACGGCGGGGGACATACAACATATGAAATACGGAGATGCAAGGTTTCTGCCCGATAACGACGATCGGTATCTTACAGATTTCTAAGTGTTGCAGTTTGTGAACCGTCACCCAGATTGCATGTGCAGTTCTCACTCTCCGTTATAACACAGAAGACTCAGCCGTCCTCTGTTGAAATACAGAGAAATATTCATGAATGTCAGTGCTTTCGCTCAGGATCGGTAAATGTGGGAAATGAGCAGGGGGGTGGGGGGGGGTAATACAATCTCAATAAGAAAAACATTACGTTCATACAGTATAATTATGACTTGTGCACGTCAAGAATAATGAGCATCAAGTTGTCATTTCTGTCCCAATTAGAAGGGAAAATATCTTTTGAAATTTGTCTAATTTAAGATGTGACCAATTGATGTCTCTCTCTCTCTCTCTGGGCGGCGTCTGCAGGCAACGAGCAGGCACAGTGACCGGTGTGTCTGTGAATATTGCGTGCTTGCTGTCTGTGATGATGTTGCCATACCTGCCGACGGTCAGCCAAACCATCAGAGATCAGCTCAATGCCCCTCAGGCGTGCATCAACACCATTCTGCAAGGTACAGGCAGTTTCGTCTGTACCCTGCCTGCTGGCCACCGCATTGGCACTGTGAGTATGGCGCACACACACACACACACACACACACACACACACACACACACACACACACACACACACACACACCCACACACACACACACACACATACACATACACATACACATACACATACACACACAGCACATTTAAACAGCAGCATCTGAATTGAATTTACACTTTCAGGGCACTGCGATTACAGTATTAACCACTTATGCACTATTTATTGTATACTTTGGATGTTTTGAAAATAGCCGATCTGGTAGCTCGAGCTTGTAGATCTGCTATTTTGTAAAGATAAAAAACTACATTTTGGTATGCCAGGGTGAAAATGGTTAAATCAATGCATTCCGCTGGAGGAAGCACACACACACACACACACACACACACACACACACTGTCTCTCACGTGCACGATATCCTAGCCGTTATGTCTTGGGAGACAGTCGCGGCGCATGGAGTTTCTCTCAGGCCATTTGTCACTCCGGGACTAAATTGCGGTGACATGTTTTTGTGGTGACACCTTTCTCCATCAGACTGTTGACATGTTCTCTGTTCTACTGAGGTCTCCAGAAAGAGAAGCGGCTTATGTTGTTCGTTCGTTCATTCTGCCCTACGAAGCCATGGTGGAAGAACGGCACAGTGAATCAAACAGAAATAAAGAAATAAAATGTATAATAATAACTAAATAAATAAGCTTATAAATAATTTTTCGAGGTGTGTTCATCCCCCAAAATCATAATGCCTGGGTTGACCTTTTGAGAACAATAATTATGTCAATGTCCAAAAGTGTGGTTACTGCAGCACTTTGGCTTTTTAGGGCAGAATGATTTTGTTCTCTTCACATCAAAAAGGTCACATGCAAGTCATCTCTTCTCACAACACGTTAATACACATATCACATATCAACCTCCATTGTCAACTGCCATGACTGATCTTAGGGTTGCACGATTAATCATTCATGATACAGTATCTGTATCAAGGCTAATCAAGCCTTACAAAATAATTTGGTCAAATCGTTATGGCATATCCTGATATTGTTTAGCCAGTATTTCATTTTATAATATTTAATTTTGAATGTGAGGCTGAAAATTCATGTTGTGATGATTGAAGGTTGTAGATTCAATAGTGTCTTCTGTGGAAGCCTTCAAAAGGTGTAGAACAAATAAAAGCATACAAGCTGAAAATATGTTACGTAAAAATGAATGTTACATCTACATTTAAGTTCTTTAACTAATATGTGTTCAAATAATTAATCAGTAGACCTAATAATCAGAATCCACTGTTTTGTCTGAATCTGTACTCTGAATCACAGTTACTGTATAATATCGGGTGTACGGTAAACCCTACTGGAAGCTTGTATTGCAATATCGCTATCAATCGATTTGACCATGCAATGAATCGGTTATTGAACACTGTTGATCCTCTATGTTCCAAGAGGAACATAAGAGCCTGTATTATAGTCAGTCGGTTGTGCGACGGCCCTCTGCGTCATTCAAATCTTGTTGTTGTTTTTAATATTCCGTTTAAAATCTAATTTTTATATTTCTCTCCCCAGGTCAGTCCTTTGTTCCAGAAGCTAGAGACAGACCAGATTGAGGCTTTGAAGAAGAGGTTCGGTGGACAGCAGGTATTTGACATTAATAATGCATAATAGCATGCGTAGGGTGCTCAGTCAGGGTTGATAAGATGAAGGTTGACTATTTCTGAATAATGACATAAATATAATAAGGATATACCGTGACGCTTTAACCCATGAGCCACGGGCTGTCATTTTGAGTCAATTTATTGTAATTTGAAGTGTCTTGTCTGGTAAAATGAAAGCGAAAGGGAAAGCAAACCATGAAAATGTAAATGAAGTAGCATGCAACCTTGCTAGAGCAGCGTTAACCTAACGTGAACCAAAAATGGGTCCGATATCTGTTAATATCCCTTGTATTATTTTTTTTAATTACCTATGTCCTATGCTTACCTATGTCCTTCTTCCCAAAAATATAATTACCAGTATTCATGTTTTTTTCTTTTTTTTAAAAACATAATGTATCTTTAAGTTTGGATCCAGGGGAGACAACAAATTCCCTTTGGGTCTCGGAACCCCTGTGCTATAGAAAAAAAGGAAAAAATCTGTACATCCAACACCTATTTTCTCCTCAATCCTTCCTGCCTCTAGCCTGAGGATGAACCCCCTGTAAAGAAGGCATCCAAGGTTGTATGTGTGTGCGTATGTGTGTGTGAAAAGCCCATTTTAATGCTGCTGTAGTTGTTCATTAACCTCCACACGCACTAACATTAGCGGTTTCACTTCACCTAATGCTGTTAAATTTGTGAGGCATTTCACACATCCCGCTTTCCACCTGCAATTGCTTCAGTTCATACAGTCACGACTCACGAATCTGGTCGCCATTGTCGGTGATGAATGGTTATCATTGGAAAATTAAATGCATAATATCTTGGGGGGGGGGGAACAGGGACAATAGCTTTTATAAATTAGCCTTTCGAACTGAATATCATTGTCTGTTAATTTCCACCCGCAGACAAAGCCACAGAACGCAGCTGAGGCTACGCCAGTGGCTGCGCCAACCCCGGTCACTACTGCCACAGTGGCGGTGGTGAGCGGTGGCGACCCAGAGCGAGCCAAGCAGCTCACAGAGGCCGTGGCCCAACAGGTGAGATCCCTGGCTGGTGCCATGCTCAGCCAATCATTAAATAATTGACTTGACAAGAGTGCTATTGTGTCCAAAGGTTAAATTAAAGACAATGTTAATGTCATTAACAATGGACATTGTTAATGACAAAAAACATTATTGCCACATTGCTGAATTTGATAACTCAATATCGTAATAAAGGTGATGGGTCGCACACACCAAGACTGCATTTTAGTTTTTATTCTTTACAACATCGAATGACAGACGTTTCGGCCATGCAGCCTAATCAGTGAAACTAACGTGCGACCCATCGCCTTTATTACAATATAAACACACTGCGGTGGTCACAAGAAAGAATATCTGAATTTGATTACTCGAAATGCGTTGCGAAGTAGTCTGCTGCATTTACAGTACGTTATGTCAAGCCTGTTGTGTTCCACAACCTAGAGAATTCTGTAAATGGTATGTATTTAAAAGTATTATTTTTTTATATATGTGTTTTTTTGTTTCTTGATTTTAATTGGAAATTATATTGTTTTATTTTGGACACAAAAGAGGTAACACCAAACACCAAATCAGAAGCTGTAAATAAATAAATAAATCCCTTAAAAGGTTTGAATCACAGAAATGTAAAGCTTGGAACCAATCACCGGACTTTGACTGATCATCAGCTCTGCCATTTGGCGATTCATTCAACGGCGGTTCCCTCAGTTAATCACTAACTAGATAAAGAAGAACTTAGTCAGCCAACTTAGTCAGCCTCCGTTCTAAGTTTTTCTTTCTCTGTCAAGAGTTTCATAACTGGGTTATCTATTGCAGGGGGACAAGGTGCGAGCGCTGAAGGCCCAAAAGGCAGAGAAGGCCGTGCTCACGGCGGAGGTGGCCATACTACTGGACCTAAAAAAACAGCTGGCTTTGGCAGAGGGGAAGAGCCCTGAACCGGCACAACAGAAGGGCAAGAAGAAGTGAGATACTAAAGCGAATTTAAAATGACCCGAAGAGGTTAGTCAGAGCAAGGGGAAACATGTTACATTGAAGGTTTTAGGTTATCATACTGGAGAATTAACAAGATGTACACTAATAGAGAGATGAGGGTATTAAGACAAAGCCGTGAAAGGATCTGAGACAATGTGGTATTGGCACTAATGAACTGCTGGATAGGCCGACAGGGAATGAAAGCAGACAGAGAGTCAAATGAATACATCTAGAGAATGGGGGGGATTTTTGCAAATCCATTCACCAAAAGATCCCGATTTTATACTCTGTGACCAAGTCTGCGTACCGATTTTGTTGGATGGTGTTTTTTTATACCCTTGGAAAATTATTCTTATGCCTTTCCTACAAAAATCCTGTCTGAGCAGGAAAATAAAGTCATCAAATCAAAGCACATTTTTATTTTTCTGAATTTGAGTTGAACCTTTTTTCCCCACTCACAAATGTCTTCATTTATATACAAGCAGCAATCAAATAAGCATTGCAAGAAACGGATCATTTCTCAATTTTTTTTTATTGCAAATTTGAGAACTACTGTACAGTAAATAACAAAAGTAATGGTTAAATACAATGTTTATGCAATTGATGGGAAAAGGCCATGCAAGTTATCCTACTGTATGGTTCACACATTTCTTTGTACAGAAGGACAAAGTAATGCTTTAGGACTACAGGATATACATTGATATGTTACAGTACTGGCTATTACAGTACAACTGAATATAATACAGGATTATATAAAAATAGTATCAGAATAGAACAGTAGATATTGAATATATAATTCTACTGCAAAGATTCAATTTGATAGAAAAAGGTCAGCATAGAAAGAATAGGCGGGTTCTAGTCATCTCTAAAAGCACATAACACAAGCCACGAGTTATACAAAAAGAACGCTAAGAAATTGTCATTTCGCTCCTGAAGTAGGTCATTCTTTCATACTCACACTCACTGTACTGGGCACTTTCAAAACTTTTTTTTCCTGAGCTCCTTCACCATGAATTGGGGGGCAAGAAATCACTGCTAGCCAAGTAGCCATTTGAAGCCCTTAAACATCAAGCCAACAGGATAATTATAATTTAGTGCAAGATGGTGGGTGGGATGGAAGGGTGACGATGAAATGCTCTTTCTACGTTCAGGTCAACTTTCCTTTCTGCCTTATGTTCAAATCACTGAAAGTCCAAACCCCATTATTGGCAATGCTTTTGTTCTTCAACTGGATTCTAAAATATTACATTTAAAAAACGGCTCATCAGAGGCATTGTTTGATTTGCCCTCCAAGCTTTCCTTTCTTCCGTTTGCCTTTACATGCATTGTATCTTTCCGTTACGCTTGCTGCAATGCCGCTGCAGCTCCTTGTTGCTGTGGCTTTTCTTGTCTTGACTTTCATCATTCCTTTCTTCATTCTATCAACCTCTATCACTTTTCTGCTCTGAATTATCTGGCTTCTCCTGTCAGGAAAACAAAAAACCTACAAAACTTTTTTGGTTATGCATCACTCCTACAGAGGCATTTCATGGCCACCATGTTCCACCCCCATCACTGCCGGTACCAATTCTTTAGGACATGTCCTCTTTTCTCTCAGCGCTCCTTCCTCCATCCACACTCCTCATTTCCTGGTATTGACTAGTCTCTCAATCAGGGCTCGGCGCGTCCTCTGTACCTCCTCCCCGAGCCTGTCGATCTCAGATTTCAGACGCTCGTTCTGCTCGGTCAACTCCTGCACCTTCCTCTCGTTCTCCTGCTCCCTCTCCTTCCTGCTCTTCTTGTTGGACGAGGGCGACGAGGAGGAGCGCGCCCCGGAGGAGGCAAACGAGGACAGGGCGGCTCCGCTGCCGCTCGTGCTCCTCTTGCGCTTCCCCAGGCGGGAGGACGAGTAGGCGGAGGGAGAGGACGCGGGCGAGGAGGGCGACGAGCAGACCCGAGACGGAGACTGGGAGGCGGACGAGGAGCTGGAGGGAGAACCGGGAACGTAGGGCAGCTCCTCCTCGCTGGCCGAGGGAGACGCCGGCTGGGTGAGCTCGTGGTGGTGTTGAGGGTGCTGCTGGTGGTGGTGAGGATGATGATGATGATAAGCGCCACTGACGACCACTCCGTTCGCGTCCACCGTCCCCACGCCTCCCTCGCTCAGCAACTCGAAGAACTCGGGCGGCAGCAGGTCACCACTGCCTCCTCCAGAACCGTCACCCTCTCTCCTGCTCTCGCCCTCCGCCCGCCTCTCCTCACTGGCGGCCGGACTCGAAGAGGAGGATGAGGAGGAAGACGAGGAGGAGTTGTGATGGTGAGGCTGGGTGCTGCGGACCTCCTCCGTCACCCTCTGGACGCCCTCGCCCCACGTCTGGCCGCCGTCCGTTAGCCACGTCAGAGAACAACTCTCCAGCACGTCCAGGAACTCCGGTTCTTTCTACAAACGAGATACATGGAAAAAGAATAAAATATAAAAAACGAAACAGTTTCAAAATGTCACGTTAAATGTCAAATAAACGTCACACATAGCAATTAGTTCTTCTTCACTGTAAAAAAAAAAAGAAAGTTAAAAAGCAGATTTTAAGTCATGCAGGACAAAATCAAAAGATGAATGAAATGCATTATAAAAGGTTTGACGACGCGTTGGCCACTCAACCAAACTACTGACCTCGGTGCATGGGGGGGCCCGCGTAAGCTTTGCCCCACCCGCGTCGGAGCCCAGAATATCCTGCAGGTCCTCATACCACGCCTCTAACTCTGCACCACACAACGGCCCCACGCCAGGAGGGTACGGCGGGGGCAGGTGTAGCCACTCGGCAGTCATCTCGCCACTCAGTCACAACGCACAGATACACGGCAACACGGTTCACACTGGACCTGAGTGGGCGGTGGGCGTCGGTAAACCAGAGTGGTTGAGTGAGAGAGAGAGAGAGAGAAAGATCGGAGAGGGAGGGAGGGAGGGATGAGAGCGTCATCATATTAGTTGATTGACATATCATTATTATAACTCCACCTTGTTCAGTATATCTCCTGTACGGCGGCTACGTGTAGGGTTGTATATGGTGTGGTAATCATTGTATGTGTAGGGGTGAGAATACTGTGAACGGCCTTATTCCTGGATAGTTCTTTAACTTTAAAGGAAGAAACCTCAAGCTGGAAGTAAAGAATAGTAGTATGTGTGTGTGTGATCCGCTTGTTTGTGAAATGGCAGAACAGTGACACTAAGTGAGCAACTGACTGTACTGCACACCACTAATATAGCTGATAACAGAATTACAAATGAACAAAAAGAGCATGCACACAATGCAGATATCAGTTATTATAAAACATTTTTCAAGTTGAAAAGGAATAGATTAAGTAAAGGTTGAATGCATGTAACAGAATGGAAAGATTTTTGAATAAGAAAAGCAATTCACCTTCAGAAAGTCTCTTAATCAAGTCTGCCAAATTGTTGTTGGAGATAATTTGTCCCAACAATTCTAGAAAACAGAAAAATACATCATTAAATTAACAAACTGTTTTTTAATCAAAAAAATCTTCGTGTGATATGACTTCATTATGATATGAGATTTCATAATGAAAATTTTGATTTGCACAAATACAGCACAAGCCTCAGCTGGAAAAAGGTAATTTAAAAACTGGCAATTCAGTGGAGATAATATAAAATGTAACTCAGTACTCCATACCCATATGATAAATGGGTATGGAGATGAAAAGGAATCAGGTCATTGATGTTTCATGTAAACAAAGGAGGAATGTTCTCTACTGCGCCCCCTGCTTTCTACAATTACACACACACACAGGATCGATAAACAAGTCGCCCAAAGCATGGAGTAAAAATATAGACGCTGATGCATCCGGCTCTGTCCGATCAATCGGATTCGTTAATGTCAGTTTAAATGATCGATTGCTTCCTTTGCACACTGTATTAAATCATTTAAATGAAGCCAACCTGTTGTAAGACAATGGTCCTGAAAAACAACGAGACATTACAGGATAAAACAAAAGCACACAAAGCATTGACTTGTTGGCAAAAAAAATCAATAATCATTTTTTTACTACATCACGTATATTAAAGTCTCCAGGTGCAACACGCGGCTGCCACTTCTTCACATGACATCAAATAATCTCGATAATAATTAAATAATTTGTAAATGTGTAATTCATATGACTGTCAGAAGTGGCTTGAGTTCATGTCCACTGTTTATACTCCATCGCGCGAGGGGCGTGTTGCTTGGCGAAAAACAACAGATCATCTGCGCCTGCATAGGCTTTGTAGATCTGTTATTTTCGGCAAGCAACACCGTCGTACCGCGGCGTATAAATCCGGCTTTAGCCAAGACAATTACGTCATGGAACCGAAGTCCAGCAGTAGGAGGAGAATCAGGAGATGGGCGAAACAAAAGGCAGCGTTCATAGTTCATACTATAATGAAAAGAACAAACAATATGTATTGAGTGAAACTGGTTTGCAAAACGTGTCAGGAATTCCACAATGAAAACAAAGTAGTTGTCTTCCTCCTTGTGCTCGGGGTCAACCTACCAAATAATCTAGATCAAATTAAAACTTGTTACAGGCAATTGTGGTGTAATTACCAATAATTAACACTAATAATCACTCTAAAGTGGCAAGGCATATGTCATTACAATGACATCATGTCACAATTAACGTTGACGTGTGTGCGTGCGCGAGAGCTGCAGCTGAACTGGCTGGCTGGCTGCACGAAAAAAGCGTCTCCAAACTTCTCCAAACTCGTGGCTTGGCAACTATCCGTCAGCAGAGCAGACGCGCAGCCCAGAGAGACAAAAGGTATAAAACACACACTGTACTGTACACACATGAGTGATGTGGACAACTGTATTCTAAAAATGGACGTGGGACAGGTGCCAAAACATGAACATACTTTTCCTAATGCACAGCGAGGCAGCGCCTCCCAGAGCGCTTCACAGGAAAAAGAGCAAAACTCTCCAGAGTCCCACAAAACACTTGACAGCCGTCACAGAAATGACACTATAAAATATTTCCACTTACCCTTTTTCTTTTATTCGTTCGCCTTCTCGACTGTCTATGATTCGGAGAATGTAGGTAATATTTTAGTAAGGATTGGTGATAGCTCATGTTAACCATTGTTCAGTCTTTGTGGCTGAATGTGATTTTTCGGAAACTCCCGGCCGTCTTTATATAAGGGGGCGGCCAACCGAACTCTGTGGGAAGGCAGATCCAACTCACAACCTAACATGTGCGTCGTGGAAGTGACTGCAAACTGGCGCGCCGACGCTCCAATCGCAGGCGCGGAGACGAGATATTTTGCTTGGTGACATCCAATGGGCGAGCGCGCTCGGGCGAGGAGGCGGGCCCGTGGGCCGTGCTAGCGGTTGTACTGTTGTAGCCGTGTAGTTTGTATGGCCAGTCAATGTGATGCAGTCATAAGACGGCCAGGACGAATTTGGGGCGTATGGGAGTCACATGAAAGGAATGATGCAATGCTTGGCAACCAATTTCTAGTCGGGGATAACACCAGCAGAATCAGAACATGTTTTATTAAACAGTATTGGCTCTAACAAAAAAGAAAAAAGAAAGGGGGAGAAAAAAAAATCTAAAAATAATACTTTATATGCATGGATTTCTTACTATGTCGAAGAAATGTTTGTTCCATTTGTAGGCAGATCGACCTACAATACATTTTCTTGAATACATAATTTTATTATTGCAAGAAAGTTAAATACACATTCCAATTAGCCTAGCTCTGAAAATTATTATTACATGTAATAATTGTTACATTATTACATTTTATTACATACAAATATTTCCATTTACGTTTTATACACCTGTTTTCACGTCAAGTGTAGCCTATGTGTACTATACCTATCTCAATGTTGGCCTTGGAAATGAAAAAGTCAGCTCACCGGTTAATTTGTTTAAAATGTAGCCTGGCCTTGTAAATAAAAAAAGAAATGCTTTTAAACGGACCATATAACCTATTGCCAAGGGGACAATTAGCCCTATCATTTATTTGTGGTTTATTAATGCACCCCTTTACAAAAACAAGGCGACGACGGCATTATAATTACCCTCAGTCCTCAGACATACAGATTACAGAGATATCAAAGCGCAACTTCAAGCGGGGTGTTTCCTTTCCATCATCAACACTCCGCTATTCCGATGCTTTCTTATCAATTCATTCAGTGTTGATGATGAAACAGTCATTCTAATTAGCCTGGGATCAACGCCATTTCATGGCGTTGTTTTGATTTATTTAGAACCATGAGATCTTTATTTTCTTTTTCTTTATCATTTTAACTTTTTATATATATATCCACGATTAAACATGACAAAATAACACTTTTTTTCTTTCCTTTCTTTTACTTTTTAGATCTTGGCCGCTCTTTTCATTACAGACTGTTTTTAATCTCGCGGTAACCCTTTTTGACATTTGCGTCCTAATCCCAAACTCAGCACACAAGTGTTTTTTAAATGCACGGTGCTCAAACATGCGCTCCTCAGCCTACATAGCAACAGCGCAAGTAGCGAATAGAAACCTTAAACACTGTCTCTAGGACCCTGCTGAAGGAAGCACCGTCAACGCGTCACTACTTGAGGGTCTGTTGCTGAGTAGTTCAGCAGCAGCATACTTTCTCTACCCCCCCACCAGCACCCCACCCAACACCACCCCTCTGTCTGTTTATTTTGCCAGTCCCACTCCCGTCGTCTGCCTTGTATTCATTATAAAGCATTGTTTACAACCAGCCGAAGTAGGTTGCCGTGGCTGTGTGTAGTGGTTTTAATGTGTGATTATGATCATGGTCCCTGATGGTCCAGTTGTTGTTTTATAATATAATTGATGCTCTTATTGAGATAATGCATATAAAAAACAACCGTAAGGTAATTCTCAAAGTGATAAGACAATAACACACGATGCTGAGTTGTATCTTTTTGTCTTTGTATCACTTTCTTAGTTGATTGGGGTCAAAAACTCCACTGACAGAATGTAAACAAGTGCTCTGTCTTTGCTATCATTCGTACACCCATTGATCATTGTAACAGAGCCACTGATGCTCTTGCATCATACACAATGACACAGTTACAAGTAACACAATCTTGAATCCTTTTCTCTAAATTAATGTTGCCAGCCTAGTTATGGCTTAAATATTTATTTTAAAAAAAGAAAGAAAAAAAAGACATTGATTACCATTTAGAGAACAGTCAGAGTTGTGTGTGCGCTTTGCCGCAGTGCCGCTGATTCGGAATGGGTGTGAGTGTAGTGGACAAATTTGTAACCAAAATATAAACATTTAATCGCTGTTTAGTGTCATTACTGGTACTGCTTACTGTAAATCAACTGCAGGCTATTGTTTGCTTTTGTTTTTCAGGCAGAATAACACTGGAGAACTTCCTACAACTAACAGCTCTTCCTTTTAATGTCCTGTGCCCTTGGTCAAAGCTCCCATGCCCTGCCCAAATATATACACACACACACACACACACACACACACACACACACACACACACACACACACACACACACACACACACACACACACACACACACACGCACATTGTACCAGCTGTCGGAATCTTTCCCCTGTATCACCATTCACCCAAGACCAAGTGATACAGCTGTTGATATAATCGTGATGATGCACTGTTAGTGTTAGTGCATATGCGTTTCCCCTGGTCCTGTCAGACCCTAGCTACCCTAAGGTTCCTGGTAACCTTAGGGTAGCTAAGGCCCCCTCCACAGCCCCCTCCACATCTGTCTGAGGAGTTTTAAAACTGGGCTCTCATTTTGTGAGATGGAATCTACATTTTGGGAGGTTCTGTGGGAGACATTTTCCCATGCACATTAATTGTACTTTAGTCATGAAATGCTATTGATCATTTTGTTTTTTGATTGCCAACATAAATACTGTTGTGTGCAGTTATGTCAACAATATTGTGGCATAATGCTTTTGTGCGCCGTGGTCTAATTTCAATTTTTCTCAAATCTGTTGAGGACAATTATGCAAATCTGAGTCCCACTGACTTTTTTTTCTGACTTGTATGCAGCGATGCACTCCTTTCACACACGTTTACATTTATTTCAGTGTGTGTGTGTGTGTGTGTGTGTGTGTGTGTGTTATGGCGTGTTATGGCTAACCACCAAATCATATACTTCTTGCAATACTGTTTTAACAGTTACATGCCATATCTACTTGTTGTTATGTTTGGCGCTCCGGGAGATGCTTAATCTTATTAGTCTGTTAACCCTTCTACACCTGCTGTCCCTCCCTCTCCTTCTCTCTCGCCTCACCCCCTTCTTCGCCCTCTTCCCTTCGTTCATTCGCTCCTCGTCCTCAGTCTGCCCCACAACCGTATCCACCCTCCTAACTTCTGCCTCCGCTCTCTCTCTCTCTCGTTGTGACAAGCACCTCACCTGTCCAGGGCCATTGAGGAAACCTGCCATAATGGGAGATACAGGACCTCTTCTTTGTCCTTGTTCTGAACTTATTCTGACCTCACTTGTTGTCGTTGTTGTTGTTGTAGTTAAGGTTGTTAAGGTTGTGAATGTTGGTTTTAATTTGTAATCCGATCAAGTTATTGCATAAATTAGTAATCAACATCATAATCCAGTAATCCACTCTTTAGTTTGAAATCACTATAGTATTGCATTAGTTTTGTAAATTATATATTGATTACTTGACCTCAGAGTAACAACATACCGTAAACGGCGTAAACAGTTTATCCCAAATTTAAGACAGTAAATTAATTGCCATTTTAAATAATTGAAAACCTGTCTAAAGAAAAATAAAATAGGCAAAAAACTAAATGAGAGGATTGAGTGCAGAGCACTAAGAGCAGTTTATCTGTCAGCGAGACAGATATTCCAGGTTCTACCTCCACCCTCCAAGCGGTTTCCCTATACCTGAACCAGAACCAGGGAAAATAAGTGGAGACACTCCCCTCAGTTTCCTCGCTGCAGCCAAGTATTCCTGTCTGGTAAATGGTGCATTTCTAGCGCCTTTATCCAAGGCGCTTTACAGGGATTGTGCATTACACACACACACACACACACACACACACACACACACACACACACACACACACACACACACACACACACACACACACACACACACACACACACACAGGACAGCACATCAGGAGCAATTAGGGGTTCAGAGTCTTGCTCAAGGACACTTCGACACTGTGGGGGAGCCTGGGTTTGAGCTGGGAACCACTGTCTGAAGACGTGTAAAGCCTATATCTGCACTGGCCAAGAAGTGTGGAGTTGGGTGTTGGGGAGGCAGAGGTGAGGTGTGAGGGACAGTCAGAGGACAAGAAGGGGGAATTCCTGTTTGGCTGACAAACATGGGTGTGTTTTGGTGGTTAGGTGGTACACGTACATAGTAACACCGACATCACACCAGCAGTCAAAGTCATGATGCTGCTGGCTTGAATTCAGTGTAAAATGCTGATACAACTCAGTAGAACAATTTCTAGTTAGGAGTCAATAACGTAAGCTTATTTTGACTTGAATTTACTTATT
This sequence comes from Protomyctophum parallelum, assembly GCF_964188405.1. Taxonomy (NCBI): domain Eukaryota; kingdom Metazoa; phylum Chordata; class Actinopteri; order Myctophiformes; family Myctophidae; genus Protomyctophum; species Protomyctophum parallelum. The sequence goes on along the minus strand of NC_139703.1, from coordinate 28,772,239 downwards.
TTGAATTTCACTTACTCAATCTCATGTTTGACTTTGCATCCTGAAATTAATTTCTAAGTGGGCACCGGTTTAGGTTAATAAATTAGGAGTTGAATATTTGGTGGTTTATATTTATAATGACCTTGTGGCAAGTCCCGGTCAGATACTGTGAAACATGTGGCCTTCTGACAGTTGGAGGAGTAGGGGCTGTCCAGTTTAAACCACCAAAATAGACAGACATGATCATACTGTAAACACAGAATATCTCTGAGCTCATCTGGGGTATTCCCCGTTCAAGCAAAAGAGCCTGGATATAACTATCTGTCGTAGCCAAGCTGGCTGCTGCACAAGGTGCTTCTGCCACTGTCCCCGCTGACCAGGTCAGAGACACTCATGAAAGGTGTAATGTAAAGGCATGTTTAGATCTATGCCGTACATGCCCTTATTCTCTCCTGAACTTATATCTGTGGCCTTTTAATGTCTGTGTGATTTGGCTCTTGGCTAGATTCCCAGTGCTGTGTAATATCGTTACACTTTAGCACTACTCAGTACATGGTATGCCGTAGCTGTTGCAGGGGGAACTGATATAACCACAGCAAAATCCTGTGTTAATTTAACCACTTAAGCCCTTTATCAGGGGATCTTTTTGATCTACCAGTTGGTCAGATTACTTTACTTACTTACTAGTCAGAATTGATCTTACTTTTATTATTTATAATTAATGATTGACTCACACTTTGTTAGGTTTTATTATTCGACTTATTCTATTTATTATATTATATTTTTCCTGTAATAATATGACATAAAAGCAATGGTTTTCACTGTCTAGGACCAGGTTTACATGCCAGCTTTGGCAAACATCTTTGTGTCCAAAAAGGTCGCACACCCCTATTTACTGTATTGTTCAACGAATAGAAGAAAAAAACAGCAGATCTGCTATTTTCACCATAGCCTATATTTGTTTTAGATGTTTTTTTAATGTTTTGAACGTTTTAGAAAATGTGTTCATAGACATGCCCAGTAGCCAGTGTTAATATGGTTACATGGACAGTGGACACTCAGGATTGTAAAGTGCATGGTCAGCAATAGTGGTGTCCCCTTGACTCGGCCAAGCTAATCTCAGAACCAGACCTTTGTCTCCCTGACTGTGTCTGGCTGGCTAGTGTGTTAACTATGATATTCTACTCTGATGTTTTATATTTTAAAATGTGTGCTTACAAGTAAATGCTTCACTACACCTGCCAGTCAGCCATTCATCTGCCTCTGGGGGGGGTCTTTAAGAAGTTAATTGAGGGGTCATGGCATGACTCGATGACTCAGCGCTTGATTTCATGCCTACATCTGATGTCCGGCTTTGTCGCAAAACCCTGGGGGATGTTTTTTAATGCCATTTTAGTTTATTTTGGTGTAAGGTGGGTTCTGGAAATTTAGCAAGTATTTAATACCATTAACAGTAAAGTATTTATTCGTTTTCTGTGATTTACAACACATTATGAATTATTATTCTCCCGATTATGGTAAACTCCACCCATGTGTAAATCCAAGCATGTTACAGATACTTCAAATGTGGGGGAAAAAATATTGATGGCTGCTATTTGACCATCTGTCTGACATAAATGCTGAAATGATGCTCCCTCTCTGTATGAACTGTAGATATTTGATATTAGGCCTACCTGTTGAACCAGATGGCTTACATATCTGATCTGGCAAGGGCTCAATAAAGCAAAAGAAAAAAACAGTCCCCATTTCTGTTTAGACAGCCATGATAGATAACATTTTCTAAATTCAGCCTCAAAGCACATAAATTACATAATTATTCAATATGAATTAATCACAATGCATATATGGTCATCTACAATAAATTGTAATTATAATTTTAGGAGTTTAATGTATTTGGATATTTATTAAATGATACAACTGTATGGTTGTGGAGTATAGTGTGCTCTTATGGAGCCCAGGCAACTGAAAACAATAACTGATTAATACAATCTACTACTCAGTATGTGAGGTTAAAAGGTGCAATGCTGCCATCTAACGGTTACATCCAAGTACTGCCAAACATTTGTTTTGTCTTGATTCTTTCTTTGTGATACACACGCAGATTAGACACACCAGCAAATGCACAAGAAAAGGAAAGGAAGTAAGGAACCTTAAAATAAGTGATGTAATGCTAAACATTCTGTTTGATTTAAAGTTGTATACACTGTATACAAGACTTCCAACAACAAATGACCAAATTGGAGTAAGCACATTAAGATGTGCCTCATACTGCCAATATATATATTTTTGTTGCCATTATTTTGAAAGTGAACATTACAAATATAAAACAAATGAAAAAACTAACGGAGAAAATCACAGCCCCCTCACGCATTAGAATTTTCTTCTAAAGGGTGAGGGGGCCATGATTTTCCTATTAACATTTTCATGTATTTTTTTATGTTTATTTGAAAGTGAAATATGCCATAACCATAACCATAAGTACGGCTTAAACAGAAATTACCATTTTTGCAGTAGTAAGAGCGAGTTAAAATCTTAACCAGTATCTGAACTAGAAACATTGTACTCTATTGCCTTATTTTATAATTCCTTTTTCCATTTGAGTTGTGTTGTACTGTAAATGTTGTGGCAGTTTCTTTTCTTCTTTTTGCTGATGTAAAATGTGTACAAAAAAAGTCACATGATTTAATGACAAACTTGTTTCATTCATGGGAGAGTGAGAGCCTGGCTTATACAGTAGCACTGATTTATTGTTCAGTTTCCTTGACCACAGATGTACAATACAGTCCATTTGTAGGCAATGACAGAGCAGGTTAAAAGTTTGTCTGTGGCGTTTGGTCTCAGTCATAATAATAATAGTTACAGGCGACTGAGCATGAAGACACATTTAAGGTACACAGGCATATTTACAAGCATCCCTTCCGTGACTCACTCCGGACACAAAACCAAGACGTTGGATTTAAAATGATCTGTGCACGGTTGAAAACATGTCCTTAATCTATCGTGTCGAAATCCCCTCGTAACAGGCACGTGAATCATTTCAGATGACCCAAGCACACTGTATACATCAAACTAGTGTGTAGTTCCAAATGAAGGGAATGAAAGAAACCATCGTGTATAATAATTGGGGTAGTCTGATATACACTAGACTATGACTCGATATTAGCATTATGTATCCTGTCAGGCTGTTTTCCAATAGCTAATTAAGCACATTGTTGATACAGATGTTAATCTGGTGTAATAATTCGTTTTCCACTTGTATTTTGAATGTATAAATTAACATTTCAAGCACTACTAAGTCCTTGTGATGTATAATAGGGTAAACAAAAGCCATGCCTGTATAGAATGAAAGGCACGTGCACAGACAGTGTAATCAATGCCTTTGAGTTAACCACTAAAACCCTATATACGTCATTGACCGGGGTCCCACAGGCGTCTATATTACTTCCATCCTTTTTTGCCTCTACACCAAATCTAATCGCAGAAAATAGCAGATCTACAAGTTTACAATGGGCTATGACACATTGTGAGCTCATACATCTGCTATTATTGCGAACATTTGGCTGTTATGACAGTTCCAGAAGAGGGATGCTAGGGTTCATGTGGTTAATTATGGATATCAGAATCTTAAAGCGCTAACAATATAAATTGATATACTTGGCTTTCCTGTTCTCCAAACTATCAGTATTGGCCTAGACAATTTCATATCGGACAACCTCTATTCATTTATAACACTAATAATAATCATTAAAATAACCCAGTCTAAATCAACAAGGGCAAACTGGGAACCGCAAACAGTGGCAAGTAGTCAAATGTTGATCTATTATAAGATATTTCATTGCAAGAGAAATGAAGTGCAGGGAGGGGACAGCGGACAAGAATATTTGGTCTGTTTGTCATTATGCCTCCTATTGTGTGTCCCCCTTAATTTTCTAACATTCCGCTTTGCAAAAGAAGGCGGAGAAGGAGGAACAGAGTAAAAGAGGAAGGAACTGAATAAAGAGAGTGAGCCCTCCCCCTCTCATTCTGTCCTCATATCCTTCTATGTTCTTTACTCTCCTGGACCGTTCCAAGTTCTGCTGATGGTTTATTTAGACAGCTTCTGCATCCTTTGGTCCAGAGCTGAAAAGTTTTCTTCTACCGTTGCCAGGTTCTCCTTCATGGTGTTTTGGACCTGGTGAGGGAAAGGAGGAGGTTATTGGAGAAAGCGGGAGTAACGTAAAGATGTTGTTTAGACAAACCAAAAAAGTATGCAGGGAAGTGGTTTAGAGCAGAGGAAAAAGTTGCGATGAGAATGAGGGAGGGAAGTGGTTTTGAGGAGAGGTGGAGGAAGAAGATCATTTATGGCGAAAGGGGGAAATGGGAGGTAAAGAAAGACAGGGCCAGAGGTTGGAAAACGTAATGTGAAGTTTTTTTCATTCAGAAGACAGGAAATAAAGTGTGCAAGGGGAGAGGGTGTGTGATGGGGCAAGGGAGGACGCATTGTGTTAATAGTGAGAGAGAGGGGGAGAACAAGAGTGGAAAGGAGGAGACTGTACCAAGAACAGCTGAATACATGAATATAAAATGTTTTAGGGCTGGATGTGAAATGTACAAATCCTGTTTTGTACAGGAAAGTGCAACATTATTAAAATAATTAATGATGCTAGAATCACAATTGGATAATTTTAAGGCTGTATAAAGGTCACAGTGAAATTTCTCGCTATTACAGAGGGTTTTCTCAACTGACTCTTTCATCCAATGTAAAAGCAATAAGCATCTAGGGAGAGAAGGTGACATGGTGCCAGGAGTAATCATAATCTTAATTACCCAGTTAATTACCTGTGTGAAGACTAAACAGTAAAGTAGGCCGTTATACAAGCCTGTAAAAACTATTTTTCTTAACGACAATGACTTGGAGGCTAAGTGAGATCTAGCCTTTTAAAGATGATTAATCCATCTCAGTGTTACTTGGCTTTTTCAGTCTACCTTACACAGCAGAAACTTGAGACCGCAGAGTCAGCATAGCGGAGCTGCTAATGCTGGATTCCAATTACTCCTGAATAATTTGGGAATAATTTGGGAACCTGAATAATTTGGGAACCCCAGCTATGAGTCAGGAGGACTTACAACTCAGTTGGTGGGAGTGCAGGTGTGTGTGTGTGTGTGTGTGTGTTGGGGGGTGAAGTCACTGTTGTATTTTCTTTACATTTAACTAAATATCGCGTGGAGCTCGAGATACCTGTGATAGCAATGTGCCGTTGTCCTTTAGAGAGTTGTTGATCATCTGCTGAGTGGTGTCCAGGTGGGTCAGCAGCTGGCCAAACTGCATAGCTAGAGTGCACACACATTACATGTCAATTAGCCCTTCACTAAGTCCCTCCCCAACCCATCCTTGTCCAATAGGCACGTTAGCAGCGAAGAAAGCTTGACCTTCATTGCAACCGTTGCTAAACTATTTGGATTGGCATTGGACAATCGCTTTTTGGGGTGGGATTTAGTGAATTTAGGGGGGGGGGGGGGAGACATTTTTTTTATTATTATAGTTTGCATAACAATCTATTGAAGGGTCTGAGAATAAGATGAAGTTTTAGATTTCAAAGCTACAATATTAACACATTTATGCCTGAAAGCTAGAAGACTCCCTGTGCTTTAACCACAGGGAGAAAAATAAGAGTCAAAAGTTGAGCCTGATTGATGCCAGATTTTTGGGTCTGATGCCGATCGCGATTGTGGAGTCCTACACACAGATTAGATTATGTTTTGACTGATATTTTGTAAAGGGGAAGAAAGGGGGGAAATCTTGGATTTGATTAACAGGGTTCATACATTTTCAAAACTTCTCTATAGCTTTCTCAAAGTATTTCACCTCTTTTCCAGCTAATGAAGCTCTTGCTCCAGTGTGCTTTCAATGCCCACATGACAGACTCAAGCGACAGATCTACAAGCTAACAACAATCACGGTGAAACATATTCTTAGCTTGTAGATCTATTAGTTTTGTCACGTGACGTCCTGTATACATTAGGCTGCCCTCACACTACATTTTAACATGTTACATGTTTCACATCATGTTAGACATGTTTTTAATTAACACTATCAATAGACAAAACTATGTATATCCACATTTTTCCTTATAAATCAAACAAATAAAATATCAATTAAAAAGTAAATTACTGCTCGTAATGCAGCGTGTAATTGCAGACACAAGTCAACAACTTGTATCCGATATGTTGGACTTTCTCTAATCCAAAGCACATTGACCAAAGAAGCCTTACTGCAGACTCCGACAGGTTTGACAAATAAGATGATTAATTACACTTTACAGCATGCGGAAATGCATTCTCAATAATCCCATTAATGCCAGGGCCATGCATCCATGTGCTACAGTGAATAATAAAAAGATAATATGATGTATAACACTAGGCATCTCATTTGTCCCTGCAGTTGGGTGTCTAATGGCCTTCAATTTGAACCCTCACATTTTGCCTTTTGTTCCATTATTACCCATCGGAATCACATTATCACATTTCTTTCATTTGCAATCTTTTTTTGTGGATGCAAATCTGTTTAATCCAATGGTTTGGTTTTGGTTTTATTTTACTGACCAGATGCAACCTGATCTACGGTTCATATTCTGCCTATTATGTTCATCGCTCACCACACTCTCTCTGACCTAGATTCATTCTCTCCTTGAACTCTCAAGGGTGTCATTCCAAGGTTCTTTCCGCTCACATAAAAATACAATATGATCCTTATCACGGCATTGGAATATACCAGAAACAATATACCGGTAACATCTTTTAGAATATCTGCAGCACAGACCCATAATTCAGTGCCAAACTATTGACAATAATATAGGGGAAGGCATTGTGCTATATTGATCTCCCCGCTCATACATTGTTCTTTTCACCACGCCAGCATCCCTATTCTATAGCAGATCCACAAGCCCACAACGCGTTGCAACGTGTTAAGATTTAGATGGTGAAAAGTGGTCAAAGTATAGTTGTAACTCTGGTTAGTGAGAGAGCATGCATTGTGAGCTGGTCCTGTGGTTTTTACCTTGCTCATGCACGTCCTTGACAGCCGTGAGCCTCTGCACCATCTGAGGTAAGGAGGTGGCCATGTCGTCCCATTTCTGTACCACGTCATACAGCTGTGATACCTGAGGGACACACACACATACAACAGCAATGACAAAAAGCAAGCAATAATATGTGTTATTTAAATAACCCAAGGCTGGAACATTTCCTTAAAAACTTATTTCAAGGACTGATCAATAATGTGATTCTTCCCTGCAAACACAACACGGGCCAGGGTTTCTGTTGAGATTCACGATGCACCTGCTCAAATCGATGAATGCCACAAAGCTTCGACAAATGCTCTTTTGTGGCTGAGAATTCTGAAGATGAACTGTGTCAATAAGAAAGAGCGGTATTTATCTCTAGATTCCAAAGCACAGACTTTTCGTTTGGAGTAATGCTTCTAGGACTGTCAGACAAAAGCCTTTAAAATCTCCAAGGGCAACCGACCTTGCTTTGTGTGTCCGCGTCCTCAATGGCTGTCTTGTGCTTGGCGATCTCATTCATCTTCCCAAGAACACTCTGTAGAGAAATCACAAGACGACGTTTGGTTGAAAAACTAAAAGAGCAGAACTGTCCTTCAGGATTGGGATCAATCTGATGTTTGTGTTCTGCGGAAACCACATAAGATTATCTTTTTTTTCTTCGTCTCCCATGTTTATAAAGCATTTAATCACTTTCAACCTTGCATCCCTATTTGGGCATAGGTAAAAGTAAAAAGAAATGTCAAACATTTTCAACACGACAGAAATTTCAATCTCTGATAGCATTGGATGGCCATGTAATTTGCTGTTGTGTTTGTGTGAGTTGTTTTTCTTGACAGAAATGATTGAAAAATGACCCTGATGTGCCAAGGACAGGATGCCAGCCTGACAGTGCTGTGTGCCCCAAGGGAGTTACCTGCAGCCTGGCTTCCACCTGGTCCAGAGTGGCAGAGTCCAGTGCACTGACCCTCGCCTGCAGAAGCTCCATGGTGTCCTGACACAAACACATACAAACGGTCATAATTCATGTATAGTTTGTATACGCACAAAGTCACAGAACAAAGTCAAATTACTGCGATATTTGAATTGAATTGGTCCTAGTAGTGCTTTGATATTATAACCAACCACTACTCTGATTGATCTCTAGAAGCAGACAGCTATGGTGTCTGTAATGCATAAATTAATACACCTTTGTAGAATAGTGTTGCGCACTTTATCTACAAGCTGGTTGCGGGGTTGCAGATATGCTTTAGGAATTACGGCACACGACAAAGCCCACAACAAAGTAATGCAATAATGCATTGAGAGGAAGCTGATGTGTTGACTCACCACCAAACTAGTCCCTTGTACACCAGCAGTCAGAGGACCCTGAAAGGTAAATCATTCATATTCAAAACGGTATGAAGCGAGACGTCTGAATGTGCAACATAAATGGGTCATTATTTTACTTTTTGATGACACTTTCAACTTGGCTCAAATGGTTAAATACAATAACTTGTTCATGAATTTAGTTTCTATCTCTTTATTTTGCCTATAGATTAACAGTTCTCAATCAGGTGGGCTTTACTAGAAAGTTCTTTATAATTTAGGACATTTAGGACAGGATATGCTCTTATATAGAGTGGCTTTCTAGCTTCAAGTGTGCAATACTGGAGTAAGCGGCATGAACCCTAGTCAACAAAGAGGGCAAGTGGTCAAGTAAATGGAAAGCCAAGAAAACAAGTAAGTGCTAGAAATTCCACAGCATGGTACTCAGGGGGGTAAGTGTCTTCGAGGCTGTTTGGAGTGTTGTGCAGCACGGGGTGTCTGTACTAGTACTGTATGGTGTTGGGGGGGGGGGGAAGCAAGGCTGAGAATGTGTGTGCTTGTGTGGGGCTAGAGTAGACCGTCTACCTGTTTGTCTGATCCTGAGCCAACAGCTATCTCCAGCTCAGCCAGGCGTTTCTCCAACTCTGCCATCTGCAGTGAAGGGAGGAAGGGAACACATGGCCGACATCAACAATAGCATCCCCAACACAACACGCTACTGCAGTAATTCTCAGACTTACAGGGGTAAGTCATTCCCACTAAAATATTGTTTTCAGCTGAGAATCCAAAGCACAAAATAGACGCCCTGATACCGACACACTTTTGTATTTCTTACATAGATTTTTTTTGTTCACTTATCTATACATTTGTATTCTTTCCTTTCTTTGACTTCAAAACCCATTAAGAGGTATGATGCAGAGAGCTAGCCGGCAACCCGTGTTTTTATTAGCAGGTGGCTGACATAAAATTAATAAATTATATTGATTGAATTGGTTGTATTGGCCCAGACCAAAACACATATGGCATAATTATGAAATATTTTTCAAACGTGTATGTTAGTTTCCGGATTTAACAGATTTAATGAACTTAAATAAATTGTTCATAACCAATATCAGACAAAAGAAAATGAAAAATTGGAGTACTATGAGTAGTAGCTCCTTTTGAGAAGGAAGGGAAGTCCGCACACCGTGTTCTAGCTCCCTGTAGAAAATGTATTAAGCTTGACAATTTTTCAAACCAAGCAGGTCTTCATCAGGTCACCCAGCGATGTGTGTGCTTCCCTTTGGACTCTACCCCCTTTTGAGAAACACTGAGCTAGTATAATGAACACCAAGTGTCACCGTGGCTTATTTGTAAGCTCACTGCACTGAGAGACTGTGTAACTCATAGTACAGTCAGTACAATCATTCCTAATAAATAACAGTCCTAGCCGGTCCACTATGTGCTCTCTGGCTTACCTTGGCAGACTCATTGAATTTATCCTGCTCGGGTCTGCTGTGGAGCTCATAGAGAACCACTCCATCTGGGCCTTTGGCCGGTGCTGCCTTGCCCTCTCCTGAAGCGCTACTGCGACCAGTCTTGGATGCTTCCAGCTGAGTTAGCAGACGCCTGGGTTAAGGATGGAGGGGTGGAAGGAAGAGGCAAAAGAATGTGAAGCATGGGAGACAAAGAATTAAGAAGAAAAAAAAGGGAAGGAATGAGAACAAGACAAGGAAGAGCGGGAGAAAGGGGGAAGAAAGGATGGAAAAATAGACACAAAGGAGGAAGGCCAGAGCTCTGTAGACTCTACAGAGCTCTCGCCTTCCTGCAGAAACGCCTATGCTCTAGTCTACAGTGTAGAGCATAGGCGCAGTTTCACAAAACAGTTTACCTCGCTTTCTCTCCCTCTCGCTCTGCCTCTTCAGACCTTTTATCCATTACCTGCTCACTTTCATACTGCTCAGCACGAGTCTGACAGGGACTTCACCTCCTCTCCACTTCTACATTATACCCCTCTCTCTCTCTCTGACTGTGCTCTACCTAGTGCTCTCTCTCTCGTCCCAATTTAGGCAACAGACACTCGTAAACTGTATAAATTACAATGGACCGTCCACAACAAGCACTGTAACTAGTGTGTATCGTTCACCATTGCGGTCTTTGTAGCTGTAGTGTGGACTCTGCCATACAATTGAGTTAGAACAATTTTTTTAAACTATATATTTCGGCTTATAAGGATAGTTCTTGATGTGGATGGCCCATAAATGAACAGATAATAATGTGCCAAGAAATCAGTGCCACGAAGTAACTATGATAACAGGGAGACATCAAACATAACATCTGAATAACATACTTAGCATCTGTGGATAAGCAAAGTAACCAACTATTATACCCTCATACCCCATCATTAACCCTCAATCTACAAACAGAGATACTGTAGGATTTACTCTTCATCTCCATTCTTTTACTTCACTCCTCTCTCCCTGCAGCCTCCATTTACATGCCCAGTGGCATCTTGTGAGACAGGCTGACAGATCTAGAGGTTCCAGCCAGGATTGAACTCTCTCTCCGTGCCCTGCATCAACGCCCACCACCCCTCAATCAATCTCCAGAGCATATGTACCTGGTCAGTGCTCCATCTGGGTCAGCCAGGTTGATATGGGCCTGGGGTCCCAGCAGTGAGTCGAGGTGGGATGAGACCAGCTGCTGTTTGAGCTGGGCCGCCTGCTGTGCCAGGACCACTGGGGTGAGGCGCTCCTCTGCATTGCTTTCCTTTGTGATGGCCTGCAGACAGGGAAGGCATACCTAGAATTTATTCAGGTCCAAAGAGCAACACCGCCATTGGCTTCTCTCTCTCTTTGATGATTACCAGCCATGCAGGTATAGCAGGCAGGCCATACGCATGTTTGCTAGTCATAGTCATTTGCTAGTCACTACTAGTCATTAGGGATATTCGGTTTCACAGTCTGTTCAACATCAAACACATAAGAACAATGTACAACACAACATAAAGACAGCGTACAAACATATTATATCAGCAAGGCAGTTTGTTTACTGCTGCAATGGCCAAGTGGACAAACAAAGTTAGTCAAATTGACAGGAAAATCAAAATTTCTTGTGTTTTTTTTATTAAGCTCAATTTAGTGACAAACATGTTTACAACCCTGTTGTATATTGGCATACACATCTAGAGAGACACACATGTACATACATAATAATACCACCACCACCACCAGACTGCATTGGGATCAGGACTTAAGTGCAAAGAAATATTTAAAATGTTACAATGTGCAGAACTATTCAAGGAAACTTGCAGAACTACACTGGCCCAGCTGTTAAAACAGCCTAATTGGAACACTATTGAATTTTGGTTGGTGTTTGGGTATTTCCAATGTACATTTGGACATACACAAATGTCAAGATTACTGTTGGATAATTGAAATGTTCCATCCCAAACTTGCTTATACTGAGGGGGCAAGTAATATCTGTGTGTGTGTGTGTGTGTGTGTGTGTGTGTGTGTGTGTGTGCTTGCGCTGCTGACCTGAATGGTGTCAACTTCTTGAGTGAGTTCCTGGATCTCATTTACTAGCCGTTGATACTTCTGCTGGGGTGTCTCCTTCACTCCACAACCTTCACCCAACTACGCAGACAGGATAGGAGAAAGAAACATCAGTTATCATTCAACAGCAAAGACAGGATGCCACAGAGTCTGAGAAAGGAGCCACAGTGAGACTAAATCTGACAGCGTCACAGACAGAGGGAGTTCACATAACTTATAAGTGACTGAAAATGAATTACCAAGCAATCACATTGAGTGCACAGAATGTACTCACAATTTCATATTCTCCCGACTCATAACCCACTCTTTTGCTTCTGCTGATTCTGTCTGAGAAGTCTGTAGGAATGGGATAAACAGAGAGACAATAATAAATGTCTGTCTGAGATTCAAGACTGACTTCGTTCCACATTGCAAAATGTTTGATGCAGCAGTGCCATTAAATATCGGCACCTTATTGACAATAACTATCCCTGCTGCATGCAATAGAGGGTATGCACATGCATAAAGTGAATGGCAAATACATTGGCAAAGTGAGTTTAACGTTGTTTAATGCAATCAGATTCTGTTTGGATGTATGGGCTGTCAAGGCCAATAAGTAGTTTTATGCTACTCAGTAGGCGTTCCCGCATATCTTCCGGGTATGATGATGATGTCATGTGCACACCCTCTCGATACTGCCCCTCTTCATTTCCTTCAAGTTGTTTGTCCATGTATTCATAGTCACTCATTATAAACTGACCAAGTCCCTTGGTGCCGACATGTTTGTCTTTGAACTTGTCATAGGCTGCATTGGGGTTGACCACAATCCTCTCCACGCTGTCACTGCAGAGCTCCTCCTGTCATTCATGAAATTCAAGAAATAAGAGTCAAGATACATCAGAGAGAACAATGCAAAAATCATACACTCACCTCTCAGCTCATACACAGAGTATCTCTTAAGGCAAGCCTTGATCAAAGCAAGTCAAATCCAAGGTAGAGATGTGAGCCGAGGACAGCCTGAGCTTTACCATTCCGCCCCAGAAACCTGGTTCGTAGCTGAGAGAGTTATGTGGTTGCTTTATACTGTAGGATTAAATACGCTTGAGAGCTTTGGATATCATGACCAGTACAGACCAGCACACAGCATTTATTGACATCTGCAACGTCCGAACTGATCAACGATCAATGTGCTCAAATGTCCCGTCATCGGTGTTATTTACCACAAATAGCTTAGCTGAAACAATGTCAACATGGACTTCTGCTGCTTGTGATAACGATTCAACGTCGTACATTACTGGGTTCAGGTTGTCAGACAACCAGGATGATTAATCTCTCCAAAAGTTGAACAGTTCCATGCAGGAAACCAAAGAACGCTGGGGGTCGAGAGCGCTGAAGCACGACGCTTGGGCGCTGCGAAGAGGAGTGCCCCAGTGGTGTGCGACTTTAGCGTTGAAATGCAGACAGTCAGACACAGGCGTTGCCAACTCAATAAATGCTTTGTGTGGAGTGGAGTCAGTGGACACAAGTAACCTCTTATTGATGGAAATAAGACTAACCCGTTTTGACTGTCTTCAAATAGTATAAGCCATGACATTCTTTACATTTACAATATATGCAGACTGCAGAGTGGCCATTTTTGAATTACCTGAATCTGAATTTAGTATCTGCATCTTAAACCAACCATCAAAGCTCTGAAGCATTTGTCTCAGCCCTAGTATAAATGGACAATGTAAGTATGACTAGTCTAATATTACTAGTGTGCTAACAATGTGAAGTGGGTAGATGAAGCTAGTCTCAGATCAGTAGCCTCTACACACAGTGACTCATCGATTAGTCATTTAGGGAACCAAGGGACTAATCGGTGGATTATTATCACAACAACACCCAGTTAATCAATTAAGATGGACTAGTAGAAGGTTGGGTAGAATTAAAACACCACTAGTATAAACACACAGACAGCATGGATACTGACAGACACATGGACAGACAAGGACAAATGAGACAGACCAACAAAGCATGCACACACAAGACAGATGTTAGGGGAGGGGGGGGGTTAGTCAGGCTCTTACCAGCTCCTTGGGTTTCCAAAGAGAGTTAGAGAAAACAACGGAAAATACAGAGGGAGAGAAAAAGTAGAGAGAGAGACAGAGAGAGAGAGAGAGAGAGAGAGAGAGGGAGAGAGAGAAACAACACGGATTAATGTGGTTATCACATGCCATGCATACAGCAGGCGCAGTAGGCCAGGGTCGGGGAGATAAAGAAAGAAAGCTGTGTAACCGAGTGTGGCTTCTGCAGGCACTGGAGACACTATTTGTGGAAATAGCCTATGATGTTTCCAGTACTCTCTCTCTCTTCCCCCTCAGGGTGGTCGATGATCATTCAACAGCCTTCACTTACAATCCGTTGATACCACTGGGAACACTTGGGGACTACTTGTCTGAAGAAGAGCCTGTGTTGCTCAAAACACCACTCCATTAAATAAACTTCTCTAAATGGGAGGTATTTGTGTGTGGACCTTTCTGGTCGTATGTACGTACAGTACAGGTATGTGTTGTTCCAGCACACATTATATTGAACATTGGAATTTGCACGTCTTCAATGTTTAGGAACTAATCTTCATGAATGAGGGGAGGAGAGGCAGTGCAGTAGATAGAATGCAAATTTGTTAGGCAAAAATCTAAGCATCAATGAATCAACGGGCTACTGTAGTGCAAGGGCCATGTTAAACAACATGCAAGCCGCCCTGATTAGCTTAAACCCAGAGAAGTGCTGAACCCAAATGTACTTTGAATGTCCCTATAGTCTGCATGGTAAGTGGGTTAGTAAGGAAGCAATTGTTAGAACATACGGTAATAGCAGGTAAAGGAAAGAGTTATTAGAGAGCAAAACACAAACCGCTAAATTTTTGCTTGTCACTGTTGCGCGCAAACCACCACCCCACACACACACACACACACACACACACACACACACACACACACACACACACACTAGTCCAATAGCCTAATATAGGAAATATAAACTGGTAATGTCATGTGGTGGAGTTTGCCTGTCAACATTATTTATACCATAGAGAAAATAAGCCAGAGAATCAAGTAAACCAAAAATCAGGACAGAGCAACTGAAATCAAAGATGGGAAAAGGATCAATCGTTTGCACTCCAACAGAAATTGAAATATTGTAACTGACGAAGGAATACAAACTAAAGAATTAAAAAGGGGCGCCCCATCAAACTATTTTCATTCCATCCCAATCAGAAGAGGCAGGGAAGTGGATATAAGATTAAAAACCCATGCAAAACAAATTTACCGCAGTGAACTCACTGAGAGGAAAATAGAACCAATCTTACTTGTACAAACTATGGTCCCAAGAGGGTTGGGGAAGAGTCAAAACAAGGACCGAGGGTAAGGGAAGGAAGAATATAGAACATGGAAGGGAAAATGCCAATTAGATTTTATTCTGCTGGTCAGTCAATATAAGCTAAATATATTGAACACTAATGTTGGATGTTGGGTCATCCTCTGGACTCATGCTGATGTTAACAACTTTCAACCTGGCCTTCCTATTTTGATTTCTAATAGAGCATATATCTAGACTCTAGAGCAAGACCCCCCCGTGCTCTGGCAGTCAGAAATAACTCGTAGATATTAGATATTACCAGTAATACGCCTTAAAGGTGATAAAGCGACCGCTAGGGCTGGAGACAGTCTACCGGAATAATGCCAAGAATGGGTGAAATTAATAATTAATATCAATTCAACTCTACAACATTTGTCTTAGCAAAATACAAGCACACCGATGAAGCCGGTCGATTTGACATATGGCTCAAGTGTGTGTCGCCCAAACTGTGGGAGGAGTAGCGTTTCCAAAAAAAGGTTACTCTAGAAAGAATAATAAAGTGTTCCAAGTACTATAGTCTAGTTGCCCTGTTAGGGCAAACACAGTAATAAACTGTCTCAGCGATATTGTCAGGGAGTTGTTTTTGTGTCGTCACAACTTTAAATGAACTGTCTCAGAAATGTGGAATATTTGGACGGCAGTAACATTAGAGTTTTCTCTCAGTCAGTTGATTCTTTATATCCATAAGAGTCAAACCACCACGATCATGGGAAATGGCTGGGAAAGTCCCTGGCAGTCAAAATGCCCAAAGCAATCTTTATAATCTTAACTTAGGCACAAACCAACCATTTTCTAAGAACAATATTGATGTAACTAAGAGTTTCGATGAGTTAGCTATACCCCTATATATGAAAGTCAAATAACTTCAGTATTTTAGTTTCTTATTAATACTTGCACAAGCAAGTACTGTGGTCAGCTGCGTATGTATGTATGTATGTAGGCCTGTCCTCGGTGGTCTCTAATTGCCTGTTGATGGTAACGTAATTAAGATGTGTTTCAATGTTAATGGTTATGTCAAAGTCGTACAATTAGTCACACGTTACCGCAGGGAAATTTGTTTTACACATTTGACCCATCTCTTGGAGCGGTGAGCCACGCTCGGGAATCATTAGTTGATTAGCCTAGGTATGTAAGCGTGTCCTCGGTGGTCCCTTATTGGTTGTTGATGTGGACGTAACTAAGATAGGTTTCAAGTTGGGAGGGCAGTACTTGCACGCTCTACATGTAGGCCAAGTAGGCCATTTATGGCCTAGTTGTGTGCATGGCGCAAGTTGGCAGCTCGATAAGAGTGCATTTCTAGTTTATATTGGGAAATAAAGTATAAAACAAATAATAATATATCACTGTTATTTACTCAAAAAGAAAAGGTCACCTAATCGATTAGCCCTCCAAGCAGAACCCAATGGTACTGAAGTTTCTGACATTTTTGACGACACAGACTATGGGGTCCTGTTGCAGCAGTATCCTGCCACCTGGTACGCGGACATAATAAAACATAAACACCGTGTTTACGGCCTATCTGCGCTCTTTGACAACTTTTTCTCGTGTGAGGGCTTCTGAATCTGTGAAATATAAGTACCTATACATGCCGCTGCGAATATCTCCTGTGGCGCGGAAGCCGTTAAGTATTTTTAATCTTTGTTTGACCGATTTGGTCGCTTCGATTCTTCTCTTCCTTCCTTGTTTATTGACACCTCATTGTACCGCCTATCTGGCTAGCTAGTGGCGCTATAGCTATGACAGAGCAGATCAGAGGCAGGGACGTAGCCGCACAAGCCAACCGCACACCGGGAGGCGGTACAATAAACGGTAAACAAACAAGAAGAAATAAAGCGACCAAATCGGTCAAACAAAGATTAAAAATACTTAACGGCTTCCGCGCCACAGGAGATATTCGCAGCGGTTTGTATAGGTACTTATAGTTCACGATTTCAGAAGCCCTCAAAGGAAAACAGGCCGTCAAACGGCGCAGATACGATATTAGTGAGCATATTTATGTCCGCGTTCCAAAATTCCCATACGAAAATATAGTTATGAACAGGGACCCTACAATAAAGCGACATCAAAATTTCAGAATAGCTTTATGGAGGGTTCCGAGAGGGGCTACTAATCGATATGTGTGAAAACACTAAATTGAAGGCAATGGCACATTAATTAGGATCTCATCTAGCCTAAAGAAAGAGCAGTAAAACACAGAGACATGTGTTAGCAAGCTATGTCATTGTTTTTTCTATGCATTTCTCGCCAATAAATAATGCAGGCACGTTGATGACACATGAAATTCTGTGACACCAACATGGAAACGTCAACATCCCGGCTATAGCTACACTGCAGTGTATATCAGAAGAACAAAATAAAATCTCACCGACTCAAACTGTGCTTGGTCATCTTCTGGCAGGTCTCCCGTCTCGTAGACGTCGGGCTCGTTAAAGGCCTATTGGAACAGTTACAATGTTGTTATTAATATTGTTATGAATCACATCAAAATGACAGCTAGCTTGTCTTTTAGCCTGGCCAACGCCCCGGCCCATTCCCTTTTGCTAGCAAGCTGCCACATTACAAGAAACATGCCACGACGTTAGCAATATGAGTTTAATCAGCAATATAGTTATATGTGGGCGAATATTAACACAAGAATAAGCATCAATTAACCATGGAAACAGAACCTGTCATTAGCTAGCTTCAATGCTAATCGTGCTAGCTAGTAGCAAGCTATAATCGGTTAGCCGGAGGAGTTAGCCACTTACGATTCCTGGCAAATTGGCATATTTAGGATCAGCCATTGTTGCTAGGATGCGAAAACAAGGCCAGTGGGAGAAAAAAACAGAAGAAGAGTAACTTAGTCCAAAGAATGTTTAGATTGTGTTCTCCAGAGGGAAGGGAATCAGACTGTAACAAAGGATGAGATGAAGCAGCAGTCTTCTTCCACCCCGGCGATAGATAGCTGGTCCTGGATGATGTGGTCGTTTCGTTTGACACGCTGTTGCATTGGTTTGTCCACCAGGCGGCGTTACGCGGGCGGGATAAAAGTATAACAAAACAATATTTTTATTCCGTTATTTCCCCTACCATGCCGTATTATATACCTATTTTCCTTATAGGCTATAGCCTACATATAGAAATACTAAATGCATTCACTGCAGTAGTCTAGGAAATATATAACTCACTAAAGTCTCACTCACTTGTCTATGACTAGATCACTAGAATGAGTTTAAAGGGATATGTTATTCAAATTAAATAAACATGTTTTTTTTACATTTTCATGTTTGTGTTTGTCCCTTTAATTTAAATGATATACATATGCAGTAGGCTACCCATTTTCATCGACATGTTTTAAAATAACTTTTAATCTTATTCAAGCTCTTATGCCTAAATTGTAAATTGTCTCTACATTCAAACTATAGAAAATATAGCTTGTTTAAAAATAACCAACAATAATAGTTTTTTACTTAATAGCCCTGACTGACTGACTGACTGCAGTGCATATTATTGACTAAATAGCCTACTGAATACACCGAATGCTATAAATTAATTAACTATTAGTTAGTTCCCATGCTTGCTTCTTCTGAAGCTCTGACATAGGCCTACTGTAGTTTTGTATGATTTTATTTATTTGTTTTTTGCATTGCGCCTGAATGCCTGATTGCGCCTGCTTGGCGAAGAGCCATCACTTGGTGGAGCTAGAGAGCTTTTCAAGCGTGCCGTGCGTGGTCTCAGACGTGTTCACACAAGACAAGCACCACCGACCCGTGATGATGCTGAGGAGAGAGAGACGCTAATAGCTCCTACCACGCCCCGCCCCCATTGAGAGACCAGTCTGTCAATGGTGATGCAAGACAAGGAGGCATGCATCGTAGAAGCCTGCACCTTCTCCACACCACACGCACAAACGCACACACACACACTCACACAGTCACACACAGGCACATCACATGCAGGGATTGCAGGCAGCCAGCCGGAGCCAACGGAGCCAATCGGAATATACTCCTAATTGCAAATTTGCAACTCCTGTGTTCTGCAGAAGTACGCGGCACCCGAATTTGGTGTGAGAGCATTTTGAAGCCAAACTAACTGTCTTAAAGTGATGCTTTTGTTTGTTTTGTATTTCTTTAATGTAATTTGATTGTATTCTTATCCCCTCCCAAAATAACTGGAAATTGGGGTTGCTCTGCCAAATACTTCGCCTTAATCGCCTGCCATTCAACAGAGCGAGATTTCATGTGGAGGTGCCGAGGTGGTAGTGTACAGTTTTACTCTACGCACATTCGCCTAACGGGAAAACATTCATTGAGGTTTTGGGAAACCCCCTTTCTATTTTGGAAGCGCATCCGATAATTTTCCACAATGGCTGATGCGAACGCAGAATGCAACATAAAGGTGTTGTGTCGTTTTCGACCACTGAATCAATCCGAAATTATCCGTGGAGATAAGTTCATCCCAACATTTCAAGGAGATGATACTGTCATCCTTGGGGTAAGTTGTCTTCCAATCTCTAATTCTAGTGCTAGCCAATGACTTACAATTACTACGTATCATGCCACAATCTTCCAAAGGGTATAATGCTGGCCGTCAAACATAATAGGCTATTTGTCAAGTATATGGCTGATGGACACGGCAAAAATTAATCAAACTAATTAATTAAGCCAAATCACAGATAGACACTAGACAGTGATTTGTGATAGGCTACAGAAGGTGTCATGAGCTCTTGCAAGTGAACTGCTTGGCATATGGTAGCTAAGCCTACAACATGACAACTGCTCTATACAAATCTGTAATTTAACCATTAAAAGGTATTCAACACCAGTGTGTGGTCTACTCATAAATGTTTACTCTACACTAAAGGTGTTAGACATTTATTGCATATTCCTCATTAAGATCATAAGATGTCTTCCTAAATAAAAGATCAGTGAACTCAATAAGCTTGAGGCCTTGAGTTTCAACAATGTAAATCTAAATTATTCAAATTTCCCTGTCCTTTTTAATTAATCATATCTACCCTCACAGCACCTGTTATTTTGGCCTATTTTGCAGGTATTGAGCTGGTTCTTCTCAATTAATTTTGACTTTGCACACAATTATTCCTTTCCGTTTTCTAATTAGTAATAGGTATAGGTACGTAGGTTGATATGGTTAGGCTAAACTCTGTAAATTCATGGTTTTCAGCTTGGCTTTTTAATTTGTCTCAGTACAAATTGAGTTGCAGGTTGGCTCTGGCCGCTCTGCAGAAAGAAATATGGAGTCATATGGTGCAAGCTGTGAAAACAGGATGCTGATGTTGGATATACAGAATATTGCCTGAGATTCTCCATCTGATTGTGCTTTCTCAGCCAGTCATATGATAGCATCACCGCTGCTGGCCAGCTGGCAGAATATTCTATCAGTGTAAATGCAAATGTATTGGTTGGAAAGTGGGTCTGTCCTAAAAAATCATGCGTGCACAGTTGCACAATGCACACACTCATGCACATCCACTTGTGTGTGTGCATGTGCACACAAACACACAACCAGTGGGTGCATGATGTGTTCTCTATCACGTTGAATTAGTATGCAGGACTCATTGATCCTACTTTTTTGCACCAAGCAGCTTCTGGGCAGTGACCTCATCAGATGCACAGACCCTAATGAGAGTGATAATGAAGCTCAGAGAATTGTTTGAATCTCTTCTCTTGGATGGATTTAGCTTTGTCCTAGCTTTGTTGATGCAAACTATATAGAATATTGACCAATTGGCAGACAGGTATACAAGCCGAGATAAATATTGTGATTAACATCACAGCTTAATCACAGACCAGATGGATTAATCACAGACCAGATGGATGAGGAAGACTGACATTCTAAATGCAAATGCTGCTGTACTTGCAAGCTGTGTCCGGGTCAAACGTCACACTCACGTGTGCTCACACACACATGCACACGCTGCCACACACACACACACACACACACACACACACACACACACACACACACACACACACACCCACCATGTTTCCACCATGTGGTCCACACTGCGTAAAGTGCGTATACCCGTCTATTATTATGTGTTGAAATGATCTCATTCAGGCTGTGAGGCTGGCATCAGATACCATGAAATGAGCAGAGGCAAACATATTCAATGGCTCGGTGATATCAATAAACACTTCTGCATGGTCCTTTTATGCATCAGTAAGGAAAGTGTGCAGTGTTGTAATTACATTTCTATTCATGTACCCCACCCTGTCCTCTCAGTTATGCGCAGCTGGAGGTTTTCATCTCTGTAATTGCTTTGGAAGGCATTGAAGTCTGCAGCAGTCTTCATAGTTGTGTAGTATGTAGTAGTGCAGTATAGTCTCAATGTATAATTTCTTCCACAATATTTACCTAGAGACCGTGGAAAGTTTCTCCAGGAACCTGCACCTATATGTCTCACTAGAGTCGTAACTTCTCGGCCATCAGATTAGATCCGGATGAAACACATCGGCCTGAATGGCAGGCTGGCAAGCTCCAGGGGCCCAGTACCAGTACTGACAGTTGATGAAAACAATTCACATCACATCACATCACAGCAGTGCTGATAGTCAGCAGATGTACATGGTTGAGATAGGCTCTCCCTGGGACTTGTAAAAGCGACAGTGACAATGTTTTGGGTGACTGAATGATTGGTTTGTCCCACCTGGGTGGCAGCATGATGGGCAGTGGTCTTGGTAGCCAATCACTCTACGCCGTCTACGGACACGTTGATCCTAGTCAGATCTTAATAAATAGGTTTGTTTGATGATGATGATTCAAGTCTGAGTGACAAGGCATCTAGTTCTAGTCTACACTGCATGTATCTTGCACTAGTCTCTATCCTGTATTATCCCTGCATTCTTTGTCTTTTGTGTATTGTCGACGTGCAATAAACAAAATGAACTTGACATCATAAGTTCTTTATAGTCCGCCGCTGCTTTTTCTGTTATGATAAATATGTTATTTATCATAACAGACAAAGCAGCGGAGGACTATAAAATAACTGTTATTGTTTTCATTTCATGAAATATATAACTGTCTTTCATATGTCTTTGTCTTTCATCTTAATAATTAATGGAACTTGTGGATGGCGGTCAGATCGGGCTGAGACATAGCCCAAATGTGGAGTCATTATGTCATAGATCTGTCATAGATGACTGGCCACATGACGTCATATCCATATCAAGCCACACCATTATTAAAACCTGTCTTTTTTGAAGGCGCAAGTCCCTCCAACATCTGGTGTTCAGGCACGTCATGTGGCAGCCAAGTCTATGGGGGATGTTTCCCCCATGAATCTGCAAGCCCCCAAAATGATCAGCCCCCCCAAAAAATCAGCATGCCCCCCTGTGACATGATACTGGCAGCCACACTGGGCGCCCCTCACTTCACACGAGTGTGATTATTTTTGTCTCCTGAGACACTTTCAGGGCATGACAAACACACACCATTGCATGCCTTGAGCAGTTTATAGCGAATCATACATTATGCCACACTATGTTTGTGACATGAAAATGCAAGCAATGCATTTATTTTCCTTCGATTTCACACGTCTGGTTTTCATCGTATATAGACGTCCACCTATACAGTAGTGCCCTGGCCTTTAGGGGTTTGCCACACTGCCACGATGTGTCAGTAATAACCATACTCAGCCTGTATTACACCCTGAGGCATGGCCTCTGTGTTTTATTCACGGTGATAGGACACAGCTGTCTTTCCACTATTTCACTGTCTAGAGGATAATGCACCATCCGTGAGGCCAGATTGTCCCTCCTAATCCTGTGGCTTGCAAAAAAATAAAAAAATAGAAGTGCCACAATGAATCACACTTTATTGGATTTAGTGTTATGAATACTATTGTGGCTGCTGTAAGCCGTGGCATTTTTAATTTGTGCTCTTAGGGAAATGCATCATACAATATTCACCAGTGTCACATGTGCTGGGTCATCTGCATTATGTAAATGTCAGTGGATGATTGTAAGTCATGATCAGAAAGCAGTATAAAATAATCAGCTTTTGAATCATGGCATTAATATTTATGTGACAATCTGAGACCTGTGCCCTACTGTACACAGTAAAATCTTTAGTGTTTTTTTGTATCCATTTATAGCTCTGAAAGTTGTGTGCACACTCAGAGCTAAATCAACATTGAGGATTTTACTGTGTAGTGGTTGTTTTCCTGCCTTTACCACTGCAAGAGCCGAAAGAGCCTCAGCAACATATAGGGGATGAACTGGTATTTGTGTTAGCATTATGTTATGTTTTAGCTATTGAAAAATAGCAGATCTACAAGCTCATAGCGCGCCACCAAGTGGCGCGCTATGACCTTGTAGGTCTGCTATTTTTGAAAAATCGAAGAACCACTGACATAGAAACATAGCTTTTTCAGAAAACTGTCAGGATGTAGAAGACATTTTTAGAATCTGGTTTCTTTCTCTTACATTGTGTATACGGGTATTACAGGTACATAAGAGTAAAATTGAACAATTTATTTGGTTTGGATCCTATTATTATGGCAAACTCATAATTATGTTAGGCTTCAGATTGTTCGAGGTGATTTGTGTACAATGTGGAGTTTGTTAAATAAATGTCTTGGGCATGTAATCCTGTGGGGATTACAGTAGGTGTCATATACTGTAGCAGCACTGCAGTAGGCCATCTGAACTTGACTGACCGTGTTAGCATAAAGAATGAACCATTAATAGATATAGATAGAAGTATGTATCTATCACCTGACCAGAGTCAGACCAGTAGTGTGGGTATATACAGGACAAGCAGAGATTTTTGTTGACCAGCTACATCAGCTAAGAAGCTTTGGTGAAGGGTCGTTTCTTTCTTCTTTTTTTAAAGATTTGTTTCGGGGCTTTTCTGCCTTTATTGATAGTATCAAGTGAAGAGAGATGGGAAAGAGGGAGAGAGAGAGAAGGGGAGACACTCAGTGTGAACTGAGTGCCACGTGTTGCGGGCCGCGTCTGTAGCATCCTGTTGCACACATCCAAGGACCTGAGCGTCCACGGGAAGAACAGATTGCTCCGTTCCATCCTGTAAGTGTCCACTTCAGTTTGCACTCCCAGGAACTTGCACACAGGGATTCCGTGAGATCAATTCATTTCACGGTGCACCGCTGACACTGAAATTGACTGAATCAGTCACCACTGTGACTAAGTCAGAGAAATATACCACAATAGCATAACAACCCATCACATTTCCTATATCCTCAGTTCCTCACAGGAGAGCTTTCATCCCTAGCGTGCACTACGGCTGAACGATCATGATCAGTACATAAGGACATGCAAGATGTGACAGGATTTAACAGGATATTAATAGGAGAGTAACAGTATCAATAGTAACAATAACAAGTAACAGGATATTAATTGTAACAAGCTGTTCTGAAGTTTGTGTGATGTACTGAGGTCTGCCAGTAAGGTACAGTCCAAACTCCCGGCCCCCAGGCTGTGGTCCACCTGCATCACTGAGAGCGTCTCGGCCAGCCGGCGTGGTTGGATGAGGTAGGAGGTACAAGAACATGACTCTCACAGTGCTCAGCGGCATCCCACATGCTAGCTGTATACCATGTATGATGATGGATGATTGGTTCATGCTCCTGGGTTATCGCAATTGCTTTTTTTGACCATTTATACTGATCTGCTGTTGACCAGGCTCCCCCAGAGCTCTATTCTTGGCCCCACTCCTTTTTTTCACTCTTAGCTTGTAGATCAGCTATTTCCGCAGAATGTCCGGCCGTGCCCACAATACGGACGCCGTGTTTAAAGTTCGGTCCTGTATTTAAAATCCTAGTAATGTTTCATTTTCTTTTCATGTCGAACATGACAGATGAGTAGGTCGACTTTCCTGCAATGAAATGGGTAAAGAACCCCACCACCTGTGTTGGTCACTCAGTCCAATGGAAAACATCGGCCGTTAAGGAGCTATTGATTCTCTATTTTCTACCAACCATTTATAATTGTATGGATTGCCTGTCCTTGACTACTGCTCCCTTGTGTGCTTCCGACAGTCTAATTTAGAAACTCCACAGCACTCAAGGCCACTGCACTCAAATTTGTGGAAGGACCCTTTTTATTAATAAGAATGGAACAATTCAACTATTGTCTTCAGGGAGAGATGAAAGGAATTTGTGTGTGTGTGTGTGTGTGTGTGTGTGTGTGTGTGTGTGTGTGTGTGTGTGTGTGTGTGTGTGTGAGTGTGTGAGTGTGTGAGTGTGTGTGTGTGTGTGTGTGTGTGTGTGTGTGTGTGTGTGTGTGTGTGTGTGTGTGTGTGAGTGTGAGTGTGAGTGTGAGTGTGAGTGTGAGTGTGAGTGTGAGTGTGAGTGTGAGTGTGAGTGTGAGTGTGAGTGTGAGTGTGAGTGTGCGAGAAGAGATGAAGAACTTCTCTGATGGCCATTGCTCTTTTCTGGGTCTGGTAATCGATTTATTTCCCCTGTGTCAAAGCCTCAAGTAAAGTGGCATCACTGGATATGTGAGCTGACATCACACATTGAGTAGGCAGGTGATGTTACTGAAAGTGGGTTAATTATTTATCAATGGCCACTTAGACACCGAGACAGACACAGAGTGAGTACGCATAGAAATTATGAGATCTAATAATGAGCATCTCCAACCCATTTTGTCTATCTAAACTGGCTCCGGGTAGAAGACAGAGTTAAGCAATTGAAAATGGGATTGACATTCAAAATTGTAAATGCCCTCAATGCCCTCAGTACCTGCATACCTGACTACCGGTAATTTACAGTGAGCAACACCCACGGCCACAATACTAGCTGGAGCAAGAACGACGACCTGGTTGGTACCAGTGCCACATTTTTTAGTGATGATATTGAATTGTGTTGTTATTTTTCATTTCATGTCTATTAATTGATTGCATAGGGCCTAAATGGAAACAAGACATATATATATATTTTTTTGTGCTATCCCTTTTAGACTGTAGAAGTGTTGCTGTTTTTACATTTCTGTCTAAAAAACTATTCAATTAATCAATTTAGGGATCGTTAAAGGACACAGTTTAGAAGATTTAGAACACTTTCCTGGGGGTCTTTATGTGTGTAATATGTGGTTTTAAATATTTTTGATTTTAGTAGTAAGCCCAGTGTCTCTGATGTCATCGACACTGGGCTCACTTCCTTCCTGGACTACAATTCCCATAATGCTTTGGTGCACTGCTCCTCCTTGTGGATAGGGGGAGGACTGTCTTACTGAGACAACATGTAGTGTGAGCCCTGTATCCATGACATCAGAGACACTGGGCTCACTGCTAAAGTCTAAAATATCTAGTACCACATATCACACACAAAGACCCCCAGGAAAGTGTTCTAAATCTTCTAAACGTCATTAACATATATTCTTTTGCAAAAAGGGTGAAGTTTCCCTTCAAGGAATTGGACCGTTAATAGGGAATCGTTAAGGAACCGGTATCGTTAAATCCTAAAAGTGTCTGGCGTATATGGTAGTCCAGCCTGACAGTGTGTTGCGGGTTTAAATCCTGATAGCCTTTGCTACGTGTCACCCCCCATCTCTCTCCCCATTTCCTGTTAGACTACTGTATATCCTACTATAAGCCTAAATCCCCTCACCTGTGCAATTTCCAGCCTCTGCCTCAGCCAATTGATTGCCATGGCAACCCCACACCTGCCAATTGATTACTTAACCAGTCCACTTTTCACAGTCAGTTTGCACTCTTCACACACAGGCATGACAGACAGATACAGAGATCTCCATGTGAGACACAGACAGACAGTTAAAATGGGTGCTATGATTACGGGTATTGCATACTACAGATATCTCCATTATACAGTATGGGCACAAAAGAGACACAGACAGATAGTTGCTATGGGTGCTATGACAAGTTGACAGGTATTATAGGTTCCCAAGTTGCATCGTTCCCAAGTAGGCCGGTTGCCGACGCAATGGGTACGTACAAGTCTAGTCAGAAAGACAGAAAAGGCCCTCAAAAAACATCTTAAAGGAAATAAGATATTAGGGAAAAAATCCTAAAGGAGCCCAACCCTAGTGACAGTGATGAATTGGGCTGTAGTTTCTAGTTTGGACATTGCTGTTGCTTAGTCATGTCTGATAGAACAGCAGCTCGCCTGACTGTGGTCATGCTCGGCTTAACAGTTGATTCTCATTCTCTGTTCTCCTCCCAGTGCTTCTTGCATATGAGCCGAGCTGGCAAACAGGCGAGCAGGCAACATCTGGTGTTCCAGCAAACCATTGACAGTGCATGGCTGAATACATGTAAACGGATGTCCTTGTACTTAAAAAAAGAAAAAGCTATACAACATGTATAATATTTAAGTAATTCTGTAAAACCTGTGTCACTTGGCAGTTGTTTCTTCTGTGAGGCTTTTCTGTCTATAACACTTTTCACCTGGAATAGGTAAATACGAAGAGAAAACCCAGACCCGACATGTCCACCTCTTGATTCCTTTGCAGCAGAGCACACAAACTATCCAATTATTAGACAGAGTAATGGGACCGGGTCAAGAGCCACAATATTTGTTCTACTGTCGTACATCAGAGCAGATGCAGTTTCCACAGCCCTCTCCAGAAAAATGGGCAAACTTTGTCCTCTCTCTCACCTTCCATAGGCCCTTCACATAGTTGTTTTCCTGTCTAATCGTATTTTATGGTGTAATGATTCCGCAGCTCGTTTCCCTATGACTCAGCAGCAATTTAGGAAGATGAACAGAAAGTAAAGTCCAGGTTCATCCAATTAAATCAGGAAGAGACTTCTAGGAGGTATAAATAATGACGGTGGAGGGAGGGCCAACTGCTGCTCCAAATCCTAAGTGCTGTATATTGGAATCAAATCTTATAAGATGTCCCATATGCATATAGCCGGGCCAGAGATTCTAGAGTGTTCAAAACGGGACAGACTTAATGAGATCTATTTATTAACTAAACGCAAAATCAATATTGTACCTCAGTGCTGCTGCTTTATAAATTACATGCAGAAAGGTAGACCATTTCTGTCAAATTCACTCCCACTCTCTATATCAGCTCATATGCTCACATTCGGCTCTCTCCTTATCTCTCCCCTATATTCATATTACATTATCTGCTGGACATGGTTCGGACTGCGTGCATATGTGAAAACAGCCTTTGACACCATTTTGGCTCTGACAAGCACACTCTGCACTGGCAGCGAAGTTGCTGTTATTTATCATTTATCTAGTATTTATTTTTAGTCCGCGCGAGCATGCGTGTGTGAGTGTGCCAGTCCTAGATAAGACCGCATCGATTCCTTGAGACGTTTCTGCCAATTTCTCTGCTTTCATGTTGGACGGGGAGCTGCGACTAGCAGACATCCAAGTTGCTCTGAGGATGGAGCTTTGCGGAGCATCCTCTCCTCATTAGCCAGGGAGGGCCTTTGCCCAGGATTCAGCCTGGGCTGCTTCTTCCGTCTGCCTGCCCGCCTGTGGCATTCACATGCTCACACACGTGCATTCGCACAACAAGACCCCCTATAGCATATTGGTTCTACACTACAGTGTATTAGGCTGGTGATGAGATAGCCTGGTATCCTGAGGAGAAGGGAAATCCAAGGGACTGTTTTTTTCCCCCCTCTGCATAACCGGGACCACACTCACTCCATTAATCACAGCCGAGTTTATCGAACTGACACAGGAGAACACTGACATCTACACTAGCTAGGACATTGGCTTTCATTGTTTTCTCAGAGGACTCGCATTGGCAATGACATTTTTCACGTGGCCTACAAAATGTAAACAAATAAGCGCAATATACCGTATTGTGCCGAATATAAGACCACTCTGATTATAAAACAACCCCCATTTTTCAAGACTCATTTGTAGAAAAAGAACATTGAATGTCAAATAGTCTCTAGTCCCCGATTATAATACGACCCCGTTTTTTAGGATACTTCCATTGGAAAGAAATAAAACCCTAAAATTAGAAGACCTAGTTGACATAAACACTGCCTTAATAATGTACAAGGCCCACCACAATATTCTTCCACCCTGCATGCAGGAACTGTTCAAAGCACGAGAGACCAAACTACAAACTCAGGGGAACTGGTGTATTTAAGAGAAATAACGCAAGAACCAACACCAAAGATAAATGCTTATCCGTAAGAGGGGTTCGTTTATGGAACGTACAGCCTGGATAAGGATCTGAAAATGTGCTCATCAGTCACCAAATTCAAACAAATGTTTAAATCCAAGGTAATAAATAGAAACATTAGAGTATCCTAGTTAGAAATAAGTATTAGTAAATATTAAAACCAAATTAATAAATTCATTTAAGTATATATACAAATGCAATTATTAGTAAGTAACGTATAAATATTACAAAGAAGCAGTATATAGAGGGTCTGAGTCTTATCATTCCATACACAAACTCAATGTGCAAACTGTATAGGACCATTTATCGATTCTAGTGGTGTAGCTTCACTTCCATATTGTCACGCTGCAACGGACCATATTGACAACCAATAATAATGTATGAGGTTTGATTTTTCTGTTACTCTTCTTTTTTACTTATTTTATTATTATTAATATTATTATTA
The DNA here is from genome assembly GCF_964188405.1 of Protomyctophum parallelum. Lineage (NCBI taxonomy): Eukaryota > Metazoa > Chordata > Actinopteri > Myctophiformes > Myctophidae > Protomyctophum > Protomyctophum parallelum. The sequence continues at coordinate 28,742,469 of NC_139703.1, read as the reverse complement.
ATTATGTTATTTTCTTAGTTTACTGTCTGACAGTTTTGTCAGCTCTACTATTATTATTATTATTATTATTATTATTATTTTGTTCTGTAAACCAATAGGGTAGCTTCTAGCTTCAGCCTACAGCCCTTTTCGGGCCACTCAAGTGTCTGTATAATGTATTATGTCTTGTTATACATGTGAAATCACCCAGCCAGGCATTCACAGTCACACTGCTGTATTTGATGTAGCGGATCTTTTTTTGAACTAACATACTGTGGACTTTGTAGCCTCTTAACCACTTAAAGTCTATAAACTTTTGACTGGAGTCTATCAAGGCTCTATATTGGTCTCCCTTCTTTTTTTCCAAATCTCTTGTTGTTTAGTGGTGGCAAAAACAATCGAGTCAGCAATGCATTGCGAATTGGCCGTGCACGATTCTGCATCCATGCAGCAACATGACAATAATCGATTTAAGGATTATAGCCTGTAGCCTACCATTTATAGATTGATTACACAGCAGTTTCTTTTCTTACGATATTTTTTTGGCTTTTTGCCTTTATTGATAGATGTACAGTTGGTTGACAGGAAACAGGGAGAGAGATGCAGGGAAGACATGTCATGCAGCAAAGGTTATGACTCGAACCCATGACACACTGCCCAGCGCTGGAGGGCTGGATTACCAGCCTAGGTGGCCGGACTGATAGGCCGGCCTAGGTCAACACAGCAGTTTCTAAATGAAATATGTTGTTCAGTATATCTGACTGCTTGTATGACTGATGAAACATTTGCCAAGTTGTGCAGAAAAGTGCGATTACAAACCCAATGCAACATACATAGTTCACTGACGCTTGACGGCTCCCTGAAATTAATATTAGGATCACTGCAGTCACAATCCTGCAGTGATGTTCTGCTCATTTCTCTTAGCATTTCAGCTGTCAATCCCTTTGATGCTAATTAAATTCCCTTCCATTATAAAGTCTCCAAAGCATTGCTCTCAGGGCCCTTTTATTATCCAAATTGGCTGGCTGCATCATTCTATCATTTGCTGCAGCTGATTTACTGAGCAAATCCCTTAAACCATGTTGATTTTCGAAACAAATCTTTTTCTCTGCATGACACCCATTCTATTTTTGCTTCATATACCAATTCCCCAACACCCAGTTGGATTTAGTATCTATCCAGTACTAATAATATAACAGTACGGTCATATTGCTAGAAATATGTGCTCATTCTGTATTTGTGTTTTGTTCCATTGTATCATTTTGTTTTGTCTGACTGATCATTAATTATTGCCATAATGTGGTCATTAACAGGACTCACACACTAATGATGTGGTACATCTTATTATATGTTGGCTAGGCAAGTGTCCTCCGACACCCATGCTTTTGAGGATCTCTGACAGCTTGAAGTCCTATTTAATTGGGGCTGTGTACCAAATAAGCACAAGTATTATAAATGTCCATTGCTATGTCAAATAGCCCGCACTATTCACTCAAGCATTCTTTCTTCCCTTGGTTTGGTTTTAACCACAGTGTCAGCTATCGGTTAAGACGAGCTCCATTTATGGCATCTTGCTGCTAAGAGTTCCAAAAAGCCATTTGTAGGCTCCACAGTGAGTTTGGCAGTACCGGTAAATGGGGAATTTACAAAGCATATTTCTTTAAATTATCTGTAACACACTTTTACTCATTTTAATTACTTTGCCTCGTGGCACAGACTCGGAGTACAGTTTGGGAGAAGGCTATCAATTAAGTGGAAATTATGCTGTCCTGCTGCTTTCTGGGCTGGGAAGGAAAAGATCCCGGTTCTGTGTAGGACCAATAAATAACAGGTACATTGTACCAGGTAAATAGGTCCCCAGGGGTCGGCACATGGCCCTCTCCCTTTTCCCACTCTATACTAAATCTCTGACAAGCTCATAATGTGATGCTTACTCGCTTGTGACGCATTGTGAACCTCGCCTTTCTTGCTTTATCCACAAACCTAACCTAACCTAACACCTTGTCATGCACTCCTAATGAGAATCGTATCATCCTCAATTCTGCCACCTCCAGATCCTGTCTTTTCACCAGTGCCACCGCTTCGGTTTCATTTCATCCACAGTCCTTTTCCATTGCAGGAAGGGACGTTGAAGGGGAAATGTGAAAGTTATGAATAATAAATAGGCTAAAATAAAAACGTATTTTATTGTATGTGCATTTAATGTGACGGAGCTCCTTCTAGATATCCCGGAACGCAGCAGGCAGGTACTGGCGCTCGGCTTGGACCAGCTCCAACACAAATTAGAATTGTCCCCACTCCTTGGGGTGTTTTTTTGTCACTGTATATTAAGGATTACGAGTCTTGCTCAGTGACACACTTCGACACATTGCTGTCCTTGAACTGAACCTGGGACAACCAGGGCCTCTGGCTTCCCTGCAGGCGGGAAGGCCATCCCCTAAGTTAAGCCATTCTACCCTGCCTGCACTTTCCTCTTCACCTGTCTTCCAATCCTCATTACTTTGGATAGTTGACCCCATTACATTGGTATAAGCCAATCGGGGCCCTATACTGAGATTGCATATATACAATCTCCTGAGCACAGAGAGAAGCCCTGCCACTTTCACAGACCTGCAGGCCGTCGGATACAGATATTTGTGAATTTTATGTACGCACGCAAAAGTGAAATGCACATTGAAAACATGATGATGCCCCTTTAAGAGTTGACTTTCATCAGAGTGAAAAATCTGGCACACACAAATAAAATATTCATTGCTTTATTAAGGTGACTATACCGCTGTGTCTTCAAGGCATTTTCTTGCTACATTTTAGAGGATGCAGTCCGAGCAGAAAGATGCATGTCAGACTGGGGCTGAGTTACAGACAGATCGAGTTGAAAGTGGGTCGGCTGTCGGCCAGTAAGAGCAGATCATAGTACTTTTTAGACCACAAGAAATGTGATATTCCCTTTGACATAGGAAACAGCAACCAGCTATATGGTCTTTGAGTAGCAGAGGCTGCAATCAATGCTGTCTCCATCCATGCTAGCATAAACATACCCAATCTATAGACAACTCATCTTTTATTCAAGATTCATTTACATTATGTAAAGACCAAGCATGCAACCTGTAATGTATTGTCCTTGACATAATCAAATGAGATACTGAGAACAACCACTGGAGCAGACACAACTGACACACTGTCAGTTCATACAACATCAATCCAATAGAGCGTCGCAGTCCCGCCCCCCTAGACTTTTCAGAAAGTATTTATTTAAAGACGTTTATGCCGCGGACAAAGCCAACTCTTGTCGTCACAAATCATGACAACAAACAAAACATTTCGGGCTGAACAAATAATTAGAAGAAGAAAACAGCAGGTTACAACACTTATTTTTGTTGTTTTTCTTTTTTGTAATTATTTGTTTGGTCCAAAATATTGTGTTTGTTGTCATGATTTGTCACGACAAGAGTTGGCTTTGTACGACGTTTATAAGGTCTTTAAATAAATACGTTTTGAAATGTCTATGGGAAAAATGCATTGGAAAGTTATTTCCTGGGCCTGGCGTCGTCATGAAAGGGGGCGGGACTGCGACGCTCTATATACTACTGTCCTAGTCCTATCTCCTATAAAATGAAGGAAATTATCTATTCTCAATCTGTGTCTGCCCTCAGGCCATTCTCTTGCATTTTTAGTTAGTTGGTCAGTCAATCTGACATTGCACATGGGCATTGAGAATTGCGACAATGTGACAAAGGTGATTTCCCTAGGCAGTGACTGAAAAAGATCCCAAATGTGTGGACTCTGTTGGCATACAGTATGCAGGGACTGACAAAGAATGATGATTTGTCACTTTCCAAAATGTAAGCAGATTATTGTATTTTTTTTCCACAGCTATGGGATCTGTAGTCTTGATCCCATAGCCTGTATGTACGACCATACCGTGGTTATAATGGTTGTTTGGTTGTCAGGGTGACTGTGGTATAGGTGTGTGAGTTGGCCTCTGCTGGATGGAGATGGGAGAGTGACTCAAGCGAGCAGTAGCCTCGGTCCCAACCTTCTCATCTGCACAGAGAAAAGGCTGGTCACGACCTAAGGCAGAGAGTGTATCGTTGGAAGTGTCGGGTCGGATGTATTTTCCCAGGATACCATATTTTCCGACCAGTCACAACAGATTTGTAAAACGTCAACGTAATTTCCTTGAGCGGTACTAACGCCAAAATCTCGCTAGGTCTTGCCCAGCATGAGCGAGCAGTGCTAGGGTAGAGTAAATTGATAGACAGTTGTTTCCAATTATCTAATTGTGCTCTCTTTAATAGTAGGCCTAGCACTGCATCTGGCCTCAGGGCAATATGCACACACACGGCAGCAGTAAGACAGACGTGGTTCAATTGACTATATTTACACAGTGGTCATTTTGCTCTCACATCATAATTAGCATGTGGGGAAGAAACACCCGGGGTGGCATTATTTCATTAACTTAATAGCAAAATGGCCACCGTGTGAATATGGTGAATGGTTGCCGTGCAAAGTTATTTAAATGCATAGCAAGCAGCAGGCACATATAATCCTGTGTTTTGAATGTGTTTTGTAAGCTTTAATTACAAAACTGTTTAATCAATATGGTTTTGGCAAGAATGCTCAAAACACTGCACTGCAGTGACATAGTGTAATAATAATAATAATAATAATAAAGCTTTATTTATATAGCACCTTTCAAGAACAAGGTCACAAAGTGCTTAACAACAAACGGAACACAATAAAGAACACAATAATAATAGCAAAACATTGGATAACAGAAAGTGAAAAATACATAGGAAAATACGTAACATTCACAACTATAAAGGATTAAAAGCAGCTTTATAAAAATGGGTCTCCAGGAGTGATTTAAAACGAGGAACCGAGTCGGCAATTCTGATTCCCAGGGTCAGGGCATTCCACAGTAAGGGTGCACGGACTGCAAAGGCCCGGTCGCCTATAGTTCTTTTTAAACCAGTTTTTATGGTAAGTAGAGCCTTGCCTGAGGATCTCAGCTCGCGGGCAGGCTCAGGGGTCGAGTAGGTCCGAGATGTATGCCGGTCGTGGCCTTGAAAGTAAAGAATCTTAAAGTGAATTCTAAATGAGATTGGCAACCAGTAGAGGGTGGCCAGGATAGGGGCGATATGGTCAAACATTTTTGCCCCTTAAGAGGCGGGCTGCGTTCTGGACCAATTGGAGCCAGTGAATGGATTTGTTTGAAAGACATGAGTAAAGGGAGTTGCAGTAGTCGAGGCGTGAGTAGATGGTAAATGGTAAATGGTAAATGGTTCATTTATATAGCGCCTTTATCCAAGGTGCTTTACAGAGATTGTGCATTACATTCACCCATTCACACACACATTCATACACTGATGGCGGCGGAAACCATGCAAGGCACCAACCAGCACATCAGGAGCAATTAGGGGTTCAGTGTCTTGCTCAAGGACACTGACACTAACTCTGGGGGAGCCCGGGTCCGAACTGGCGACCTTACGGTTACCATCCGGCCACCCTTGAGCCACTGCCGCCCGCATCACTATGGTTCTTTGTTTTAATGGCTTACATTGAAACTAAGATGATCATTTAGCAAAGATGCTTTCGGAAAAATTACATTGACCTTTTGGAACTGGTTACAAATTCGCTATGGTTTCTGGGAATGGTGAAAACAGGAGAAATTCTGCTTTTGCCTCACATCTACTGGAAGAGTTGACTCATGCACTCGCTCACTTATTCAAACCATAACATTCAAATAGACTTCTGGATACTTTACCTCCACACATCTACACAGAGACACAAACATAATTAATATGCTCACTAACCACTCAAGCCCAATTTTGTAATTGGTTGTACGATGGTGTCGCACTGTCCAACAATAGCAGATCTACATACAACCTCACATTGTGTCGCAAAGCAACGCATTGTGAGCTTGAAGATCTTGAAGAAACTAAAAATCTTTGAAGGTTTTCGCCTATAATGACATGCCCAAAATAGAGACACCATGGTTAAAGTGACTAATATATTATGAAAGGTTGTTAGTTCAACCCCTGACACCAACAGGTGTCTTCCTTCGACAGCCGGGAGCTCCCAACAGCGGGTGCTGGCTGGTATTGCAGTTATGATGCCCATCAAGGCCACAAAGCCACCAATCCCCAAATAGCTGAAAGGGTGTGTCCCTCACTACAGGGCACAGGCAACCCCGCATCCTTAACTCTGCAGAAATTGATATGTTGAAGGTGGCTCGTATGTCTGAGTGGGACATCTATCTAGGTCGGAAAGCTTATCTTAAAATTATGTCCACTTTAAAGTAAACTACAGCATCTTTAGGCCAGTTTACATCAATCATTTGCAACAAGCTGTGACTTATTAGTTTTTAAATATTCATTAATGGTTTTAGTTTTTATTTCATTTTTTAGTTTGGTGTTTGGTTTCACCATTATTTCTGTTAGTTTAGAATAGTTTAGTCTGCATACTGTAAGTAATTTTATTTCAGCTTTAGGAATTGACTAGTTTTTGTGTTAATTTTAGTTGAAAGCGTGGATAACTTTAGTTAAGTCGGGGCGTGAGAGGAAGGGTTTGATTTTGGAAATGTTGCGAAGGTGGTAGAGTGAGGACTGGACAACCTTTTTTACATGGCCCTCCAGGCAGAGGTTGGAATCTAGGGTGACACCTAGGTTAGATAATGACCACTAGGGGACACTTATGTGGCCATACCATAGAGTTATATATCTATAGAGAAGACACCCGAGTTCTCCTCCCATCCACTTGCATTAAGTTGCTCAAAAGCGCATGAGGCGGATTCACTCCTCCTTCCTGGTAGGAACAGAGTGCATTCTGGGATTGATTGGTTACAAACACATGAACGCGCTGCCGTTGACTATCATTGTGCCGTTTGTGCGCGTTCACGTATGAAACATTCGTTCACGTGTCATGGCCCCAATCACATGAACGTGCGCAATGATAGTCAACGGAGCAGCGCTGGCTCGAGCTGCACTACCAAATCCGGCCACTATGTCCATTTCGCCTCAGGGTTTCCTCTGGGTGCCTTCTCTAGAAATATATACTCTAAGGGCCATACTCATACATGTTTCTCCTTATGGGTCGGTCAATCGATGTGAAATTGCATATGGGCATTGGCAAATGGTCAAATTGGTGATGAACTTTGCAAAATGTAATTTGGTTAGTATTTATTTAAATTTTGGACACTGTATATAGATCTCTAGTCGCAGTCCCAAGTCCCCAGGCCCCAGTCTCTTAGCAGTTGTTTCTTTTCTTCAGTCCATCCATCCATATACATGTATGTACATCTCAGTCAGCAGCATTAATTTACATGTTAAAGTATATGTATATTTTGTTTGAGTGGATTTAGATTTCCCAGGAGTCTGTGTCCCTGCAGTGCAAGACGGTTGTCCTGGTTTGTGTGTGTGTGTGTGTGTGTGTGTGTGTGTGTGTGTGTGTGTGTGTGTGTGTGTGTGTGTGTGTGTGTGTGTGTGTGTGTGTGTGTGTGTGTGTGTGTGTGTGTGTGTGTGTGTGTGTGTGTGTGTGTGTGTGTGTGTGTGTGTGTGTGTGTGTGTGTGTGTGTGTGTGTGTGTGCGTGTGCAGACTCCTCGCAAATCCTTGGGGGAGGTGGCAACTCTGCATTGTCACTGTCCAAGCACTTTCAGCAACAGAGAGACATGGATTTGTGATCGAATGTCTTTCACTTTCCCTTATTTTTGTAGTGGTGTTTTCCTCTCTAAGCTCATTATCTCCTTGTTACTTTCCTGTTAGCTTTTTTCTCTCTTTCACTTTCTCCGTATCTTTCTCTCAGATTGTCCTCAGGAAACCAGATTGATGTGCTTCCAATTAGCGCTCGCTCGTTCTCGTGTGCTCTCTCTCCTTCTCTGCTTTCTCTGTCCGCCTTCCTCTCTTCTGTCCTCCCTCCTGTCATCGTGGTGATGACTCTCCACCTCCTCTCCACTTCACACAGCCCCATGAACAGAGCAAAGCAGAACCATTCCCTCACTCATATCTCCTCTCTCCCGTTACTTATTCTATTGATATATTGTGCAGAATGCAGATAGCAGGGCGTACAGTTCTGTTCTGCTCCACTTCACTTACTAACACCCTGATCCGACAAATGCCTGAATTGACTAGATACCGTAGCAGTTCACAAAGTTTATGGTAAATTTCCATCTGTAGATTACCCCTCAAAATAGCCATATATACTACATACATCCTTGAAGACTACCTGTTCATGTTTTCACTAATCATCACTATATAGCAGATCTATGATGCAATGATCCATGTGTTATGTCTACATTATGTCCATGTTATGTGAAATGTTGTCTTGTTGCAGTTTTTGTTTTGTTGTTTGTTTCTTGTTTATCTAGGAATTGTATTGTTTTGTCTTGTTTTGTTTTGTCTGGTTGAATTGTTTGTAAAAAAAATGTCTTTACTGTACGTATGAAGTGTATTTTGTGAATTGCGGACCCCCTTGAAAACGAGATGGTTCATCTCAAGGGATTGTTCCTAATAAAGAATTTCAGACAAATAGTAATATACGCCTTGCAGAGCCATGTGGCCTAGACGAATCCAGGAATGGGTCTCATGGTCGCAGCTTACGTATTTCCTGTAGGCGGACTCGACATAGCTGCGGGGTTTAAACCCTCACCAGGCGCACCTCTTCTACTATAGTGAACGGCAGAGTGACTGATGTTTAGTCTGCCTCAAACGTTACTCTTTTACCTCCTTTTTACTAACACTAACATTACAAAGATGCCCAGAACATTGTGATGAACCTGTGTAGTTTATGGCTGCTCCAACAGTAGTGGCAACATAAAAAAGAAAACGGAATGTCAAAATATCCACCGCGGTGGCTGAGACCAGAGCCATTGAGTAATGGTTGAGACGAAGCAGTGAAAGGTCCTGAAAGATACATAACGTCAGTCTTACCCAATACCCAATCTTTCTGTTTTATGAACACAAGGCTGCTGTATTTTATACCTCATACTAAGCATTTTTTATATATATATATATATAACTTTTTATGTTGCCACTACTGTTGGAGCAGCCATAAACTACACAGGTTCATCCCGATGTTCTGGGCATCTTTGTAATGTTAGTGTTAGTAAAAAGGAGGTAAAAGAGTAACGTTTGAGGCAGACTTCATCAGTCACTCTGCCGTTCACTATAGTAGAAGAGGTGCGCCTGGTGAGGGTTTAAACCCCGCACCTACGTCGAGTCCGCCTACAGGAAATACGTAAGCTGCGACCATGAGACCCGTCCCTGGATTCGTCTATAGGACAGGTTGTTATAGCGTGAGGCGGCTTGATGTACAAGGACATGCCCCAGCCCCTGGACATGGCGCTATTAGTATGCCGCAGGCCATGGACTTACCCCCAATCCAACCCTTGATCGAGTGCCAAGCAGGAAGGCATTGGGTCCCATTTTTATAGTCCTTGGTATGACCCATCCAGGGAAACCCTTGAAATAGCTGAAATACTACTCCACAAATAACCCAGAAATAGCCCCAGATATTATTATTATTATTATTATCGGCACATGCGTTATTGCAGTGTAAGCCTCATACTTGTGGAGGTACGGTGCTTTTGTGTTCATTCTTGTCAGCAGAGCGGATTATGGAGTATGTTGAATTGTGCTAATACTGGATGTTCCTCCTGTAGTGAACCGTGCTCAGGGCTGGCAACTGGTAATGATTTTGTTATCTGAGAGGCTTGAAGCCTGATTAACTTAAAGGATGTAGCGGCCAGTGGCAGGCTCAGCCTTTTAATGTCTGCTTCGGAGTGTGTGTGTGTGTGTGTGTGTGTGTGTGTGTGTGTGTGTGTGTGTGTGTGTGTGTGTGTGTGTGTGTGTGTGTGTGTGTGTGTGTGTGTGTGTGTGTGTGTGTGTGTGTGTGTGTGTGTGTGTGTGTGTGTGTGCGTGTGCGCGCGCGTGCGTGCGTGTGCATGTGTGTCAGAAAGAGAAAGATACAGAAAAGGAGAAGATAGATAGCAAAAGAGACAGATGGACAGAGAGGGAGGTTGTGATAAAGATTATGAAATAGTGTGAGACAGAGATGGAAAGTTGGATGCCTCTAATCCCTCTGGGAAATGACAGGAGGGTTGCAGGGACAGTCTGAGCCTCAGTCTGAGCAGATGAGCAGATACTATAGTATAGAGTAGTCCATAACACGTAAAGTCTGAGCCCATACTAGTATACCTGTACACACGTAAAGGGGCCAAAGAGCTCAGCATTGCGACCAACCCACCCGATCTCAGTAACTTCTGTCTTACGGCCCCTTCTGTGACACACGTGGAACTGCTTCGCCCTATAGTCATTCTTCACATTCTAGGAGGACAGCACTGCCCGGCTTTCCTCCGTGGTGAAAAATAGTGCTTGGCGCTGGCATTGCCTGAGTTATTGTACATAACTCGAACAACACTGAGTCGCTTCTAGCGGCCTTCGCAACGTGTGGCGCGGTGACTCGCTTGCCTAATGGCTTGCTTGGCGATGCGTCTCGTTGCTCAAGCGCACCAGAGACAGCGCGCCTCCGCCGCTGTAACTGTTTTTTGAGCGGTGCCTAACCGCTCCAACACACAGCTACTGTACGTTGTCGGTTCACCTCAGTGATCAGCCTGCCATGCATGCATAGTTGCGTACATGCAGGAGGAGAAAAGGGACTTGCAAACGGGGAGCGATAAAACGCACCTATAGTTCATTTTCAATGAGACCTGCGTTTTTGCTCTGAGAAGTCGCGGTGCGACAGCGCAAGCGTATTTACGTGAGCGCGGTTGCGTGAATTTGTTGCGCGCGTGCCCATTTCGTGCACACGCCCGCAACTCACCAGACCTGGATTCGGTTTAGCTTTTTTTATGCTTGCGTTGTCGCGCCCCTCTTGAGCAGAGCTGAAGGAGACCTGTCATTGATCCAGGTAACAACGTGTGCGTTCCTCGCTCCCCATTTGCAAGGCCCTAAATACATCCCTAATGTTCTTGACATCTTGTCAAACTGTGCCTCTGAATGTTTACCTGTCATCCCCTCATGATAAAGGGAGTGCTTCTGCTTCCATGTGGAATTAGGATAGGTAGCATAATGTTTAAAAGGAACAGTTACACCTCTGCAGCCTCCTCTCTCTCTCTCTCTCTCTCTCTCTCTCTCTCTCTCTCTCTCTCTCACACTCTGTCTGTCTCTTTTGCTGTCTCTCCTCTGCATGTGCATGTCTGTGGGCTAGAGAGAGGGTCAATGAGTTGGTGTGTGTGTGTGTGTGTGTGTGTGTGTGTTTTCATGTATATGCCTCAGCATATGAGCATGTACAGTAGGCTATGCAATATGCATGCATAATGTATGCGTGCCTCCAAGTGTTAGTGTGTATGTAACTGCAGTATAGATGTACAGTATTTGTGTGTGTGTAACTGTTAGTGTATCTGTATACTGTAATATAATGTATGTGTGTTAGTGTTTATATATATATATATATATATATATATATATATATATATATATATATATACAGTATACTATACAGCTACATATAGCCTATATATAATTCATTGTGTGTGTGTGTGTGTGTGTGTGTGTGTGTGTGTGTGTGTGTGTGTGTGTGTGTGTGTGTGTGTGTGTGTGTGTGTGTGTGTGTGTGTGTGTGTGTGTGTGCCTCGCCTGCCCCTCTGGCAAATGGAGAGCTTTTTTGTTCCCCAGGGTCCCGCCCACAAGAACCCTGTCTACCAGCAGGCCCCCCATTTAAATTCAACTAATGCATCAAACCACGTTTCTCTCTCTCTCTCGCTTTCCCTCTCATGTCTCTCTCTTTTTCCCTTCCTGTCTCTCTCACACTATATATATTTTTTCATTTTCTCCCATTTTCTCATTTTCTTCTCTCAATCTTCTTCAGTCGATTCATCTCTCTGTTCTCCTTGTTTTCTTCCTGCTCCTTCCCTTATTGTCTGTTGATTGTAACTTACTCACTCTCTCTCTATCGTCTATCGCTCTCACTCTCTCTCTCTCTCTCTCTCTCTCTCTCTCTGTCTTTTTTGATTTCCTGTTTTTTAATCTCACTTATCACTTGTTTTCTTTTCTAACTTTTCTAGACTCTCCGTTTGTTTTTGTTTTCTCTTATCTATAAATAGGCTTTACACAGACAGATGGACATGTAGGTACTAAACAAACATGCAGAAAATTGCAGATACAGGGATTAGATAGTGTGCAGTGCATTAGCAGTATCATATTTAGCACAGGCATAGATTAGTACGTACATATACAGAGGAGCCGCTGGAACAAATGCCCTGCAAAGGGCTGCCTTCTCATCCATCTTATATAACACCGCTGTCTGGCAGAAACCTCCTATCTCTATATTTCCAATGTGCATGGAAAATAGCTGTGGGCTATAGCTGCTTATCAAAGGGCTATATGCTAAGAAACAGCCATTTTGATGTGAAAGTTGTTACGTCTGAGCGTAGGGGTTTATAAATATTTAACCTTTGTCGGTTTTCTGCTCTATATGTAAAGTGTCTTGAGACAACCTGTTGTGATTTGTCACTTTAATAAAATTGAATTGAATGGAATTGAACCATTGACTAAATATAACTACATTGATTGATTGAAGTTCTGGAGTCACATTTCCACCCGCCAGCGACGATATGACCTAAGGTTTTTGCTCAATTGGATTGTATTAGGCCTAATTTAATTTTAAACAGGTAGATTACACATACACTGTGTGTGTGTGTGTGTGTGTGTGTGTGTGTGTGTGTGTGTGTGTGTGTGTGTGTGTGTGTGTGTGTGTGTGTGTGTGTGTGTGTGTGTGTGTGTGTGTGTGTGTGTGTGTGTGTGTGTGTGTGTGTGTGTGTGTGTGCGGAATCTAATCAGTTGAGATATTTGTTTGTTTATCCAAGTGTGATTACAGTGGTAGAAATGTGATGGGACAAATGGAGACAAACACACTTTACGCTCACACACAGGGACATGTTAGAGTATTATAAATAATGTGGAAAAGCCCCAACCGTGCTGTCTTTTGACAGTTCATTATGTGTCTCTCTTTCGTGAGCCAATTATTTCATGCATACAGAAGAAGGCAGAGCTGAGACTCCATAGACGCTCTTAGCCTTTGTATTACTGCAGGATGTTCTGAATAACAGTCTTTGATCTGGAACCAAAGTGGAGAACATAACCTTATAGCTGAAAAACTAAAAGTAGGACATTGGCTGCATTTGTGCATCTTTTTAAATAGTACTGTAGAGAGAACCTATTCTGGGAATTATTCCATCACATTAGGCGAACACTCAGGCGACTCAGCAACATTGGGAAACATTTGGCCATGTGTGTCGCAAATACAAGTAGATCTGCCATGTTGGTGTAGAGCAGTGGTACTCAACCATTTCTGGATCAGGGCCTACTACTTGAAAATCTCAAGAGCGCCCACCCATCTGACCACTTTGCAGACGGGTGCATTTTCAAAGCATGTTTATTTGTGTTCTTCTGGCAGTCATGCGTCACAATGAAAACTCATTTTTCAAAAATGACCACAGGTTGAGAAACACCGGTGTAGAGGGGGAAAAAAGAGGAGAGGACCAAGGGCCCTGCAGGGCAACCCAGCCATTGACGTACACAGTAGGGTTTAAGTACTTGATGAAATGTTTGTGCTTGGCTGCATGGCTGACTCTCTCAATACGTCTCACTTGAAGTGCCTGGATGAATAAACTCTTTGCAGTCTTTCTTCTATTGAAGGTCTTGGAAAACAATTTATTCACAACAAATCACTCCCGGGGCTCCAGTGGTTTCTACCAATTCAGCCTGAGCTCAAGTTAAATCACCAGCCCTTCTATGCAGGTGCTATAGTCAATTCAACATTTCCCCCAGCCTAAAGCGATTTGTTTTATTCTATCTCCCGTAACGTGTTATTGGAGTTGATGTCATTGATTTCAGTGCAATCGATAATTAGGTCTACTATAATATTATGTCATATTGCACTCACAATTTCACAACGCATCTCGACCGTTAGATCAGCTATGTTTTCACTACTTTTTTATGTTTCGAAATTATCATCTATAATGACATAAAAATAGTTAATTGCCCATTATTAATTGACTATTTTTTCAATTTTGCGATTATCGATTATTTTTGAGTGGTGCAACCACTCCAAGGAACAGCAATGTCCGTGTTCACCTATGTGTTCACCTATGTGACGTTAATGAGCCAATGACTATGAGTACCAGTAGGGGCGCTGTTGTGCCAGAAACAGAGAGAGTGATAGAATTAGTGCTGCACTGTTGCCTTCTAATGAGAGAGAGAGAGAGAGAGGAGGGGGGGGGGGGGGGAGAGGGGAGTTGCACCACTCAGCTCACACGGGTGTGATTTTTATAATAATTTATAATGTCCACAAAAATAGTGGATCAACATCTTATGAAGGACCGTCCCCTAGAGGACATGAGGACTTGATTCAGGGCTTCAGCCTGCTGCTGCTGATGAAAACCTCTGCATCACCATATAAACCATTGCACAAACCCCCAGGGTTTCAGGGTCTGAGTGATTATGCCTTCTTGGCTTTGCTGTTGTGCAGAAACCATGTGCAGGTATCTCCAATAGTCTGTTGGGTGAACAGCACTGAACACAAACACGATGATTTGTTCAGCTGATCACCCCATATAGCAATGATTTGATTGGCTGAGCAAAGTACATATTGGAGATAAAAATCACACCTGTGTGAAGTGAGGGGCGCTTATCATACTCGCTTATCGTACTCGCTTATCACACGCTTACCATACGCTTATCATCGCCGACTTCTTACTGACAGTTGAGAGTTGAAATTAAGCATCCTATAATACAACATCAATGTTTGTGTTACACAATGTTTTGTACTGTTTACAATATGACGTAAAATTGTCCCTTCATTGTCAATAGGAATTTAATGTTTGTATAGGACAAAGTTTGTGCACACACACTAAAAGCTGGACATAGCGCTCCTCAAAAAGTGAGGGCAGAAAAGTGAAGAAAAAAACGGATTGGCCGGAATGACATTTGTTATTATTTGATTGGCTGAGCACGGAATGTGATGTATAATGATAAGAGAGCCCCTCACATCACACAGGTGAGATGTTTTGTAAATTAATGCTCTTCTACTTTGTCATACTACAGAGCCACATAAAAGTAGCAAAAAATAGCAGATCTACAAGCTCACAACTCTTTGTGATGCGTTGTGAGCTTGTAGATCAGCTATTTTTGCTAATGCTTTTAAAGTGAAAGTGGTTTATTCTGTGGGTTTTATATTGAACAATAAAACTGTATTATCAAGAGCGTGTGACTTAATAATAATTACATTGGCTCCATTGGAACACAGGTTCTTTCCCCCCATTTTCCCCACAGTTTTGGACATACAAGGATTCCACCCGACAGTGACGATATATATGTTCTCCGTCCTTGATTGATTAGCAACAGCAGCAGCTAATGAATACAGGTGTTGCTAATGACTTGATTATTCAGCCATCTTATGAACAAATTAAGTGTCTGCAGTTAGTCAAGGGAGTCGACAACAAGGTCAGCTGTTGTTCTGTTTTCTTGTGCACCGCTCTAGTCTAATCTATATGCGCCATGTCTCGAGTATGTCTGTAATCTGTAATCCAAGGACGTGCACACAAGCATTATGGTCCAGCTTCACCACAGAACAACACATTGGGGACCTGGACGGTTAGCTCAACCTAACCAGCCTGGCGTGGTGCTGAGGGTTCGACTCACGATCCTGACAGCCTTTGTCGTGTGTCTTCCCCCCCATCTCTCTCCCCATTTCCTGTCAGATTACTTTCAATCTATCAATAAAGGCAGAAAAAGCCAAACAAATATCTTTAAAAAAGAACAACACATTGGGATTTGTGCAGCTTCATTAAAAAAAAGAAAACGGCACACATAACGTACTGTAATTTATTGTACCGTATCAATAGCTAAAGACTGTACATGGAGAGACCACACCATTAATAGAATGCCTGGTTGATTTAAAATCAGACTTGTTATAGTGCACACAGTGATACAATATTCATAGAATTCTAAAACCACTACTGTTTGATAGTTTCTATAATTGAATATTGTATTGCATTACCAGACTGGATGAAAAAACAGTCTCCTTGTCCTAATTATAAAAACCACTTTCACATTCGTCTGAATATCCACTGGTGGAAGACAGAAATACACAATACACAAAAAAAAGCCCATCAGAATGGAATATGAGAAACAGATGCGTCTTGATCACATGACTACAGAGATAATGTAAAGCGAGTTGCGTGAGGAGTAAAAATGTGTCTCATGTTGGTGCTATAACTGGATGATGTGAATAGATATTTTGTTCTGGCCTCCAGGGAATGTGAAACTGCAAGCAGTTTCAAGGCGATCGGTCCAGCGGTGCTGGAAATTAACTGCTCACAGGGGCGAAAATACAGTCTCGGCCACACATTCGGCCTGGCGGAGACAAACATACCTAAAACAACAATTCTCTGTGGCGTCATTTGGTCCTCAAAAGTATAGGCCTAGTAATTGAAGCACACACACACACACACACACACACACACACACACACACATGCGCGCGCACACGCACAAACAGAAAGACATGCACTTAAAACTCATTTACAGGCCAGGCAGCATGCTCCCTAACAGCAGAGTGGGAGGAGTAGCTAGTACACAGTACCACACTGTGTTTTATTGTGGATATTATACAGACCGGCAGTCTCTCCATCTTTGTCAGCAGCTCCTACCTAATATCTTACCAGCTGGCTGCCTGCGAGAATTAAATCCGGGTAAATCATTTAGTAGTTGTCTAGACAACATGCTGGCTAGTTCCTTAAAACCTACTTTGTTTTATTTATATACTTTGGTAGGCGTCGTGGGTGTACGATGAGGTTTAATGAGTTAAATACTCCATCGTACGACGGGAATCGCATGCCGAATATAGCAGATCTATAAATGTAACACCATATTATTGTATACTACGTAATACGTATAGATAGACGTACGTACATACAGACAGGCGTACAGGGTGCATTTATAGATGGATATCTCTGAATACACAATTGTTTTGACACGGGACAGAGCCATATGGCAAAGTATTCATCAGACTTTAAAGTTTGGATTTGTGCAATAAAAGCAGAGGAAAGATAAGTGCAACGGTCCCTTGTGAGTCAGGAGAAGTAAGAAACCAGCTTGGACGCTTAATTCACCCTTTGTCAACCTTCTGATTGGTCCCTGACTGACTAACCAGCAGGCTCTTTCTGCCTTGTTCTGCCCTGGTTCCGCCTTGTTTATGTTGAATTTGCTAAAACTTTTTTTTTGGAAAAAACTAAAAACAAACATGATATGCATTGCCCAGTCACCATGCTGCATCTGTGATGTTCCTTTTTACTGACACCAAGTTTAAAATAAGAATTGAGTGCACAGAATATCAATACGAAGCAACTGAAAAACATGTTCTTTCAATGGTAGTGGATGGAGAGAGAGGATTTTTGTCCAACCACGAAACGGCAACCAATGAGTACGAAGGGCACAACCACGGGCGGGACTTGACAAAGGGTGAATTGCATGCCTGCTGTTGAGGGGTGTTGTCTGGGCATGACATAATGTGTGATTAAGTGGATGGGTGGCTGAATGACCCTGGAACTGCTGGCAGGCCACATTCACTGGATGATTGATAGATCTATATAGCAACAACAAAAAACTAAAACAAAAAATCTTTTTTCACGGTCATGTATGTACACTACACACACACACACACACACACACACACACACACACACACACACACACACACACACACACACACACACACACACACACACACACACACACACATAGAAGCACATGTACCCCAGCGACCCTCAGCATCAGTTCAACCTCATCTATTTTCTTATACCTCCACTTCTACTCTGGACTCCAGCGGTTCACTTCCCCCTCCACCGCCCTCCGCTGCTGTCCTTGCCTGCGAGCGCCGCTAATGGAGCCGCCTGTGATGTGATCTTTGTTCTCTGGAGACAACGCGCTTGTCCCGCGGGGATGGGGAGCCGTCACTGCACTTCACTATCACTCGACAGACGAGCAAACGCGCGCTGACAGGCAGGCACATGGCGGACGCATGCACACTGACACACACACGGGCACATGCGGAATGCATGCAAAGTCGCCGGACACACCCACAAATGCAGCCATTCACTGACAGGCAATCGGGCACATGGAAATACATGTGAACACAGACACGCACTGCATACACTTTATCACTCACTCACTGACACACACACACACCCACGCACGCACACATACAGAATGATATACTGTTGTGCTGTTCTACAGGTCCAATGCAGAATTGCAGATTAGAATGACATGTCAGGTATTGATGTGTTCCATTACTTCATCTAATGGCAACAATCCATTTATTTTGTTTTAGTTGTGTTGACACTTGAAGTCAATAAACACCGTTGAGGCGTTAAATCCCAACCCATAAGAATACAGTTAGTAAAGACTGATGATCGATAGATCATCACACACACACACACACACACACACACACACACACACACACACACACACACACACACACACACACACACACACAACACACACACACAATCTTAGTCCATTGTGTGCGATGATGATGCTTGGTTCAAGGAGGGGGGGGGGGGGGGGGTTTCAGCGATGTTGCCGTTGATGCCACTTGATGTGGCTATCAAGGCCAATGGCGTGAGCCGCATAGATCCTCATCCATCCACAAGTGGGTCAGGGGAGCCCGGACATTGGAGGAATGCCTGCTTCCCTCTGGGGTCGCTGGAGACATCTCTGACCTTCTTTGCTGCTGGTTGCTGTCATGTATTTGTGAGATTGCCCTCAAGCTGCTTGGGGGTTGATGGCAGTACACTTCAGCAGGTCTTTAGTATAGTCCTTCTTTTGTCCACCGGTGGCATGCTTTGCATTGTGTAGTTGACCGTAGAGGACTCGGTGGGGCAGGCGGTGGTCTGATGTGTCCTATATCCACCGTATAGGTGCTTTTTTTGGCCACGGGCACGCCACGGCTGCTTCCATACACATGGATTTTGTGCTCTCCAGGATCTCAGTGTAGGGGACCCTATACGAGTGTGCGAGTCCACGTTGGTTATTTGGGTTGTTTGTTTGACATAATGAATGAATGAATGCATTCATTACTGTATGTCTGGAGTCAATAAATACCTTGCAGTTTTGAGTTTATTATATGGGGCTCCATCTACACCTAAAAGTAAAATAGAGCTATTAATTCAAACACAAAAGCACACAGACACGCATTGACATTGTGTTCACAGCGACTCCTGTACTGTAGGTATCTTTATTGCTTCACAATAAAGATACTGTATTTTAAACAAAATATGCTCAGAATTGCGATGCGTTGTGAACTTGTAGATCAGCCATTTTTGTAAGTAGGGCAAAAATGAAAAAAATGAAAGAAGTTGACATATGGAGATACTGACAGCGACGACATTATATGCTGCTGCCGCTGACTGCATTTTGTTTTCTTTCCACAGGGGAAACCATATGTGTTTGATCACGTGTTTCCCACCAACACCACCCAGGAGCAGGTCTACAACATCTGTGCCAAACAGATCGTCAAAGGTGAGTCAGAGCTGGCATTCTCTTTCCAAAAGGCTTTTGACACCGTGAACCACTCCATACTGGTTAACAAGCTAAAAGCTAAAAGCAAGCTCTCAAAGGGCACCTACGGACGGCTGCAATTCGAAACTGGCCCCCGTAAAATCTGAATCCCCCACCCACCCCTTTTTCCCTCACTGTATGTGTCTTTTCCCCCTTTTACCTTTTATGATGATTTCATGTTTTTGGCTATATAGAAGTGTATATTTGTACGTCTCTAAATGTTATGATGAATTGAAAACGGTGGACCCTCTTGTAAACAAGTGTAATACTTTATTATTTATTTACAGTTTTTGTATTGAGTTGTGCTTGAAATGTATTGTAATTCTGCAAACTGTCAGTCAATCAATCAATCAATCAATCTTATCCACTATGACACACACATGGTGAGACATACTGTACTGTCTGTCAGCTGACAGCTGATAGGCCTCAAAACCCGCCAGCCTGCTCTTATCTGCTGTGCCGATTAGATTAGGCTTGGGCGGTATAATTTTTCATACCTTCTTGACATATGTCATATGGGGTAGCTATCAGTGATTTTCAACCTGTGGGCCAGTCGCCCACTGGTGGGCTATGGGGATACTGCATGTGATCCCCACTAAGATTTGAATGATTTAATGAACATTCATATTTAAAAAACATTATTACAAAAATGACATGACACCTTGACAATGTGTTTTCATTGTGATACCGATAAATGGCAACATAATTGTAAATGTTACTTCCATCGATCCAATCTAATTGAACAACGTGGGCCCTGATCCATAAAAGGCTAAGAAACCAATCAATAAAAAGTAAAAGCTGCTGATAGAATGTATTAGATTGTCTAGCCTACAATGCTGCTAATATGATGTTTGCAAGGGCGGCCTTAAGGATCAGGAGGCCCCGTTCATGACGTCATCATTTTTATAATTATTATTCTTTTGTCAGTGTTTCGGACTTCAAAGCATGAACAGCATACACAGCCAAGTAGAAAAATACACAAAAGCAGCTTGAATATTTTTTTTTTACTTTAAGGTATAACTGGAACTGGAACTGGAAGGCAGCATAGGCTATACGATGATGCAATCGCAACTCTCAGCGCTGCTAATGCAGTGAGTGCACACACTGGGAAGTGGGAACAATTACAACCAAACAACACAGGTCAACGTGACATGACAGGTCGAGTACCTGTCATGAGTGGTTAACCAGGCTTACAGTTTGGCTCAGCACCAAGAAACGGAGGATGTGCTTTATTTTTTCTTCACTATTTGTTTAAATTTATGTCCCATGGAATCATAAATAGATCGGAAATAAGCACCCTTTTGCCATAGATGTAGCATGCCTTATTGAAGGGCACAATGGATGCCAACACATCATAGTCATATAGGCAGACTGTCAGGTCACGGTGACTAAAATCATGTAGTGGCTAATAAACTGCTGTTGTAGTTGGAAGAGGACATCTCAAGATAAAGTTTTGTGTGGCAATATTATATATATATATATATATATATATATATATATATATATAATTCCTTGTCTGTATTATTGACAGAATTTAAAGATTTCTATATACTGGGCAATGCCTTGATAACGTCTAAACCTAGTATCGATTTACTTAACAATCAATCTCTCTCTCTCTCTCTCTCTCCTCTCTCGGATTGGCCCCCATTTCCATGCATTAGCGCTCCCTTGTGCATGCATTATACTGTCTGGTATTAAAGTGTTTGTATGAGCAAACACTTACCAGAACATGATGCAATCAAATGATGCTATAGACATGGACATTTACAACATAACAACATGCACGCTAATTTCACAGGCACGGGCGTATCTTGGAAGCGGAGATTAAATAAATTACCTGGAGATACTTACGTAGTGTCTTTCTTTCTCAGAATGCCCCCCCCCCCCCTTATCTTGGTTTCATGCTAGGGTCAAAGAGAGTGGAAGGTCTCATTTGTAACTGAATTTTCAATCTTACTCTGATGTGACTTCCTAGTCAAATTAATGTTATATAACACAGCTTCCGAGCTAGAACAACCAATTGGAAATGAGAAGAAAATGTCAAAAATATAAAATAAAGTTTTCTTTTTTTGGTAAATGTTAATTTAAATTCAATTCAAATTCAAATATTATTGTGCCAGCTTAACCACTTCCAACCTGACAGTTTAAGATACAGAAAATAATTAGAACAGGGTGAGCAAAGACAGTCATTTTCAAAGACAGGCCAGCTGCTCGTAAAAGATAAGTGTCCAGGTTGAAAATCCCCCCCCCAACCTCTCTCTCTCTCTCTCTCTCTCTCTCTCTCTCTCTCTCTCTCTCTCTCTCTCTCTCTCTCTCTCTCTATCTCTCTTACTCTCCTGACCTGTCTGTTTGTCCATCTGTCCCTCTGTCTGTCATTGGCCAGTCTCTCATTTTCCGCTATCTCTGTCGCACGCACGCACGCACACATGCACGCACGCACACACGCACACACACACGCACACGCACACACACAAACGCACACACACACACACACACACACACACACACACACACACACACACACACACACACACACACACACACACACACACATACTTTCCTTTTGTGTCCACCCTTATTGTGAACTCTGTCGTCTGCTGCTCTCCTTATCTTCTCCTGTCTTCATTTTCTTCCTGGAGTCGGGTTGCCGCCCCTCTGTTCCTCGATGCGTGCTGCATATTTATGTCAAGGCTGGATTTAGCCTGAGCATGACCGGAGATGGCTTTCTGAAGGCAGAGCTGAGCTGAGCCGTGAAACAGAAGGATGGGCAGATTAGAGGAGAGAAGAGAAGCTCCAATATGGAAGGGGGAGGGAGGGAGGGAGTGGGCTTTGGGAAAGGGCGCCACATGGCTCTGGCTAACAGCCATTATGCTCTCAGTTCTGCTCACCTGCGGCATCCCATCTTTTAACCTGATATGATCTGATGTGTGTTTGACTTTTAGAAGTGATGTTTACGTGTCAGGGGGGTTGATGAATTGGAGTGGAGACTGGAGTGGATGGAGAGGGTGCTTATGAAAACAATATTAGCATAAGTGTCTAAGGTTAAAAGGTGCCTATTTGACACACATTTATATGCGTTTCATTAAAAAAATGGGAAGCAAAATGTCAGCCACTGATTGCTCTATGGTGACTTACTGTACAGCACTGGGGGCATAGCAGCATGCATTATTTTGTGAGAGAGAGGTAATTTCCCTGCAGTGTAGATCATGCTGAGTATACAATACACAATCTTTATTATGAAGCATATTGTGCCGATCTTTATGATGGAAGATGCACAGAAATAGCCTACGGTATGTGCTTGTCAACATGGCTCTGCTCTGGTGTGCACGCTAGCTGTTCCAGTCTGCATGCCTACATATTGTATCATTCTCACTTTCTGTCCTTCAATTAGTGTCTGTGATCAAGTGCAATATATATATAAAAAAAAATAGTGAACATGATTTTAAGCACAAAGTTTAGAGTTAAAAAAGCGCTTAATGTAGGCCTACCTGGGGTTTGTAGTCGTACCTATAAGGGCTGCAGTCCGTGCCTAAATCCTAAATGTTCCCCCGATATGTCTGAAAACTGTTGTCTGCTCCTGTGAGGATGACCCCAGCTACTGATTTTGGGGAATAAAAAGACACCTTTGGAAGGACACCTTTCCACTTTCACACAAGATATCTCCAGGGATTCATGCTCCCTGGAAGATGACGCCTAACTATTTGTGTGACCCCATGACCTTTCCTCTAACACTATGCTGCCTATAGTGCCGCGCACCCCCCCCAATGTAGACTCCAATGCCTATAATTTATGACGTTTATAAGACAAGACAAGCCCCATGAGCCTCATTTCTTGTCTCATTGATATAATTTGGAACAGGTTGTGAGCAGGCTCTTAATTGGCTCATACCTCCTGAAACGTCTAGCGTCTGACACCACTGCCATGGGCGCAGAACGCTTGTCAGTGAGCCGATGTATTGTATGAATGCTCAGAGCTGTGAGCCATCAACCATAGCTTGTCTCACACAGTATAAACTACTGGTTCCCAAACACTGGGTCGGGACCCATTTGTGGGTCACGGACACATATGTCCCTTTATTTTTTTGTTTCCTACATTTAGTTTTTAATTATTATTTCAAAACATAAAAAAAAAACATTCTTCCAAGAAAAGCTACATTATTCATTCATTAAAAACAAATTAAATGTTTTCTCAGTAAGTAATTTCATGAATAAATCAAAGAAACTCCATAAACAACTCCTACACAAGCTCACTGTGTGTGTGTGTGTGTGTGTGTGTGTGTGTGTGTGTGTGTGTGTGTGTGTGTGTGTGTGTATGTGTGTGTGTGTGTGTGGGTCATTAACGCAGTGTGCAATTTACATAAAAATATGCGTGCACATTCCCATTAGGGGATTAGGCCGTGGACGAAATGCAACTCGAAAATGTTCAAATCAGCCTCATGGTGGCGCTATAACAGGCTGAGTAACATTTTTACCTATAACTGCACCAATCTGCATTGAAACTTTGCATGCACACTCCCTATAGGCCAAGGGAAAACATACCTTGGCCTATATAATGCGTTCGCATTAATTTCCTAATAATATTGACTCAGCCAGACAATCCGCTGCACTTCCCCCTCTTGAGATTCTAACTCCCTTTTTCTGTTGACCTCCAACTTGTCAGTAAATGACTACATGGACGGTCATCATAGGTCACCATGAGGTCATTAAGTTCACTGTTAATCAACTAGTGGAATGACATTTTTAACAAATCCTACATTACTAAATGAATGGTCAAGGACCACATGCAATACTTCCAGGGACCACCAGTGGTCCACGGACCACCTGTTGAAAACCCCTGATCTAATGTGATCCTGGGCTCTACACACCCTCCGCCAACCTGGGGAGAGCAATGGACTTGAACTCATGGTTCCTTCATGCATGAGTGTCCAAGGAACAAGTTATTCCAACCAGTTCCTTTCCCCTCCATCAGGCTGGCCAGGGGGAGACAGTTTAGAGACCTGGATTACTGCATGTTTTTTGTGAGGGTACCTACCCTAGGGGACACGGGGAGAACATGCAAACTCCACACAGAAAGGCCCCAACTCCGCCTCGGTTATGGGCACTGATGGAGAGCGGAGGAGAGGACACGCCCCCAGCGCCCACAGCATCCCGAGTGGGAATAAAACCCAGGACCTTCTAGCTGTGAGGCGACAGCACTACCGACTGTGCCACTGTGCCCCCTAAAACATGCCTTTTATAGCACCACCAGGGCACATTTTGTGATAGGCCCCTATTACTCATTCAGATTCTGTCCCCAAATCCCCCAAATCAGTACACATGTGATCATGGCAGATCTGTCCAATATTTCATATTCCATCCTAATTGGCAAACATTGGCTTCCAAAGTTTGCAGGATTGGCCCGTTTTGAACAAAATGCCTCCTATTATGTTTTAAATGTACTAGGCCGGTGCCCAGCTGTAGAGCACTGAGTCTGTAACGATGGAAGTTAAGAGGCATGCCCAAATATGGAGTGTTGTGATGTCAGAACAGGCCAGCATGCCCAAATATGGAGTGTTGTGATGTCAGAACTGGCCAGCTCCATATACATGTATGGAGCGTGGGCCTTTTGTGGCGGTTCTGGACAACCGGGTGTCCGACCGACTCGACACCGGGCACTGCACCCCCTGTGTGGAACGCGTGTGTCGAATTCGGTGGGGCTAATGGTTTTCGAGTTACGTGCATTACAGTACACACGTACAGACAGACAGACAGACGTACAGAGATGTGGTGCATTTATAGATAGATTTCTATATAAAGCAATATGACTTTTTCTTTCTTTCTTTCTTTCTTTCTTTCTTTCTTTCTTTCTTTCTTTCTTTCTTTCTTTCTTTCTTTCTTTCTTTCTTTCTTTCTTTCTTTCTTTCTTTCTTTCTTCCTTTCTTTCTTTGTGTGATCTACTATAGATGTACTGGGAGGATACAATGGCACCATCTTCGCTTATGGACAAACCGCCTCTGGAAAGACGCACACCATGGAGGTACTGTACATTCCTGCTGTGTTCATCAAAAGAACCTCCCACACACACACACACACACACACACACACACACACACACACACACACACACATGCCCCTGTACATTTCAGAACTACAATCCATCTTCTTAATACACCTCCTCACATTATCCGAAAAAGCCCTTTCATGAAAAGAATCTCTGCAAGCTGTTTACTGCATCTATGGCCTTCTTTAACACCCTCATCAGAATTCCTGCCTCTTGTCAAAGCATTTTGTCCTCATGTAATGTGCTAGCTCTCCTTCTCTTCTTGCATTCTTACAGGGAAAGCTGCATGACACTCAGGGTATGGGAATCATCCCCAGGATCGCAGAGGACATTTTCGAACACATATTTGCATTGGACGAGAACCTTGAGTTCCACATAAAGGTTGGTGTGGACCGTACTGTACTCCGTGCCACTTTACTCTGTGCTGTACTCTACTGGCCACTTTAGGTGTTGCAGCTGTCCATGCTCAGACATACATACAGACACACAGAGACAGATATACATACACATATTGCTACGTCGTGGAGCGGTTAGGCATCGCTTAGTCTCGCGTTACCAGACTGTTGCCTCCGTGATTTCCAACCGCTTCATCATACAGTCTGGGCCAACGGAAAAGGTCTCATGAGTATCCGGATACAGCGGATGTGGAGTCTCCTCGCCACTTCCATTTCGTCTTTACAGTCGCGCATATTTATCCTAATATAAATAGAAAACATCTAAGGCTATATAGCTTGTTGCTTAGCAGAAAAGGAAATAAAAACATGTATTTTGATTGTGGAATAGTTGTCTGGCTACGCGAGACTAGGCCCCGCTCAAAAGTCTCTAATTCTCAAAGCAATTGCTGCACTGCCAAGTACACAGCGTTGCTGTGCTTCGGTGCTCTCTGCTCGTATTTAAATTTGGTTATTGTATACATACTTTTGGCCCTTTTTTATGCAAATGAGTCATTGCATAGAAAATGCGCAGTGCTAATATCCACACACAGTTAGAGTGAAAGCTATATTAGCATCTTCAGAGAGTTGATGGTCACTGAAGCGCATTCATTAGAGTTGTCACGCACAGCAATTCCCTATGCTCATGGCCATATGGGCACTTTGGGCACGTGCCCATGGGCCCTGGGCACCAGACATAAAAATGTGTTTGTTACTGCCTGACTGTCACTCTGGGGCGGGGTAGACGGCCCGGGAATAGGCTAATATTACAGCATAAAACCGCCCAGAAACGGACAAAATGTTCACACATGCATGTGGGGGGCCAGGGGCCCTCAGAGGTGTTAATCCTGCCCTGCTCATGGCAGCACGATTGTAGTCAGGTCTGTTTGTGACGTGAGTGCATATTTTGGCCCACTAAATTAGAATAGGTATATATTTTATTTGCATTTCATAGTTTGCCATGTAGTGTACCCAGTAGGAGCTTTCAGCCTGCAGTTTTCAATCATCAATCAACATCCTTTCAGGGCAACTGCTGTGTGTCATTAATTCTATACAGTATGTGTGTCATTAACTTATTCAGTAGTGATGCTTTTAAACATCGTGTGTAGCAGTTAATCACTGACTGTATCCAACTTTGAAACTCGGACTCACTGCATGTCACCTTGAGAATGTGAAACGGACCTGCACAATTGCACAGCTTCCTAATATATAATGAATAAGCATGCATAAATGAGACATAGCCTGCAGAGTTAGTTCAGTCAGACATACTCGAGGGGGTTCATGCCATGCACAAAGGCGCATACTATATTCTAAGGCTGTCCCAGAACATTCAGGGTTCGATTGTTCGCTCGTTAGGGTTGGCACTCGAATCTTAATTAATGGGCTTGTGTGTGTGTGTGTGTGTGTGTGTGTGTGTGTGTTGGGAGAGACGAGAGAGATTGATAAAGAGATCGTCTTCAGCACTGCGCTAATCATGTTCAAGGCGGGTATCTCGTGTTGAATTGCAGCCTGGTTAAAAGCACTCTGAGAAATTAATTAATTAGAAACAAATGGTCCGGATGTTCGCTCGAAAATTCCTGCTGAAGTTCGAGTCCTATAAACAGGGCTAGGGTACAGCCTTACTATACTCAAGGGGTTAACATGCTGCATTACTATGTGGGCGTATAAGTGTGTGCAAGTCCCACACGTCATTCGCCGATGTGGCAGTCAGCTGACCAATTGGGTGGGCTACTTAAGCTCACTAGACTGCATGCTCTTCCTGCCTTCCTCTGCATGATGGTTCCTGGTTGTATGTGATATTTTCTCCCACCTCCACCCCACCCCAGCATGCTCCCCATGGGGGTTTATTGTATATCTATCTCCCTGCTCTTTATCTTTTATGATGGTGTTCAATCGTGCCGAGCAGGGAGAAAATGCACTCGAAGCTTTAGAGATACAGGGCTTTGAAAATCATGTTATAATGGAGGCTCAATGGAGCTGGATGGAAAAAATCCCATAGCTGGTGGGGACGGAGGAGCTCCATAGCAACCGTAGCAATGCTAAAAGGTAAATTGACGGTCACCACTTTCATATATATGGATTATACGGGTGGGTACTAACATGTTCGTAGATGGCTGATGCCGTACCCTAGCCTAGGGGATACGATTATAATCACAGATTAGAGTAATTGCAATGAGGCTTTTCCAAGGAGAGTCACTATAGTCCCTCCCCTCCATACTGTGGTTAAAAGTAGACGTTATTTCAGTGTTGAAACCATCCCTCACGGTTCTCATGCTCTTCTTGCCAAAACACTGCTTGTCTCTGCAGAGCCGAGGATGTTAAATCAGATAAAGAGGTTTCAGCAGAGTACAGAATGTCTCCAGTCACACAACAGTCTCGCATAACCTCATTTATCCCGACCTCCGAGGTTGATGGCGTGTTCTCTGCCTGGAGGTTAACCCTTTCTGACCTGAGATCAGATTCAAAAAATGTATTCTATACATCCTGACAGTTTTCTGAAAAAGCTATGTTTCTATGTCAGTCGTTCTTAGATTTTTCAAAAATAGCGGACCTACAAGCTCGTAGCGCGCCACTCGGTGGCGCGCTATGAGCTTGTAGATCTGCTATTTTTCAATAGCTAAAGCATAACATAATGCTAACACCAAAAGGGGTTCCCGCCCAAAATGGGAAAGAGGATTCTACTGTACAGGTGATCTTTTGGATGGACAGATCTGCTTCCTTACAATTTAAATGAAAACCAAATCCAACCTCTCTCAGTCTCTCTGCTTCCACTTAGTTATGCAAGGCAGCATTATCTTAATTAGATTCTGAGCGTAAAAGGCTGCACAGTGCTCTCTCTTTCTGAGTCACCAGCAAAACGAAAAATGAAAAATAAAAAGATTCAGCAATGAGTTCAATATAAATATAATATAATAATGTAATATATCGGAATCGGTATAGGCCGTTATGACCCTGCAAATAATCGGATATCGGTCATAATTTCAATATCGTGAATCTCTATTGGTCAACAAAAGATCTTTTGTATAAATATAGTGCTGGCTTGTAAGGTCATAAACTGGTAAATACAGGACTTTATGTATAGATAACTAGATAACTAACTAAATAAACTAAGAGTGCGGGTCCACATGAACTCTGTTTATTTTAAAGTGTAAAAAAAAAAAAAAATATATATATTATGTGTGTTTATGAGTCTGGCTGGAAATCTTTTCATTTCAATAAACTTCTATTAAAATGTGCCAATGTTTATTAATTAATGATTTATTTTCAAACTGGCATCCAAGGGGAGAATACTAGATCAAACAGTAAATGTGCTCCAGACATTCACTCTTGAGAGCTGTTATATGAAACCTATTGAAGGCAGTCTGAAGGCTGACGGAGACGGATCTGTAGATCTTTTGAAAGTATACTTTGAAAGAGTCATCTGTACTTTAGAGTCGTTTGAATTGATATACTTTTGGACTGGAAATCACTAACTTCTCCTCGTTTCAAAACGTGTCTAAAAGGAAATGTTTTCTATTCTAAAAAAGTCTGAAATCATTCTGATTCAACACGCCTGAACCACAGAAAGTATTCTTGCGTGTCTTGTCTGGGGAGATTTCTTTGACTGTCTATAAGACGTCTCATGGCAGGCGAGCTAAGTGTTTCTTCATGTCCCACAAGTATAGCAGTATACACACGCACCAACTCTTCCATCATAGAGGTGATTCTGGCACGCAGCTGGCTCCGCTGGTTAGGTCATGTGATCTAGTATGCCTGCAGTCCGGCTACCCCGACAGATTCTCTACGGCCGACTCCAATCCGGCCAGAGGTCTGCAGGAGGACAACCAAAGCGCCATAAGGACCACATGAAGATGCTGCTCAGGGACATTCCACCCTCCAGACCTGGAAAGGACAGCAGCAGATCGAGACACCTGGCGCTCTTTCTGCCTCACAGGTGTTTCCCACCTGGAGGCCAATTAAGACATCCCTGAGATGCACAGAGAAGCGCAGGCAGCTGGCATGAGCGTGCGACCTGTGCGGACCTGTCCAACCAGGTTCAACACACCCCTGCCCCGTGTGTGGACAAGTGTGTGGATCAAGATTTGTTCTAAACAACCACATGAGGGCGCATGAGCGCACCAAGCACTGAAACCCCCCCACCCCCGGCCTACCCCCCGGAGATATGAAGTCATTATCGACAACAATGGACTGCCTTCACTTTTGTTAATTATTGGTGGATCCACAGACATAGGTGGATAATATATAAGTGTGTATATAGTATAACCTATAGGTTTTATTCTGTGTTTCAACTATCGTCATAAATTACATATATATATACTGTATACATATCCTACAACGGACAATTAAACCATGCCAGATGTGGGCTGGAATGCATAAATATTTTCCCGGCTTAAAGAGTTTGTTACGTTGTGCCAGGTTATGTTTTTTTTTAACCAATCACGTTGCTTACACAAGGTCACGTGATAGGGGGGTTTGCCTTCGATTTCAACATTGTAGTTGCAGGTAAATTACTGTACGTGGCTACGTCACTAGTTGAAGATACCAAGGATTAGTGAGTGATGTCACGGTTATGTGACACCATACGTACACTCAACTGCATACGCTCTAGCTGCTTATAAGATACTGGTGAGTGGTGACCCCTCCAAATTATTTGGTGACCCAGTTTTGAAATCGCTCTGCTATTGTGGGGGGAGCTGAGACATAAAAGGTGATGGCTATAGTTTTTCATAAATAAATGTCCTATACCTCATCATACAAGTATTGAAATCTACAAGCTGTCCCAACGCACAACACTCACACCTTGTGAGTGTGTAGATCGGCTATTTTCACTATTTTAAAATGTATTTCAAAGTGAAAAAAACAAGCTTAATATAGATAAATTGTGTGATTTCGGAGAGGTCTAAGGTCTGCCAATTTATGTGATGGCTGACCTCATCCGAGCAGGTGGACTGCCGACAACACAAAGAGCAAAATTGCAATGTGCTGCTGATTTGCAAATTTCACCCCCCAACGAAAAGTCATGGTTTTCTCAGGAGCCCAAAACATATTGACTACTGTACATAGCTACTGTCTGTCAACGGACATCGAAAGGGTTAGAGAATAATAGTATATTTTGGCTTGACGACTAATTATCAGGTCAGGAACCTTGGTAAATAGATTTACCAAGGTTCCCCTGGTAAATAGATTATGACAAAATATTGGCTTTTTTCTTTTCTTGCAGAATTCAATCTAATATTCTTTTATTATGCAAGGAAGATCGTTGAATCAACTTTCCTACCGATTCTGGATGATGGTGATGTAATTTATAGACCCACTGCTGCCTCCACTCTAGATTGTGTTGGTGCTGGCTGTATCACAGTATACAGTATACTACTGTATCCTTTATGATGAGGTCAGTTATTCTCTGTCTGGGAGATTTAATAATCACACTGCCGGTAGCTATTCGTCCCTAGTGGGAATGTTAACTCGTATATGTTATATGGCGCAAAAGAACTATGGTCCATTTTGTACTTGCTAGTTCTCTGGGTGCCTCAGGACAGATTATTCGAGTGGTGCAACCACTCCTACAGACAGCTGTGTGGCTGTGTCCGTCCCTGGGTGTGTCCCTGGCTGTGTCCGAGCACGAAAATAGCGTTTGGTTGGTTTTCACCACCAAGTGTTACTGTTGTGCAGCCTAACACACACGCACATATTAACTGTATAATGATTTCAGGTGTGACAGTGCAATACAGTGACAGTACAGTACAGAGGGACCTCCTGGAGACCCCCACACGGTAACTCACTCATTTCTGGACCGTTTCGGACGCGGGCCGGCTCGCCGGACCCGGGCCGACACCTTGGACGCGTTCCTGTGGGTCAGGAACTTCCGGGGACCCCCCGTGGACCCCCACACAGAGTTGCACCACTCACTTCACATGGGTGTGATTTATTTATTTTATCCCACGATTTTGCAACCCATTTTATCACCCAGTGTCAATTATCGAATGTAATCCTGGGCACTACACTTCCTCTGCCAACCTGCGGGGGCAGCGGAAGGACACTGACCTCATGCTTCTTTCTATGCATGAGGAGTCTAAGCTAATTCTTTTCACCTGACAGAGGGGAATTTCCCCGGCCGAATGTAGTGCGTGGAAGGAACACGTTCTTCCCCCTCCATCAGGCGCCCCGGCTGGCCAGGGGGAGGTAGTTTAGAGACCAGGATTACTGCATGTTTTTTGTGAGGGTACCTATACCCTAGGGGACACGGGGAGAACATGCAAACTCCACACAGAAAGGCCCTTTCGCCAACCCCGCCTCGGGTATGGGCACTGATGACGCGGAGGAGAGAACACGACCCCAGCGCCCACAGCGTCCTCAGCGGGAATCGAACCCTGCAGGACCTTCTAGCTGTGAGGCGACAACACTACCGACCACGCCACCAGGACAGATTTAAGTAACACTGTTTTAGTACAGCAGACGATTGGATTCTCCTGCAACACGTAAAGCTGAATGCTCTTGTTCCTCCTGGACGCTTAAGGATTATGCTAGAAAATTGTCCATTATCTGACTATAAAGCCTTGAAACATCCTCCTTGCAAGTATGCAAATGCAAACGACAATGCCTGAGACAGCCGGCACAAACGCTCACATCCCTGGTGCACATGCTCCATGTGCATTAATGCACCGGTGGAGGTAATAAACCACATGGAGTTACTTTTGAAATGACAGCCTGCGACTGTACATCATGGAGCAGAATTGAGGGCACAAATCAAAGATGACAGCTTCATGCTGTTTCTGTCTGCTATAGAACACCTAGCGGCAACCAGAGGTGGAAGAAGTGTACTCAAATGTTTTAAGTGAAATTCCTGTATTCAAAGGATTGGTAAAAGTACTCATTATGCAGAATGTCCCCATTTGACAAGTTTTAAACATTTATAATAATAGCATTTACTTTCCAAGACTGGCTCTAGAAAACATAGTGGAAACACAGTTTCTACGTTAATGTAGATCATTAATCACATTCTATCCAGTGACCCATGAAATGCAGAGTGTGTTGTTGATTTTACAGTAGCTATAACATAATTCTTGTCATTTTTTTGATGAATACGCCCCAGTATGTTTACATTTCCTTTCACGCACGCATACACACACGCAGTCGCACTGTGACGCATGTGCACGTGTGCACGGTGCATTTTTGCCACAGCAGCTGAGAGTATAGTTTCGAGATACTTTGTCAATGGAACCCATACAGGCCTTTAAAGTAATCTTCTAGTGTTAGGACAGAGCAGACAGGACAGGACATGAATAAACCAACATGATAAATTATGCTTATCCAGCCACGTCTGTTGTTCCTTTCACGCCTCCGTCACTGAATGGATGCCCTACCCGTGGGAAAAGTGATACGCTCGGCACCGTTTTCCAGATTTGTGTAATCTACCATCCTCTCCCTAAAGGCCTGATTTCGCCGTACGACGGTGTCAGGCACAGACAATAGCCGATCTACAAGCTCTCAACGTGTCACATCCGCTACGTGTTGAGAGCTTGTAGATCAACGATGATGAAATGACGCGTGGGTTTTTGTCTTTCTCTCTCTCTGTCTGTGTTTCCTTCTTTGTCTCTCTCCCTCTCTCTGTATATCTACAGTGTAAGAATTAGTCATCAGTTTCTTTTTTGTGTTTCTCCAGGTGTCCTATTTTGAGATCTACATGGATAAAATACGGGACCTGCTGGATGGTAGGTTGTACTTCTGACCTACAGACTACAGAAAGATGAATGGCTTTGTTCTAAAACAGTAAAGACACTACACATGCTTTGGAGAGATTTATAGTGTTTCTTGGTGAAAATCATCGAAAACATTTATCTTGAAGGTTAAAACTCATAATATAAAGTACATTAGTATGTATCTCTCTATAAAATACAGGTTCATCTTTTAAAATAAATGTTTGCTCTTGAAACAAAATTCGAAAGTGAATGGAGGCTGGCTACTGTAGTAATGAATATTAATGCTGGAAAATATGAAAAAACAATGCAGTTTATACATCAAATTGATAAAGCACGTAGACATCATATACATAGACTCTTTATTTGAGATGAACTGTTTTGGATTCATGAGGTATACATTTATGAGGTTTCAAGCATACATACGGGGACGCTTTGTGGTTCCATGTTCATTCATATGAC
The DNA here is from genome assembly GCF_964188405.1 of Protomyctophum parallelum. NCBI lineage: Eukaryota > Metazoa > Chordata > Actinopteri > Myctophiformes > Myctophidae > Protomyctophum > Protomyctophum parallelum. Next base: position 28,708,242 of record NC_139703.1, on the reverse strand, counting down.
CCGTTCGGGGAATCGAACCCAAACTTCACAATATCAGGGCAGACACTCTGCACAAGGCCACAGAGCTGGTATGTGTATACTTTAATCTACATTCAATATGCAGCCATATTATCCAGATATTTGTGCTGTGAGCGGAATGAGAGGCTGAGATGGAAAGCTGTAGGCAGCCATTCGATAGTATCTGTAATGGAGCCAGTGGTGGAGGCTTCCATCGGTATGCAGGGGAGCGTGCACAGGCTTAGGAACATCTATACCCCGAACAGGAAAGGGGAAGACAGCAAGGCAAAGGAGAAGAATAGACGCAGCAATAGGGAA
>NC_139703.1:28692927-28702927 GCF_964188405.1 Protomyctophum parallelum | reverse complement strand
GTATATAGGCATATACTATATACGTATACATATATACTATATAGAGTGTGTAGTTGTAAGTTGATTAGAGGTATACTGTGGTTACTTTGCGCCAAAAACCGTGACAGCTGTCCCGCCATTTGATGTTTATGCAAGAAAACAGCAAATCTGTGCCTGGTTTGCTGGGACCAAACGACCACAAATTACCATATTTCTTACGTCATCATTAAGAGCTAGTCATACATATACACACCACGTACTCTGGTCCCAGCAGATCAGGCACAATTTGCTATTTTATTTTTACTGATTATGTATATAGTATACGTATGACTAGCTCTAAATGATGACGTAAGAAATATATATAGTATATAGGCATATACTATATACGTATACACTATATACTCTATACTGTATAAAGTGTGTAGTTGTAAGTTGATTAGCGGTATACTGTGGTTACTTTGCGCCAAAAACCGTGACAGCTGTCCCGCCATTTGATGTTTATGCAAGAAAACAGCAAATCTGTGCCTGGTTTGCTGGGACCAAATGACCACAAATGACCATATTTCTTACGTCATCATTAAGAGCTAGTCATACATATACACACCACGTACTCTGGTCCCAGCAGATCAGGCACAATTTGCTATTTTATTTTTACTGATTATGTATATAGTATACGTATGACTAGCTCTAAATGATGACGTAAGAAATATATATAGTATATAGGCATATACTATATACGTATACATATATACTATATACTCTATACTGTATAAAGTGTGTAGTTGTAAGTTGATTAGCGGTATACTGTGGTTACTTTGCGCCAAAAACCGTGACAGCTGTCCCGCCATTTGATGTTTATGCAAGAAAACAGCAAATCTGTGCCTGGTTTGCTGGGACCAAATGACCACAAATGACCATATTTCTTACGTCATCATTAAGAGCTAGTCATACATATACACACCACGTACTCTGGTCCCAGCAGATCAGGCACAATTTGCTATTTTATTTTTACTGATTATGTATATAGTATACGTATTTCCTGTGTGTGGGCCGACGCCCACACACAGCCACAGTATGGCAACACAGAGCCACATACTGTGACAGTACCCCCCTCTTAAAGGAGAATTCCATACTAAAAGGCTTTCTTACCCTTCTTTGTAGTTGTTACGTCCCTATCAAAGAGGTCCAGGTGTTATTTTGTGCAAAAGCTCCTTATTGGCTATTTCCCCTACCATAAGCCCTAAATGAATTGCATTGAATTGAATGGGATGTATGGGGTGTTGTGCTAATTCGCTTATTTCCATCGCTCAAAATTATATATTTTTTGTATATATCCTCTCTTCATAATGTAAATAATAACCCAAGCGGCACACTTTACTACTTATTTCGATGGAAATAAGCAAATTAGCACAACACCCCATACATCCCATTCAATTCAATGCAATTCATTTAGGGCTTATGGTAGGGGAAATAGCCAATAAGGAGCTTTTGCACAAAATAACACCTGGACCTCTTTGATGGGGACGTAACAACTACAAAGAAAGGTAAGAAAGCCTTTTAGTATGGAATTCTCCTTTAAGGGACGGCTTCCAGACGTCCCACAATGCCGATCAGGAACACGAAGCAGGGAGGAGGGAGACCAAGGCAAGGGACTAGGCACATGCTGTCTGGAAACCTGGACCCCAGATAGATGGCCTGGACGCTGGTTTGAGGCAGAACTGGAGTCATCAGGGGGGCGGCCTGGATGCTGGGATGAGGCAGATGTGGAGTCATCGGGCGGTTGCCCCGGAGGCCGTGACGAGGCAGATATGGGGTCATCGGGCGGTCGGCCCGGGGGCCGAGACGAAGCAGAACTGTGGTCATCGGGCGGGCGGCCCGGGGGCCGAGACGAGGCAGAACTGTAGTCATCGGGCAGTCGGCCCGGGGGCCGAGACGAGGCAGAACTGTAGTCATCGGGCAGTCGGCCCGGGGGCCGAGACGAGGCAGAACTGTAGTCATCGGGCAGTCGGCCCGGGGGCCGAGACGAGGCAGAACTGTAGTCATCGGGCAGTCGGCCCGGGGGCCGAGACGAGGCAGAACTGTAGTCATCGGGCAGTCGGCCCGGGGGCCGAGACGAGGCAGAACTGTAGTCATCGGGCAGTCGGCCCGGGGGCCGAGACGAGGCAGAACTGTAGTTACCATCTGACGATGAGTGGAGTGAAGACCAGGGTATAAATACTGTCAGGGCTGAAGAGTTGATGGCCGGCAGGTGTGTCAATTGAGTGCGATGACGTGACCACAGACAGGTGTGCCAAGGATGGAAGCTGGGAGGAAAGCTGACGCCCACACACAGCCACAGTATGGCAACACAGAGCCACATACTGTGACACTCCCTGCCAGCAGGTGAAATCTGATTAACCCATTTAGGACTGAGTTTCATTCTAAAAATGCCTTCTAAATCCTGACCCAAGTTTTCTGAAAAAAGTTAAAAAAAAATAATAATAAAGAAATTACAAAACTGCTGCTATATACTGTAGCAACAAGAACCCCAAAATGGCTTCCCGTCCTGAAGGGTAAAACACCAAAAGGGGTTCCCGTCCTCAAGGGTAAAACACCATAAGGGGTTCCCGTCCTCAAGGGTAAGACACCATAAGGGGTTCCCGTCCTCAAGGGTAAAACACCAAAAGGGGTTCCCGTCCTGAATAGGTTTGTATTGAATGTTTGCTTCAGAGTAGAGGGTGGGTGGCACGGGTCCACTCGGAACCGATTCATTCCTCTTGGGGGACGTTTCCCGGGCAGGCGCGGTAAATTAGAATGTTTCTCGGCTCCGTCTGGTCCAAATATCCTCTGCCCTGTTTCGGAACGGATCCAATTTTATGGACCTGTGCTACCCTCTACTTCAGAGTGTAAGTCGGGTGGGATTTAAACCTTTGGTGAAACCTTTGACGAGAATCCATATTAAATGGTAAATGTAATAGTGCCCAGGTCCGTCTGACCACCACAGACATGGGCATAAGGGCAGAAAGAAAATCCAGAACAGAAAAGACAGAGGTCAACTTGACGAGAGGCCCCAAGAACCACGTACACATTGTACAGCAATTGCCTCCCACACTTGGGCTGTATTTTACGTGTCTTAAGTACCAGGTCAAATGGCATTGATCACGCCTCCAGGTCTTAAGTTAAGTAATAAGACCTGGTACTTAAGACACGCAAAATACAGCCCTTATAACTGATAACGGGTGAAAGTCAACCAATGGCAGAGTCATCACCTCAGTAAAAAAAAAAAACATATACGCACAACGGGGAGGGACTAATGTACATCAGAGACGTGACTGAACTAGACTGAGCTGAGTTGGAGTTCTTGATTCCTGGATGTGCTTCTATACTGCTGTGCTGGTATTGACGCCGAACATATAGGATATCCCTGGAGACACCCATGCATTTAGCAAAGTTCACTTTAGACGATGCTAGGGTCACATACTCTGGATAGATTGCTGACTGTTGTGCTTTTAAGATAATACGTGCTGATGTAGTGTCTCTATACAACCCATCTCAGTGGTCCCTGGGGGAGAAGGGAATGGCAATGCTCCAGTAACTCCTTAGACTCTCAGACTGGATATTATTGACTGTCTGTGTAATATTTGTACTTTATTTTGACAAATGTTGGGAAGAAGGGATTCTCCTATTGCTATATGTTACTGTCTGTCGCACACTACTTAGTAAGTCAATCGCTGTCCGAGGAAATGTCCCAAGAAGCATTCCTGTAGGGCTTAACTTTAATAGCTGTCAGAATTCCTCTAGAAATGTAGTTTCCAATCACACCTTATGTATTTTTCACATTACAGTGCAATTTGTCATTGTCTTGGCTTGATCCTAGGTAAATCAATTGTATCAACCCCGCAATGTCAGCCAGTGACGTAGAGTCTGTCGGGGCCAGGGGGCCACGGCCCCCATGAGGAATTGGACCAGGGGTCTCGGCCCCCATGAGGAATTGGACCTGAATTATATGTGACCAGATTTGACTGAGAGCCTGCCATCGCGCAAATCCCAGCTTTTCAGCAGAGGAGAAAATTGTTCTCAAGTGTAGCAAGAACACCCTGGCTGGCAACAGCGATGCCAGCCTGCCGTTGAAACCTTCCGCCGTCCCAGCGACAGAACACAGAACCTGCCGAGGCGGACAGGACTACTGGACTAGCCTGCAATCATGGCATTTAAACATGCTCTTCTGTTTATAATCTAGACACTGTGACACGTTTAAAAAGTGTTACAAATAAGTGTTTGGAACCTAATCGCTTGAGTTTAGTGTGAAAAAAAAAAACGTTTTCCCCACGGGGACGATTATAAAAACATTTCGTCTCTCATGTCAGCTGTCAGTTGACATCAAAAACTGTAGACTTCGCGGCGGAGCTTATCCGCAGGTGTTGCACTGTTGTGATCTAACGCCTTTTTTGTGTCGGTGTGTTCAGGTCAGTAAGACAGGCGCAGAGGGATCCGTGCTGGATGAAGCAAAAAACATCAACAGGTCTCTGTCTGCCCTGGGGAACGTCATCTCAGCCTTAGCTGAAGGAACGGTACGATGTTGTCTGGATGCTCCTCTGTGCCATATAGGCCTCTTTCAATTGCTTCAGACTCAGCCGTGAAACTGCATGTTTTCTATAGCCTGTGAACGTTCCCTGCCTGTGTATAGTACACACTAGAGTCACCGCACTGCATTGGATTAGGTTACATGGGCAGCTTAGAACAGCTTTTAAAAAGGGCCCCAACAAGGTATTTCTTGTAATTACATTAAACACCAAATTACCACCACATTGACACAGCAACAATTACAGTAGGTGAACAGTACAGTAGCTTGTTTGTCATGTTATTAACACGGGATAGTAAGGACCCCCAGTTTTATATCGTCTCTGTCGTACAGAAACCAGCTAACTACATTTTTATTTTCAAAAATCAACACTATTGAACATCCTTTGTCTGTGTGTTGGTTAAAAAAATATTGAACCAATGAAACATATTAAAAAGCCGTTCTGACCTAACATAACTCCATTGGATCCTCAAACAGTCCTCAAATCCTCAAAATGTAAATCCACCCCCTCTCCCCGGGCCCTGTGGCAAACACACAGGGGAGCACATGGCTGCAGTGCAGACTCGGAGATCCGAACATAAACAAACTAACAAGGCAAGGTTTCCCCCCGTAGAGTTAAAAGTAACTCTGCAGTGTACCTTGTGTTTTCTATTAAGGCCAGCAATATGTGACAATAAATTAGTTCATAAGCTATAGCATTTCTCTCGCTAATTCTACTGAAACTGCAACTCTGTGAACCCCTCTTTGCAGAAGTTATTGTGATATTTAAAGTCCTCCTGCCTATTATTGTAGGCCTATATAAGAAGTGTCATGAAGCATCAGGGCTTTAATTCACACGTTATGATGAGCTTGGAGATCCATTGTCAGCTGTTCTTATCAATGATGGGCAATGATCCACTTGAGCTGGATTCGGGTAAAGTGGTGACAATATAACCAGACATGCAAGTATCTGACAATATACAAAGTCACAATACCAACTTTGATAAAGCAGTATTGCTTTGTTAAAAAAAAGAACTTAATTTTCTAAAAAATATATATTTTTTCATTTCCTGAAAAACAACATTTTGGAGTTAGCTGGTTTCTGCCCAACAGCAAAGATATGCATTAGGCCACGTCGGAGCCACCTTTTGATACACTGTAAAACACTGAGTGTTTATTTAACTCTAGGAGATGACAAACAGGTCCATTTGTTTCCATACTCTCGGTGTTACAGACCTGTAACCCCAGGGAGAGTTATCTAAAACATTATTTCTACATTATGAATAATTTTGTATGCTACATTAATCTCAAGGGAATATTTGGAAACATTAAATGTCCCGAATGTCCTTAAACCATCCAACCGTAACTTACATAAGACCTGTGTACACACTCGGAGACTGTAAATGTCTCACGAGTCATTTATATGTGGACAGTTATTTATTTACTTTGTCAAGGACAGTTCTTTTGTCCGGTTGAATAGAGACGTGAATGTGCATCCTAAACAGTCAGCTCATCTGCCCAAATGTCGACGTCTGTAATTTATTTCTACTGTGTCAAAGTGTCCTTGAGCAAGACATTAACCGCTATTACTGCTCCCTCCGGGTTCTCGTCATGTCCATATGAGCAGCCAGCAGCTGGGCGAAGCTTGAACTGAATAATAATTAACAAAGACCTCTCCTATTAATTAAGTCATTGTATCATTCTGTGTTATGAGTGTCCTAAAAACATCCCCCCCCCGTTGTTCCTGATAGCTAGAGTAGCAGCAGGAGCCCAGAGCCTCTGCCTGAACTTTATACCTATAAAAGAAATATGTGGCAGACCCCGCTTTAATTCCCGGGGGTTGACACTATAGCACCTCAACTGAAATGGGTGAGCATTAACACTTTATACTCATGTGAGTAAGGTGTGAATGCAATTTTTTTGTTCTTAGTATACTGTGTCTTGCTGTCACTGCAAGGCCACTTCCCCAGAGATAAAATGATTTATTAAAACATAAAAAAGACGGGTGCATTATGTGTGCCTATAGCAAAATCCTGAGTCCACTTTTACACTCTCACGGGGGGCTACACTGGGGACGGAACGGAACCATACGCAGCTTGGTGGCTGCACCGAAAATTCGTCCGTCCTGCGGGCAGTTCCGTATTTGCTGTTTCTTTTTCCTCTGAAGGCGAGGCGAAGGGCTGCATAACCCATAGAGTATTAAAGGATTGAACCGGAGCGATAGCCCCCCCCCCGTTATTCATTTCAGTGGACGTTGCTCAGTGGCGTTTTGAAGCACCCGGAAGAACCATCTACTCCAAATTTTAATTTATTTATATATATTCTTCATAACTCCACGGGTCCGCCTGCAGTCCCTCCTCTTACCACTAGGGCCCAGTGCTTCCAACGTTGGGGAGTTGCTTGGCGCAATCCCCTCGGACACGCAGAGAAATAGAGCACTTGCTAAAAAAAAAGAGTTAAGATAATGAAGCGGATTTTGCTCTGTGGCTACACAGCATTTCCATATATTTTAAAGTCTTTTTTCTTTGTGTGATTCATGTTCTATCTTTCTTTCTTCTTCCTATTCTTCCTATATCTCTTGCCTCATTCTCATTCTCCAACCCCCACCCCCACCCGCACTCCCGATCTCATTATAGAAAAGCCACGTGCCGTATCGCGACAGCAAGATGACACGCATCCTGCAGGACTCGCTGGGCGGGAACTGTCGCACCACCATGTTCATCTGCTGTTCCCCCTCCAGCTTCAACGACGCCGAGACCAAATCCACCCTGATGTTTGGCCAACGGTAAGGCAAAGCCCTGCATGTCCACATGCTCACTGAGCCGCGGACGCTTTGCTTGCTGTGAGTGAATCTCTAGCTTTGCCCTTGATGCCGAAATGTGTTATGCACATACCACTATTCAACTCAGATACAGTGTCAGTAGCTTCAGATAAGGTTTTTCTTTTCTTTTCAAGACGATGCAAGGGTGTAAAATACCACCCGTCCACAGCCCTCCCCCCTCCCCACATACAAACCCACATACATAGAGGACAGCTGGGATTTGTTCTTGACAGCTTTCATCTCCTCCTTTGCTTTACTCTCATTGTTCAGCTCACACTATAGAGCGATTTATACTTTGTCGTTTGACGGTGGCGCGCACAAAAAATAGCTGATGTACAAGCTCACAGCATGTCACGGCACAACGAGTTATGAGCATGTAGATTGACTATTTTCACTGCGCGACACCATTGTACAACAAAATACTAATCTGCCTTATGACACAATCTCCCTGGAAGGCCCTACTGTCTCTTTTTTTTCCTCTTACTAATTAATTCCCTACGCATAGCCTGAAAAGAAAGAAAGAAAGAAGAAACAAGTTGAAATAAATAATATATGACTGAGTGTCTCCCAGTACTATAATTTTGAGGTCAATTGACTTTAAAGTGCTGTTTCTAATAAATGCTTAGAATAATAATAAAGTCAAGTCAATTTTATTTCAAGAGCACATTTAAAAACAACCAAGGTTGACCACAGTGCTGGACAGCATAAAACAAAACATATCCAGTAGAAAAGATACACAAGAAAATACAGTATAGAAACATTTTTCATGAAAATTACAGAATGATAAAAACTATTAAAAACGGGAGAACACAGCAACATAATTATGATAAAAAAGGGTGGGCATGTGGTATTTAAAATGGGTGTTTTAAAACGAGATTTAAGAATGTCCATAGAGGGTGCAGTTTTCACAACTAGTGGCAGGATATTCCAAAGTCTGGGTGCAGCGACCGAGAACACGGATTGATTGACCTGATTGATTTCAGGTGAGTGGGAGGGATGTGGGGGCGACTGTGGCTCAAGAGGCAGAGCAGGTAGTCAGTCCAATGATCCGTGGGTCGGCGGTTCGAATCCCGGCTCCTCCTGTCGATACATGTCGAAGTGTCCTTGGGCAAGACACTGAACCCCAATTTGCTCCCGATGTGCTGGTTGGTACCTTGCATGGCTTCCACCGCAATCCGTGTATGAATGTGTGTGTTAATGGGTGAATGTAATGCACAATCTATGTAAAGTGCCTTGGATAACGGCGCTATATAAATGCACCATTTACCACCGATCTTAAGGACCATCTGGTCTGCTGATTCGAGTGACCTAGTGGAGTCGGGGGGGATTGATGAGGACAGATTATAGGCACAATGTAATGTAATGCTAATGTACAATTTAGATTTGTACCTTCCCTGGGTGACTTTATTAGGTAGGTGACCTACATAAAAAAAGAACAGAATATAGAATGTATACAAAATAAAAGGATGATTAATCCATTCTGGGCGGGAACCCCTTTTGTTTTGGTGTAAGCATTATGTTATGCTTTAGCTATTGAAATATAGCAGATCTACAAGCTTGTCTATTTTTTTTTAATCGAAGAACGACTGACATAGAAACAGCTTTTTCAGAAAACTGTCAGGATTTAGAAGACATTTATAGAATCGTTCCCAGGTCAAAATGGGTTAATGATTGAGCAAAGCTATATAGAATACCATGCATTAATGCAGCAGGAGGATGAATAGGTTATCAACCATTTTCATTAACTCTGGGGCTTTAGCAGATATGCCGATAATGTGTGGCTAGTCACGCATGAAATGAAGACATGGTTTGTGACTTTCGAATTACACTTCACCCAGTCGAGGATAGTCCTGTACAGTAGAGAGTGGTTCTCGAAGGGGACTAAAGAGTCCTTGAGCGGGTTCCAGTGGGCCCTCAGCAAAATGTACAGTATATACACCTTTTAATATAGCTTCAGTTTAACCACTATAGCTTGGCTATTTTGGCCTGTTATAGTATCTGTTATAGTATCTGTTTCAATCTCACTGCTATCCCTCTGGGGATCATAAAGGTTTATATTACAGTATATCGTTTCTCTCGCTCTTTCTCACAACCCCATTAACTCCCCTCCCTTCCCCCCCATCAGAGCTAAGACCATCAGGAACACGGTGTCGGTGAACCTGGAGCTCACAGCAGAGCAGTGGAAGAAGAAGTATGAGAAGGAGAAGGAGAGGAACCGGAAGCTGAAGGAGACCGTCGAGAGACTGGAGACCCAGCTGGGTCGCTGGAGGAACGGTGAGACCGGTTCACACAAAATAAATCACCACTTTGTTCAATATTCTAGACCAATCGTTGGTAATTCTCACTAAATTATTAGGTGGCCGGAGCGCACCTATAAATATATATAATTTGCAGTTAATCCATTTAGACCTGAGTTAAAAACATTCACTTTGAAAGAATATATATTCAAAGATTTGCGCCACATTTTTACGATTAAAAAAAAATAGCAGACCTACAAGCTCGTAGCGCGCCACTCGGTGGCGCGCTATGAGCTTGTAGATGGGTTAAGTTGGCACAGCGGCCCAACTGAGAATACAGTTATAACAACTGATTAGTTGTTATAGGGCTGGTGGCCTGACTGAGCAAAGTCGCCAAGTCGGGTGTATTTGCACGATTTCACT
>NC_139703.1:28592927-28687927 GCF_964188405.1 Protomyctophum parallelum | reverse complement strand
ACAAAAGCATGGCAATACATCACATACATAAAAAGTAGTTATCATGAATCATGTGTAAGCTAAGAACAAAACAGTGGAGTATCTATATAATGAAAATATACATATACAGGTATACTATACTATATATACCATACAGTGCTATGACTACAAGACTGTTGTCTGGATTACACACCACAACCAAACCAACCAAATCTGGTTGAGAAAGGTTTACCTAAGTTCAGTTCACACAGTTGGGTGTTGTGCTAAACTGAACGTGGGAGTGAACGTGCTGGGAGAGTGGAAACTGTTAAAGATGTAAATGGACATACCTATGATATTTATTCAGATTTTCTTTCACATTTTGGTTCACAATTTATGTAAATGTGACCTGGAAGTGACTGTATAGTCTAGAGAAAGAGTATCTGCTCTTCTACATTTACAACATCCATGTATCAATGCACCACAAATTGGCCCACAGTGATCTGTGGGAGCTACAGTATACTGTAGGTGAGAGTAGGAACACTTCATGACCATTAGGTGAGAGTAGGAACACTTCATGACCATAGGATGAGTAGGAACACTTCATGACCATAGGTGAGAGTAGGAACACTTCATGACCATAGGATGAGTAGGAACACTTCATGACCATAGGTGAGAGTAGGAACACTTCATAACCATAGGTGAGAGTAGGAACACTTTATGACCATAGGTGAGAGTAGGAACACTTCATAACCATAGGTGAGAGTAGGAACACTTCATGACCATAGGTGAGAGTAGGAACACTTCATGACCATAGGATGAGAGTAGGAACACTTCATGACCATAGGATGAGAGTAGGAACACTTCATTACCATATAAGGTGAGAGTAGGAACACTTCATGACCATAGGATGAGAGTAGGAATACTTCATGTCCATACAGTACAAGCACTGATGGAAAATAATCTCAGTTTTTACAACATCATTTCATGTTGATATAGCCAGAGAGAGCCTGTAGGCTGCAGTACATACTGTACTGTACCAGCACTTTGGATAATGCAACGCTGGATATTTATGACATCCACATGCCACTGTGACATAAGGTCTATAGTGGGCTGCACATACAGGCACAAATCATGTAATGTTGCATAAACATGGTGCATGTTTAAATCAGTGGTCCTGGCACGCCATACTTGATATCATTATCCAGAACATTTGCCCCTTATCTGAAAAAGGCTTTCATGTTTTTTTACTTGAATGGCAAACGATCTGCTTTTTATATGCCATACTGTATCACCATTTTAACCACTTGCAACCTGGCATCCCTATGTTGGGCATATTATTTTAGGCGAGAGACTTTCAAAACTAATGAAAACAGCAGATCTGCAAGCTCACTACTCACAGTTGTGAGCTTGTAAATGTTTGTTATTTGCCTTACAGCAAAGTACAGTATAGTGTAGGGCTTGGGTGGTCATTAATTATATAATTTGTTGTTGTTGGGTCTTGCTAGAGTACATTTCCACACACGCAGCATTTGTCCTCTGCATTTACCCATCCTAACTACTAGGAGCAGTGGATATATACCATACAGCACTAGGGGAGCAGTTTGAGGTTAAGTGTCCCAGAAAGCTAAAACACTCCAACACTGTATTCATGTGCAATTGAAGATTCCCAACTGTGTTTTTGTTTTGTGTGTGTGTGTATGTGTACAGACACACACACTCACACACACGCAGACACGTACACACAAATCGATTCATCTGTGCATGGTTTCGAAGGGCGTGGTTCTCCCGTGGTGCTGCTAACTGCTGACACGTGGCTGCTCTCTCGCTGTCCTTTCAGCTGTTAGCCTCGTCCCGCGGGAACAGTGAGCGTGGGTCTATCTGCTGCCATGTGGCTGCTCTCTTGCTGTCCTTTCAGCTGTTAGCCTCGTCCCACGGGAACAGTGAGCGTGGTGCTAACTGCTGCCACGTGGCTGCTCTCTTGCTGTCCTTTCAGCTGTTAGGGCGTGGCTCTCCTGTGGTGCTAACTGCTGCCATGTGGCTGCATGCATGCTCTCTCGCTGTCCTTTCAGCTTCTAGCCTCGTCCCGCGGGGACAGTGAGCGGGTCCAGGCGGAGCTCGGCAGGCTGCAGACGGAGAATGAATATGCCAAGGCGGAGGTGAAGGAGGTGCTCCAGGCCCTGGAAGAGCTGGCGGTCAACTACGACCAGAAGAGCCAGGAGGTGGAGGACAAGAGCATGCAGAACAAGCTGCTCGCCGAGGAGTTGGCTAAGAAAATGGTGAGAGAAGCATTGCTGGAGGACAAGCTTTTAGTCAAAACACTGATACTGTATAACCTCAAAGGAGAGAGCATAGTGTAGAACAATAATTATCATATCATTATATTTTACAATGTCGCAAAAGGCCATGATATGGACCCTGCATCTAATCATATGCCTTCACCTCAACTCATTGAACTCTTTACTTTTCCCAACTCGTACTCCTTCCCCCCGTGTCGCGGAGAAAGAATACGTTGAAGACTATTAACTCTGGCATGAGAACCGCCATCGTTATAGGCCGATAAGACCCTGCAAATCATCTGGATAATTTCAATATTGTGCAGCTCTAGTGGCTACATTTAAGACACTCTTGGTGTCAATTTTAATAAACTGATGCTCCTGAGCAAGAGCAGTGTGCAGGATTTTTGAAATGATGAAAATGATGAAATTTCTTTCATGACCGCTTCAGTTGTCACTGTCCAACGCACCTGCACCAGAATGAAGTGGATGTGCAAATATTTCCTTTGCACTTACCACGTTTACTTAAATCCCCTTTTAATTCTGAATAAAAGTTAAATCCTTTTAAAAGTTGTCATGTAAACACCTACAAAAACTTAAATCCGAATGAAAATGCTCAATGCGATTTAAAAAACCATTCCGATGTAACTGACCGGATTATTCCGATGTTGAATGCGATTGATTTTTTTTTTTACTCTTTTACTATTCGGATTTAAGTTCATTCTGGTCTTTCTGAGCATGCTCATTTCCGAGCCGCTCCAAGGCGCTTCCAAGGCGCTCATTTCCAAGGCGCGCCAAGGGAATGTTGTCTTCAGAGGAGTTTTCACATATTTGTTTCGTGCATTTTGCAGATCCGAAATCCACACAAAAAAACGTGGCAGCAGTGAGGATGATCCCCCTGATCTGTGAGTGTTCAAAGATCCAATCAGAACCGTCTCGAGTTGATCATGATCACTGATTATTTTCAAACATGTTTGATATAGGCTAGCCGCTAGCCTACTGTATGTATCTGGATTGCTACTGTACTCACAGAAAGACAGTGGAGGAGAGGACGCAAATGCCCGCTGATCAGTGATCACACACACACACACACACACACACACACACACACACACACACACACACACACACACACACACACACAGTCCCAAGAATATGCTATTATCGCTATAATGTCCATATCTATCCTATTCCTATCCCCTTAAACTTTTATATAACTTGCCTATTCCAAGTTGCAACCAAAACGTTGATGAAACATGACGGCTTTGCAGTTTGCATTGATGAGCAGCTGCAATCAATCTAGTATTAAACACCCAATTTATTATCTGGTAGCCTACAGCCCGGAATATATTTAATGCCATGCTGCGGCTGCCACAAGTTCAATATATAACTCTGTCTCTATTGGTTCAGCCTGGATTATCTTTTGTCACACGATGGTGTCGTGCAGATAACATTATGCGATGTATCATGGGGTTCTCATGGGTTCATCTCACGGGGCCCATGCCCTTCCACCAAATCAGCACCATTCCGGTTGCATACCGATAGGCAGCGAATACTAAATGATTGTTCCCTCGGGCAGTTCATATCTCAATTATCAACAGTATCTCACGCACAAACACACACACACACACACACACACACACACGAGCGACACACGTTGCTGCCTTGAAATATAGCCTATTTATATTTGATACAGAGGCCGGGTTGTTTTGTGTCCAGTAGCTCCAACATGGCCTCACTCATGCGAATCTAATAACTTCTTTGACTAGACAATTTAACACAATAAGCACAAGGAATTTACACAGCTGATTATAGTAAAATTCCAATCACAGAGATTTGTGGAGAATTAAGACAGAACGAGACCTCTGAGCTGTGAATGTTGTGCAACATGACTCAAGCCGAGGCAGCTAGCTCCAACTCAGGTCTCACGTCAGAGTCAGGAGCACATTATTTTATCAAACAGAATTCGCATTGTGGGTGGTTTGAGGAAGCACTTTCCATTGTCCTAAACCTGTGTGCATAATATAGCAAATAATTATAGGGAAAGCGCATCAACACGCCTACAGACAGCACCTCCACCCGCACATACTGTATAGGAGTCGGCAAAATGAACAGTGGGTTGTGTGGCCGCAAGATAACGTTTACACATAGTGGAAGCTCCTAAATGCGTAATTCACAGGAAATGTTCATTACTTGAGGATAAAGCATGGCATAAGATGGTCTTATTTTGTAGTAAAAGCTATTATATTTTGGGGCAAGTGAACATGACCTGTATGCAGTACTTGGCTGACGGGGAAGATCTACGTACATGTCAACCCCGGCACCACAGACCAGAGTAGAACAGAAAAGCGCTCTCAGTGAGTGTGCAGAGAGAGTGCACAGTAGTTTGATAAGTCTTATCTGCAGATAGAAACAAATGAAAGAGAGTCAAACAGAGAGTCAAAAGATAATGACAATAGTAGTAATAACTGAATAACTTCCCTTTCAAATGACAATAGTTAAAGGTCATCCACACCAAGCACGATAACTATAACAATGTATTATGTAAGATTGTGAGAATACACACTGATGTTTTCCTTATACAGTAGTTGTGGTGTGGACTCTACCATATCCACTTCAATTAGAATCATTTTAGAAATTATAGTTTTTGTGCTTGCTGTGGACAGCCAAGATTGCAGATGAACATTTCATAACCAATGAATTCTGTCACGTCATACTATATACAGTACATACAATACCAATGCCAATCTCTCTAACAAATGTATATCGAATTCCCATCAATTCACACAATGCATTACCACTGACTATCCCTCTAACTAAATTGCCCACTTTACATAGGTCTAAAAGGCTGATTTAAAAATCGCCTTCTAAAACATAATCTATGTTTTCTGAAGACCTTCACATTTCTAAATGGGTTCTAAATAGGTTAAGAATCAAGGTTTCTCTATCTCCTCGTCTAAATGGAGACTTTACCGCTTCAAGCCCCATCAACCTCAGGGCACGTACCGCATGTTCACATTCGCATATTTAAATGTCTGGCAAATCGTCTGATCATTATTCCCTGAAAGCACTTTTGTGCTCATTATTCTGGTTTTTAATTATCAGGCAGCCACCGCAGGGTACTGGTTGTATTGTTTTCACCTTGTGGCTGTGCGTGTGCGTGTGCGTGTGTGTGTGTGCGACTGTGTGCTCATGCCCATGCACGTGTGTGCGTGCCTGCGTGTGATCATGGCAATATGTGGTCCATACACATATTGTAGCGGTAACTACAGGTTAGCGATGTCTGGCAGCACTCCAAAGAATACAAATGCAAGATTGTTGGCCCAGATACCATTTTTTAATAGTGCTACAGTACATCCAGCTAACACATTTGAGCAGTAGGCTAGATCAGAGCAAAGCCTTTTCTCTGATGTACTACCCTGTACCATCCTTTTATCTGACTCAGAGCAAAGTCACGTCCCTGATGAAGGCTCCGGCGCCGAAATGCATTACAGGCCAATCTAAGATTTGACCCAAAATAAATTTGGAATAGTAATCGTTCAAGGTTTTTAATGGTTCTTAGGGTCATCCAAATAACATTATTAAAAATGGATTCTTATATTTTCATGATTCTGAATCCAGTCCAAGCATTAGTTTTGCACAACAGACACTCCTTGGGCTGAAAGCGCAACCCCTGATGATCCGAAATTGATTATGTTATTTGGATGACCCTAAGGATCATGAAAAAACCTTGAACGATTACAACACAACACACAGGACAAAGGCTGCCTATTCTATGGTACACCAGTTTCCAATCTCTGGTGAAGGACAGTGAGATACAGAAGTGCTGTCTCAACACATTGAAGTGTGGTTGCACTGACGCGAGTCGTGAGGAATCCACTGGGAATTATATTTGAGAGGTCATATGACGCATTACAACAGTGTGTGGCGCATGACCAAAAAAGCTTCACTTTCCTGTTGTGCAAAAGTGAAACGTGAAAAGCAGGTTCACTTTGCTGGCAAAGAAATCTGGGACCGAGAACAAATAGTGTGTTGCCTATAGCAACCACACTAATAAGACTATTGAAAGTGGACCAGAGGGCAACATTATTCACCTTCTTAGATGCCCATCCCTATATTTCATCACTGACAGTTCTGTCCTCCATCCTCCTCCATCTTCCCTCTGACGAAATGACAGAAAGCCCTGCAGGGTAACTGCAATGCTATATCGTCTCTCCGCTAAACCCTCCTAAATCCACCTCCTCTACTGACTCATCGCCGCCCGAGGCGAGAGATCTTCATAGATCTATCCTCGCTGGACACCTTCTTTCGTGGCCTCTCACCTGCTGCCGTGGGGCCTCTGTCTGTCTGAGGCGGGCGGGGCTGGCTGTCAGCCAAGGTGCATCACTGAACGCGTATCATAGAAAGAATGAACCCACGCTTCATTACACAAACCAATTTGGGGCTGCCTGGCTCGTCCCGTGACCAAAATCCTCCACTCATAGCAAAGCGGACCAGATTTGACACTATATGCCGTGTGTGAGAGTGTCGAGCGGCCATGGCAACAAATTAATAGAGACCAGTCCAGGGCACCTTCAATAAGGCTTTATTTCTCCATTGTTTCTCAATCACTTTGACAGTCATAGGCAATACAACCTGTCATATCTCGGGTTAAAGACAACTGACTGCTTTTTATAGGGCAGTCTATTACCTGGTTAGCCCATACCATTCCCCATGGGTAACCATAACCATATTCCCCATTCTTAGAATCACACAATGCCATTTTATATAAACTTACTCCCTGTATATGCACCCTCAATACCTATTCACAGTTAGTAGTTAGCATATAATATATACACAATACATACAGGATTACATTCATTATAGTCCATCCCAATCCCCCCTGCTATCCATTTCCCACTTGGTCACCGACAACTCAGTGTCCCCCCTAGCCCTCCAAGCAGGACCCAATGCTACTGAAGTTTCTGACTTTTTGACGACACAGAGCATGGGGTCCTGTTCCAGCAGTATCCTGCCACCTGGTACGCAGACATACATAAAACATAAACAACGTGTTTATGGCCTGTCTGCGCTCTTTGACGAAATTTTTTCGTGTGAGGGTTTCTGAATATGTGAAGTATAAGTACCCATACATACCGCTGCGAATATCTCCTGTGGCGTGGAAGCCGTTAAGCATTTTTTTGTTTGACCGATTTGGTCGCTTTGATTCTTCCCTTCCTTCCTTGTTTATTGACACCTCATTGTACCGCCTATCTGGCTAGCTAGTGGCGCTATAGCTATGACAGAGCAGATCAGAGGCAGGGACGTAGCCGGCACAAGCCAACCGCACACCGGGAGGCGGTACAATAAACGGTAAACAAACAAGAAGAAATAAAGCGTCCAAATCGGTCAAACAATACTTAACGGCTTCCGCGCCACAGGAGATATTCACAGCGGTATGTATAGGTACTTAAAGTTCACGAATTCAGAATAACTCAAACTAAAAAAGGCCGTCAAACGCCGCAGATACGATCTTAGAGAGAATATTTATGTCCGCGTTCCAGAATTCCCATACGAAAATATAGTTATGAGCAGGGACCCTACATAAAACTCATCCAAATTTCAGAAAAGCTTTATGGAGGGTTCCGAGAGGGGCTATGTCCCCCCTTAACTTCAATAAATGCATTTGTTACAATTTGTGTCCTTATTTACATTATACCATACATGTAGAATTGTGTTAGCATCTGCATTAGGTATAGTAACGGCGTCCGCCGTTACACCGTGCCTCATTGTTTTTGTAAATTGTGTTTTAAACAAGTTTGTTAATTTAATGTAACTATACTATACAAATGGATAATGCAATATTGAGGATTTCAGTGTGCACTATAGGCTAAAGAAAATAGCCACTATACGGTGCATTTATCACTGCCTTTACCACTTTGCCTTCTCGGTTGTCTTCATCACCGCTCCGACTGCATACTCCTCATCGTTATTCCAGAGGCTGGAGGTGCCATCACTCATGTTTCCGTTATTTAATTCATACGTCTGTCCATTCAAAGTTCTTTCGGAATAATAAAACCATTCGTCTATCGATCGTGTGACCGTTCCCACAATCCACCTCGTCTTTTACACATCTACAAATCAATCTTAGTGAATGTTAAAATACAGTATGTACAGTATACAGAGTAGATATCCTCATCTTCTCCAGTTAAGCTAATTTTGCTAACTGATTGCTATTGATTAGTTGCTTACTGCTAGTTACTTTACGTTAACGTTCATGCTGTGACATGAGCTTGAACCAGAAAGTGATCAAGCAGAGATTGAAGTTAATGGAATAGACATTAACAATATAGAGACCGATAAAGGGTTGGGTTTAAGTGGTTATGGTTCCTTCAGATCGCAGCATGCTCTTCTTCTTAGCCACTTCAAACTGCTTTTAAATGAAGGTCTGATCTCAGACAGCACTGATGTAAATTATTCCTTTGATCACTAGACCATCCATCTATGTGGACCCAAGCAACTCTCCATGGGAGCAGAGAACTGAACAAAACTGTAATGAGTGTCAGTAATTGTATTGATATCTTAATAATAGGTATATATATGCCTTTATAGATCAGAGGTTGCCTACCTTTTTTCGGGCCAGCCATTTTCAAAGGCTGGTGTGATGGATCACACAGAGCCAAACGTGATAATCACCATTGCTTTTACAATGTAGGCTACATACGTATGTTTTATATCAGTATCAGCTGCTATCAGAATATTAATGAGACAATACTTTAATGCATAATAACGGTAAGATAAATTCTGGATTTCAGGGGAGAAAAGATTTATGCAGCTCTCACCTGTGTCGCACTGCCAATCGGAACCGATATGACTGAGTCATAGTGTCGGGGGCTTTGTCAGTGTGCCTGTTGTATCCACTACTCTGTTCCACTACTCCATTTTGTGCCCACATACATACATATTGTGTCCACATGAGATCTCTGTATCTGTCTGTCTACCTGTGTCCTTTTATGCCCATATATGGAGATCCCTGATGTCATTAGTTCATGCCCGGCCGTACCCTGTAGATTGGCAAGCGGTTCTAGGCAACTGGACATCTATATACTGCATGCCCATATATATCAAATAGATATGGGCGTTTCTAGACGACTGCATATCCGAACAATTCAGCCACTCCCTTGTGTCCTTGCCGACGCGCAAGCCGAATTGAAGTCAAACTAAAGCCGGTCGCCGGTCGGTACCTGCATGAACATGACCACATAATATGTATATCGGTCGGATTTGTGCTTCTGGAGTCTGGACAACTGGATGGCATATTGGTTTGGTTTATGGTTATGTCTGAGTTATGTCTGAGTTGTACTGACATGCCAATATATGGGCGTAACGGGTTAGTTTATGGTTATGTTCTGAGTCATAGTGACATGCCTATATACTGTATGGGCATAACTGGATTGTTGATGTTTACATATGAGTCCGAGTGAAGTGCCCGTGGTCCTACAGTACCTAATTATGGGCGTGGTCCACCAGCCCTCCCTTAACCCATTTTGGGCGGGAACCCGTTTTGATGTTAGCATTAAGTTATGCTTTAGCTATTTAAAAATAGCAGATCAACAAGCTCATACCGCGCCACCGAGTGGCGCGCTATGAGCTTGTAGGTCTGCTATTTTTGAAAAATCGAAGAATGACTGACATAGAAACATAGCTTTTTCAGAAAACTGTCAGGATGTAGAAGACATTTTGAGAATCTGATCTCGGGTCAGAATGAAAACTGTCTGTAGAAGACATTTTTAGAATCTGATCTCAGGTCAGAATGAAAACTGTCAGGATGTAGAAGACATTTTTAGAATCTGATCTCAGGTCAGAATGGGTTAAAATACTGATGAAAGCACATGACATGATCCTGTTTCATTAAAAAAGATCTAACAGTGTATCCAACTTGGGCTTTACCATTGTGTACAGTGTACACAAAGCGGATTTCCCATTAAATAATATTAGAGGATTTGTCTCTTGATAATAATTGTATCTCGCCTTTCTTTTCAGTAGATGTTTGAAAAACGTTTTTTTTTTCAAAAAATTAAGACATGCACCTTGATCAAAGAGCAATTAGGTACAGAGATCATTGTAGATAATGCCCAGCTGTAAATCATATTTTACTGTGTTCAAGATGTAAGTGATATTGT
Source organism: Protomyctophum parallelum (assembly GCF_964188405.1). Lineage (NCBI taxonomy): Eukaryota > Metazoa > Chordata > Actinopteri > Myctophiformes > Myctophidae > Protomyctophum > Protomyctophum parallelum. The sequence goes on along the minus strand of NC_139703.1, from coordinate 28,677,531 downwards.
TGGAGAAAGAATGCTGTTACCCCATTTTGGGCGGGAACCCCTTTTGGTGTTTCAAGCATTCTGTTATACTTTAGCTATTGGAAAATAGCAGATCTACAAGCTCTTGTAGGTCTGCTATTTTTTTTTAATCGTAAAAATGTGGCACAAATCTTTGAATAGGTATATATTCTTTCAGAGCGAACGTATTTTTTATTTTGACGTCAGGCCTAAATGGGTTAAGTCTCTTATTTCACTTACACAGAACATTTCACCAAGCCAGTGTTCCTTCTCCTTCTATCTTCACAGCCTATTGATTTGTCATTTAGTGTCCATTATGTTTTGCTCCTCAGATTTACTGAATATGAGCGAGGTCAGGGGTTAATACGTAATCTATAATCTTCCCATCTTGTCCTGACTGCTCTTATAATGATCCCTCTTTATTTTCCCCTTTCTCTGAAACTGTTGTAGTATATATTAAAATACCATACAGGAGAGAAAATGTGCACGGCAGACAGACGAGATGACATTCCAAGATGTTGTTTATTCAGAGTACACAGCAGCATACAGCATATAGGCTCACACAGGAACGAGCTGGCCACAGGTGACCAGCCCCGACTGACTAACCAAGTTACATTGAAATCGAACTGCTTTAAACAGAGTCACGATACACATTGAGCCAGACTGGAATTTGGCCACTCCCTGGAAGGTACTGTAGCTTTGATCCATTGTTCATCTTCTAGCATGTAAAATCCTTAGGTGTGACCCAGGATCTGAACTAAAACAAAAGGCATGTATGAACAGGCCAACGACACCCAGACTTTGAATAACAAAGGCAGGCCTTGGAAGCCAGACAGACCTACTGAATAGGCTACAACAGTTTACATTTGTTCAAACCTGAGATATTGTATAGAATTATTGGTTCCAATATTCCACACTGTCTTTCTTTTTTCTTTCGTTTTTCTTACTCATCACATCCCTTATTTTCTCCTCTTGCCCCCCCCCCCCACCAGGCCCGCCTGATGGCGTTGGAGGTAGAGCTTTGCCGTATCCAGGAAGTGAGCGGCCACCAGAGGAAACGCATCGCTGAGATTCTCAAGGGGCTGATGAAAGACCTGAGTGAATTCAGCAGCATCCTGGGAAACGGAGACCTCAAGTTGGTACGTGTTAATTCAACCAGACATACACGACATTCTATGTTCTAGGGTGGCCAGATTATGCTCAAATATGGACATGTGAGCACGTTTTTGGCAACAGTTCCTTTTTGCATCAAGCTCAGATTAGCACTATTTAGTGATCGACCTGGCGATCTTGTCCGAGTGATGGTCTAGCCGCTCCCATTGTGTTGGCAATGGCAATCGCTGTGTAGCCTGTTGGAGCTCGCCTTTCACACCTCAATGACCACTCTGTTACTATGTGCAGTTGCCCTCTCACCGCGATCAACAATAGGTGCCAGACAAGCTACTACACACGCATTTGATTGTTGCTCTATCTATGCTGGCTGTAATGTGTGAAAGGAGCAGATGCCCCTCAGGGCTTTGCTCCGCCTGGGAAGTGCTGTGATGACTAGATTGACCTGGGATTAGACTACAGCAGTGCAATATACGGGGAATTTGAGCTGCTCCTGCTTTAAGTTAAGTGACTTGGAGAGAGGAGAGTGCATATAGCACATCAAATTATTATTATTATTATGGAACCAAAGTGCACGTGAATGTGTGCATACATTTGAGTGTCTCTTTATGTCTTACTGATATATGTTTTCTTGTGTTGTGTCTTTGACAAAAGTCAAGATGTTGCCATCAGCCCATGCATGCGCATGTGTGTGAATGAGAGAACGCACATTGTGAGGCACTCTTCACTTTGCATAAAGGCGATCTAGAAATGCAGACAAATCTTACTAAGTTGCTTCAACAACAACCTCTTGCTATGTGTTTCCCTGCTTAATTAATGTACGCCTGCCCTATATGTTGATGTTGTAAATCCTGGCGGTGGCCCCGTTGAGAGCAGGAACGGTACATTTTAATGTCAGTATAGGGTCGGTCTGCTGGCATGTCTGAGCTTTTGCATTTAAATTGGTACTGATGTGCCCGTCCTCCACAGATCATTTCAGTGGCGCATCTGTTAAACGATGCTGTTAACATAATGGATGTTTTTACAAAGCGCCACAAGGCTTTCAGATATTTCTTTCCTTCCACACCTAGTATTGAAATCATCCTTCAATGTAAACTTCTATTTATCTATCTATCTATTAGGGATGTCCCGATCACGTTTTTTTTGCTCCCGATCCGATTTGATTTTGAGTATCTGCCGATACCGATTTTTCCTGATCCAATATTAATATTTTTATAGAGCACTTATGCCATATCACAACAGTATCCAAAATTACAGACAATATCCAGTCTAATATCATGATATGGATACAATATTGATGCTATGGATGTCCCGTTTTTTTCTGCTCCCGATCCGATTCCGATCATTTGAAAATGATGTGATCGGCCCCGATTTCCGATCACATGATCGGATCAACCCTACTCCATCCATCCATCCATCCATCCATCCATCCATCCATCCATCCATCCATCCTATTCATCTATTTATTTCAAATCAAATAAAATAAAACTTTATTTATAAAGCACGTTTTAAAACAACCAAGGTTGACCAAAGTGCTGTACATCAGTGGCAAAACAGAGAAGAGGCAAGAGAACACAGAATGTAAACGAGAAACACAATCAGAAATGACAAAAATATAAGCATGAAAGGTTAAAATAAGCAAAACAAAAAAGAGCTAAGATAAAGAAAAACCTAAAATGGACTCAAGAAGGATTGAAAGCCAGGGAGAAGAGATGAGTCTTAAGGTGAGACTTAAAAACATTAATGTAATGGAATGTATTTATCTATATGTATTTTATTTATCCATCCCTTCCTTCCTTTCCTTACCCAGCCCAAGGAGATCAGTGGGGCGATCGAGGAGGAGTTCACGGTGGCCCGTCTCTACATCAGTAAGATCAAGTCGGAGGTGAAGTCCATGGTGAAGCGCTGCCGCTACCTGGAGAACCTGCAGATGGAGTGTCACCGCAAGATGGAGGAGACCGGCAGGGAGCTCTCCTCATGTCAGCTCCTCATCTCCCAGGTGAGGGAACGAGGGATGGATGGAAGGAACCTGAGAGGGAGAGGGAGAGAAGAGGGGGAGGGAGAGAGAGAGAGAGAGAGAGAGAGAGAGAGAGAGAGAGAGAGGGAGAGCGGGTGAGAGAGATCAGTAAGGTCTGCAGTGCACCATGTTAATTATTTAATATTAACAAATGAAGGTCGGAGTTATTTAACAGTAAGTAAATAATCAGGGCTTGAACACTTGTCCTTTGAGTGTCTTCCTGCTGTGTGTGTGTGTGTGTGTGTGTGTGTGTGTGTGTGTGTGTGTGTGTGTGTGTGTGTGCTCGCGGGGTGAACTCCTCCATTGATTGATGTGAATCTGACAGCTATCAAGCATTGAGCATGGCAGCCTATACTGCATGTCATCCATCAACTCTCACCACAGAAGCTCTGACGAGCGAGTTTAAATAATCCACAACACGTACATTATGTCAGACTGCCGTAAGCATTTTGACTCCCACTCAGTCATGACTCTGATGAAGACCGCAAGGTCGAAACGTTAGTCTTTTTGTATACTCAGCACCTAAATAAAAGGCTCTAAATGTCCGTGCTGCTCCAGTCTCTTCTCCTTATGCAACTTTGATGTCCCTGCACCTGTGAAGCACCGGATCAGCCCTTTCAGGCTTGAGGCGCGTTGGTAGACTCCCTTTCTACCTAATATTTAAACATTCTTTGATTCATAACAAATGTCCTAGACTAGAAGAAAGTTTATGGTTTTCATCCGGCAAGGGATACAGTATATCTGCAACAAAAATATGATTTGTTTTTCGTGGGAGAAAGCAGCTACGTCAGTTGGAGCCAACTAGCTCAAATTCCACAGCAGCCACTGTAAGCCTGGTTGCAAAATATTTTTCTAATGTCTATTTTATTTACAATGCCTGGATTCTAAAAATAAATAAAACTAAATCAAAATAAGAGGATCAGGCTCCCATGAGGAATGTATTTCATAACCACTAAGGTGATGCCTTGAGCGCCTTATCTATTCCTTAGACGCAAGACGCTCGGAACCGTCACCTTGATGGCAACTGAAGGAATTCCCTGTGGGAGCATGCAGTGTGCTCTGTACAGATTCTATTTTTAACATGTGATGTTCTGTGGCACCTAACTGTCTACCCAAACAGAAAGGAGGAGAAAGGAGAAGGGAGGATAGGATGGCATTGCTGTCAATAGGATAGAGGGACGCATAGCTGCGTGTACAGCATATAGACACGCAGACATTTCAAAAGTTGAATGACAGATCAATTCCCACATGGACAGGCATCATTGATATCGAACGTGCTTGCATATTCCACGGCACGTCAAGCCCAACGTCAATTTTATCCTTTATAAATCCATGAGCGTAAAGCATTCCCTCTGGCTCCCTTTGCTCGTCGTTATACTGTACCATGGTGTGTTCACACGGGCAGCTGCAAAGATACAGTCTACTGTACCATTCATTGTCAATGGAAGCCAACGACGTGAAGCTACAATGCTAATCCGTCGTGTGTATACAGTAGCTGCTGCTAAAGATACAAAGCTGCAAATTGAAGCTGAGCTCGGTTCGACTTCCAGATGCAAAGCTACAAAGCTACAACTGTAGCTCCTCGCTTTTTTCCCACCCTGTTCTGGGCTGACAAAAACTTGTGGGTCTTCTTCAAGTCCGTTTCCAATTTGGAAACAGTGGAAACAGACTTGAAGAAGAGAGCGGCGTCCAAAAGGACTCACAGTTGAGACTCCATGGTGGATTGTTGTTGTTTTTCAATCTCCCCTGCCTGCCAGTCGCCACACATCACTACGGACGCACATCTGATGTCAACGACGACAGCAACAGATAGTGTACAAAGAGACAATATGCTGTGATTTTTGCATCTTTGCATAATGCCATCTTCTGACTTTCAGCACGAGGCAAAGATTCGCTCTCTGACGGAGTACATGCAGAACGTGGAGCTGAAGAAGAGACAACTGGAGGACAGTTACGACTCTCTGAGCGAGGAGCTGGCCAAACTCCGACTTCAAGGTAGGACAGAGCCAATCACAGAATGGGAAAATGGATATGGAGGCAGACTGGAAAACAAATACTGTATCTACCCAAGCAACATCAATCATAATATCACAGTACCGAACACACAGAACATTAGATTTTCATTTTGGCCTAAAAGGTCTTCTTTTTCATCAGATTGTGTCTGCTGTGAGTATGTGTTTTTTTCGTAATACTTTGCTCCAACTCAATTTCCCCTTTTGTGAAATTTGAACTACAATTGAAGAAATTATGAACAATAAAGGACCTTACTATTATCAATACAGAGTATATGTCATTGTCTACACAGCTTTAGCCATAATTAAATTGTACGTAAACACTGACTGTTTTCTGTTAACACCCCGAGCGGAGTTCTCCGTCCTATCAAATAGTAACGCCCAGCGCTTAGGATGGAGATTAATTAAAGGACGGAGATTTATTGATGTCAAAACCGATCGCATCGCTCCACAGGCTGGGACTCTGGGAGTGTCTGTTGGGCAACATTCAATGTCATTTCCGGTTGGGACGTCATCGAAAATGCTCCCCCCCCCCCCCCCCCCATTTTAGTGGAAAATCCTAAAACGTGAATAACTCTTGATCTAAATCATTCCGTCCAATTCTAAGCAACGATTATGTTTTAGACGGCCCATCGCAGCCCCGTCGCTAGTCGCGTTAGAATTAATCATACCTCCTGTGTTTTGGCTACATCAAGCTACTTCAGCTACATCCGGGATAGCGCCTGCGCTAAATGTGCTCGGTTGCTGCAAATTGCTGGGCGCTCTGATCCAATGGTCCTAAATACCACCGGGGCGTTCGTGGTGTTAATGGCTTTATATTTTGATTGTCCGCAAAGTCACATACACACTAATTTAGTTAAATAAGACATTAAGGTTAATCAATGTCATAATTAAGGTTTAGTAATTAAAGGTATATTCAGTGATTTCACTTAATTCAAATATCCCTTATTTTTTTGTTTTGTTGTGATAATCCTCCCTACTATAGAGTGTGCTGGCCATATAAGGAGTTCCTCCCTGTCCCCAGTTAACCCCAGGGGGTCAAAAAACCTTAGGTTTCGTTTTTGACTCTCTATCCTGATTGGACGAAAGGCTGGGTCCCACAGCCAAAAACGAAACCTAAGGTTTTTTGAGTGAAATCACTGAATATACCTTTAAGGTTAATAAATCATAGATGTTTGCAAGTTTTCAAATCAATCCATTCCACAAGCGCAAGCCAACACCTGCTGACATGCATTTAATGACTTTAGCCCGTTTATATATAAAATTAAAGACCTTTCACATTTATCAAACCTGTCTTCAGTGCCTGTTCCTGGATTATTTATGCTTTTTTTCTTTCCTTTTTGGCCATAACTCATAACCTGACACTGCCAGATCCAAGAAGCTTGCTACACTTTGTTTCACAGCTTATTGGGATCTGGGATCTCGGAAGCCAATTCGATGACGGGGCTGTTCCTTTTTTTCAAGATACTTGGTAGATGATTGGATGGGACCGTCTGTCTATCACCATGTGGGCGTGGAAACACAACCAATCATATTGAGAAACCATGTTCCCCAGACATCCAGTTTCGCATATATCCCACCCTTAGCTCACACTGATTGGTTCGAACCACGGAGCGGTTCGGTGTTAGCTCAACTCCCTGAGAGATCCCAGATGGTTGCTGTGTTGGGGAACATGGTTTTACCCAATACCGCCCCCATCTGGCAGAGTCAGGTTACATAACTCATCCTCTCTCCTTGAATATTCCCTTCTGTGAGAACAATTGGCTTGAGAGAGTAAATACGGGAAGGACATTGCAACAGTCAAAGTTAGTTGAAATGTGGCCAAATACATTCTCACCTACAAGTTACAACACAACACACAAAGTCAGTTATCATATACTGTACAATACATTCACACCCACAAAACAGTCAAAGTCATCTACATTTTAAATGTGGCCAAATATAGCCTCAGGGTATTATTGTGACATCAAAATCGGTGTGACTTAAACACATGAACCATGATAGCGTCCCTATTCTGGGCATGTCATACTCAAAATTCAGGGGGAGAAAATAAGCAAACGTTTGCTGAAAATAGCAGATCTACAAGTTCACAATATTGCCGTAACGCAGCTTGTTGTGAGCTTGACTTGTAGACCAGATATTTTCGGTGAAGAGATTTCGTGTAGAGGGAAAAAAGTAGAGTACCTACAGACCTCTGGGGGACCTCGGTTAATAAAGTATGGATTTAAGTGGGTAAGATGACAATGAAGAGTTTTTATGTCTCACACACACAAACAACAACTATTCTATGAGTTGAATGAATTGAATTCTATGCATGTATAGCTTCCAAAACTCTAGCTCAACTTAGATTAATGGCCCCATTCTACATACTGTGAATACATTTTTTTATCATCAATCTCAGTTAGTGGGTGAGTGACAGGAAGTAATGTATTGTTACGGTCACCACCGAAATGAGTACATCAGACCAAACTCAAACTGCAAATCATTCTCACTGCAGGGTCCTGCGCACACACAAGTACATAAAAGAAATGGTACTTCAAGGGAGATAAATACATTTTGGCCCAACTCCAGGATCAAAGGAGTGCAATCCTTAGGTCACTATAGCGGTAGATAAAGACAAGATACTCTAGTCTAGGTCATATTGATAGCACAAGGTAGATAGATTCGACAACAAACACAAATGGTAGATAGTGTCACTCACCGACTCGGTGAGAACTGATAGTCACTCTGTGACAGGAATTTACAACGTCGGATAGATATGATTAAATGTAAGGCACACATTAGGTCACCTTGACTCCGCCGTTCACAGGCAGTCAGTCGTTTTTAGAACCTGTTCTACTGCCATCCCTTAATCACCACTCTCACTGCCTGTGAGCGTTTCTGTCTGAAGCCCGGTCTATATTTCGGTGAAGTAGCCGATCTACAAGCTCAGAACACTTCGCAGATGGGACGCGTTGTGGGCTTGTAGATCGGCACACTTCGGCGGGTGACAAGGTCGTGTGACAGAGCATAAATTAAGTGTTTCTCTTGTTCTGTATCTGTGTGTCTCTATTTTTCCTTCTCGCTGTGCGTGTGTGTCTGTGAGAGTGAGAGACAGGGAGAGTGAGAGAAAGGGTCAAGCTTCGGGAATTAATGTAATGTGTGTGTGCGTGTGCGTGTGCGTGCACGTGTGCTTTTCAGAGACCATGTCAGAGGTAGTCAGGAGGGACAAACAGGCAGCTGTCCAGGAATCTGGTGATGTAAAGGTAACCATGGTTACGGATGGCGTGAATAATTTGGCGTAATGACCTTATGCCGCAGAGCCACAGCCCCATGGTATCTGCTGCTGCTGTTGTTGGACGAGGGGCTCGCGCCGCCTGGTCCCACGCGTGCTGCCGTACATGTGTTTATTTTGCACTGGTGCATGTAGCGTCCTGTGGTTGTCCCCTTCTCTCTCACATCACAGCTACATGTCATCGCTGTCGGGCCGGAAACCTTGTATAATCCAAACTGTCACTTTTCAGGACATGGGGAACCTGTGTTCCAGTGTAGTTATTACCGGTACTTGTTAATACTTTGCAAAAATGGCACATCTACGTACACGCTCACTACTTTTGCGTGACACTCTTGTACGACGAAGTAGGAGATTAATTTATGAATTAATTAATTAACATGCAACACTGAAATGAGGTATCTGCCCGACAGCAACGATTTGCATTCTTGCGTGTGTCCCTCTGATGTGCCTCAGCGCTCCTCGCTCATTAACCCACGTGTGTCACACTGATGCCATTATTTGTCTTTGCACTGTGTGTGTGTGTGTGTGTGTGTGTGTGTGTGTGTGTGTGTGTGTGCGCGTGCATGCGTGCGTGTGTGTGTGCGTGCGTGTGTGCATTTGTTGGGCTCACACTCACGCCCACCTGTCTGCTGATGTGTCTAATTCTCTCCTGTGTCATCATTTATCCATCTCACCTTGCTTTTATAGCCTCGCTCTAGATGCTGTGCAACAAACACAGAAGCGATATACATGGATCATAGAGAAGGATACATACTGCATGAAGGACAATACAGTACCTGGGGTTCAAAGTACAGATTAGATTATAAATGATGATAAATGAAAAAGTTTTTGCAGAGGGGACCACTATTTTACATGTAAGAAGATTTATCAGCCGAGTGCGCATTAGGCACGCTGATCCAAACGATTGCATATCATCGCTGCACCACTAGGTGAAGACAGATGACGTCTACTCAAGGGTGGATAATACAAGGGCAGCAATGAATGTCACACCTGAACTATATGGAGCTTAAGTGCTGAACATGTCTCTGTTTGTGTTCATGTCAGTGGTGTCATAGGTTATCTGAAGGTGGGGGGGGGTGAGCGTGGGGAGGAGATCCGCATGCATTCGCATGCACACAATCAACAGCCGATAGACTTTCATAATTTGTTGCTGTCTGGAGGAAACCTCCTAACTCAATTTTTGAGGTTTTAGATTATTTTTTTGCATAAATCAATGCTATTGAACACCCTTTATGTCTGCCTCTGTGTTGTTTCGAAAATATTGAATCAATGGAAAGTGGTAAAAAACGCTTTGGACAAAACCTCTTAACTCCATTGGACCCTCAAACTGTCTGCTAAAGCAGGGGTTCTCAACGTTTTGGCCTGAGGACCCCCGGAAATGCTTTGGCCATGTCTCGCGACCCCTGACTCATACTCACCATATATGGGTGTGACGTCCATGGTTCACGTGCACATGTTGGGGTCACAGCTTGTGTCAGTTCAGATGGAAATAGGTTGGGGGGAAACACTTGCCTTCATGTCGTTCTTGTGTCCAAGATATCATGCAGCACATTATGTGTGCCAGCCCTCTCCTGTGTTGTCTCATTATCACGTTGTTTTCGCCCCCTCCTGCTGTTCTTCATAAACTTCAGAGGGCTCTCGAGCAGCAGATGGAATCCCACCGCGAGACGCACAGCAAACAGCTTGGCCGCCTGCGAGACGAGATCAATGAGAAGCAGCGACTCATCGACGACCTCACTGAGTCAGTGCCTTCATTATTATTCCACGCTCACGCTGTTGTTCAGACCGAGAGGCAACTTCTCAACATCTTAGAGGGACGTTTTGCAAAAGAATATATGTTTACGTATATACGTTTAGAAGATTTAGAACACTTCCCTGGGGGTCTTTATGTGTGTAATATTAGATTAGATTTTAGCAGTGAGCCCAGTGTCTCTGATGTCATGGACACTGGGCTCACTTACTAACTGGACTACATGTTGTCTCAGTAAGACAGCCCTCACCCTATCCACAAGGAGGAGGAAGGAAGGAAGTGAGCCCAGTGTCCATGACATCAGAGACACTGGGCTCACTGCTAAAATCTAAAATATCTAAAACCACATATTACATACATAAAGACCCCCAGGAAAGTGTTCTAAATCTTCAAAACATATATTTTTTTGCAAAAAGGGTGAAGTGTCCCTTTAACTTTTACCCAGGAAGCATGCGCATCTAGTGGAGAGTGCTGTTACAGAACCAATGCAATGATTTTAACTCTGGCAGTTTCATATGGATTTTGAACACAATCATTTTATTAGATTCAGGCTGATCTAATAGTAGGAGTACTTGTAGGAGTGAGTGAGAGTTTAAGCTTTACTAGAACAGATGTTCCTTTTCAAAATCCTTTTATTGCAGTTTTCAGTGGCAGAACTCTTCAGGGGCAGGCATACACAATAACATAAAGGATCTCAGATCCCATTTCTTTCAAAAGTAAAAGGACAGATTAAGCAGGTATAATTTGAGGTCTATTATTTGCATGTAAAAGGTACAAATACAAATATAAGAAGAAAAGACTACACTACAGTATGCTACTGAACACCCCATGCACGCCCCACCCAGACAATTTCATAATCAAGCCAATTCCCAGTTAGAATGGATATTCCTTAGCCTCATCGCTCGGCAACAATAGAGGCACAGATATTTTTGGCTTATTTGGCAGGTAGCTTCCTGGCTGGCTATTGCCTGACCCCCTCTGGACACCTGATGAACTATGCGTACTGTCAGTCACTCAGAGCATTCATCAGAACCAATGTGGGAAACGTACGTCTGTCCGTGGAGAACAGGCTTTTCCCCCGAGAAGCCGTCAGTATCCTTCAACAGACAAGGAAACACACGCTGACAGGCACACACACACACACACACACACACACACACACACACACACACACACACAGACGCACACACACAGGCATGCACCCCTACACTGACAGATGAACTCAGGATGATATAGTATGTGCTGTTCCAGCGCATGCAGAATGACATGCTGCCATATAGCACACATGAGTTATGGAGGAGGTTGTTAAATATTGATAGTGTTCCATCACTTCATCTAATGGAGGCAATCTTCCCCTTTACTTGACCTATTATGTTTCAGTTGCGTTAATGACGCTTAAAGTCAACGGGCAAGGCGAGGCAAACATATTTCTAAGGCATATTTAAACAAGAAGGCTGTTCAAAGTGCTTTTATATACAAGCTATTAAGGACTAAGACATTAAGGACTAAGACAAAAGAGGCACATTATAAAACTATTTGAATACAATTTAAAATACGAATTACTGTAAGAGCATTACGTAAGTGCAAAAGAAACACGATAAAAGGATGTTTGATGTAATTGAACCTGGTTATTAAGGAGTATAGAATAGAAAATAAGATTACATACATACATACATACATACATACATACATACATACTGCACGCACGCACGCACGCACGCACGCACGCGCGCGCACACACACACACACACACACACACACACACACACACACACACACACACTCACACTCACACTCACACTCACACTCACACTCACACTCACACTCTCACACACACACACACAGTCATGTGCATGTGTGAGTTAGTGTTGGTCATTGTGTTGTTTATTGGATGCATTATTGCATTCCTTATGTCTGAAGTCAATAAACACCTGGCAGTTTATGGAGCTCCATCCTCACCTATAAAAAGAAAATCGTGGCATTTATTCAAAGGCGCACACACACACACACACACACACACACTTTTCTTCCCCAACAAAAAAAAATATATATAAAAAAGGGTGGTGTTAATTCAACTCAGAACGCACACACTCTCTGAATTATGGGTCCATTTGGTTCCATCTTTACAGTTATTGTAGTATTGAGTTATTGGTTGGAAAAGCTTAGCGTGAAGCACGCACTAGAGTAATAAAAATCCTTAAGTCACAGAGGAGTGCAAGCTGAGGTTAATGGCTGGTCTGTTTTGTTGGTCTTTGTTTTCAAAGACTTTGTTGTTGTGTCAGGTATTTACTCATTCTTGGAGGCATTGATACAAATGTCCTACTTGACATTGTGTTCGTTTAATAGGAAAGGTGGAATGGAACTACTGTACTGCACTTATTTGTCTTGTAGTGAGTAGTACAATGAGTAGCAAAATGAAACAGCAGTGATTGTTAAATGTAGTTATTGATTCAGCAGGAACTTTAACACAAGCAGCCAAAGTGCTCCCTGTTGCTGTAATGTACCCATTGAGACCCCGCCAAAGATTCATTGTTTAAGGAAACATTCATTTCTTAAGGATGATTGTGAGACTGCCCAAAAGGCTAAAATATAATATCTCTTTGTTTTGCTTTTGACAATTCCAATAATACTCTCTCCTCCCATGCCAAATACAGCAGCTGAGCAGATGAATTATAGATGTGTCCTGCTTTCATATTTTCACGTTCAATGAAATACAACTTTTAAACCGATGTAAATACTGCATGGATAGAGCAAATTAATTGGCCACATTAGCAGACTTGGCAACATAATTTGGTGGGACGTAGACCTTCACAATACAATAGTTTACCAACATTACTGTAGCTTTCCAACATTATAGTATAGATTATTATTCTATATCAATTTTTCACCTATTTAAGAAAAGATGAGGTATTGGGTAATAAAACTGTATTGATCTCCATGTGGAAATCCAGGTGCCTCGTGGCAACAACATTAAACGGATCGATTGACTCATTGTTACCTGTCGAGTTGCAAGTGATATGACCCATGGTTAAGTGTCTAAAGGGGTGGATTGATGTTGTTCATCTTTTACAGCCGTAACCAGAGACAGCACTTGGAGCTGGAACAACTTCACGATGACTTTGAGAGCCTCCGAAGCCAGGAGCTCCACAAGAGCTTACAGCTGGAGGAGCTGAGGTGAGACTATAGTATAATGCGTTATACCAAATCACCGTCCTAGCATACAAATGCTCCGTCAAGAGGACGGATGGACCTTTTCTTTCAACCAGAACATCGGCCTTTGAAGTTTGACATCTAGAGGGCTGGACTTGAGTTAGAACTGTACTTTGACCACTTTTTCCGTCTACAACTCTCCACCAAATTGCGTTCACAATGCGTTGCGACGCAACGCAATAGCTCGGCTATTTCCCCTCAGAATATGGACACTGGGTTCAAGTGGTCAGTCCTCAACTCTCTTCCTGTGTTTTTGTTTGTTTTTGTCTGTCTCGCTTTCAGTATCTCTGGGTTACATCAGTAACCTCAGTTTGTTTACCCATTCTGGACTGAGGTCGATTAAAAAAAAGGCTTCTACATTTTTCTGAAAAACCTGTTTCTATGTCAGTGGTGCTCAACGTTTTTCATGTCAAGGATGAAAATTATCTCTATTGGGCCACGGACCCCCATCTCAAAATATGTAGTTCCAGGGACCCCCCCAGAAGCCAATTTTAGTTAAAAATGTTCGCTCTGAAATATATATTCAATGATTTGCACTTGTGGAATAGAGAAGCACAAGACATGTTGTAGCTTAAAACCCATTTTGACCTGGGAACGATTCTATAAATGTCTTCTACATCCTGACAGTTTTCTGAAAAAGCTATGTTTCTATGTCAGTCAGTCGATTTTTCAAAAATAGCAGACCTACTCGTAGCACGCCACTAGGTGGCGCACTATGAGCTTGTAGATCTGCTATTTTTCAATAGCTAAAGCATAGCATAATGCTAACACCAAAAGGGGTTTCTGCCCAAAATGGGTTAAAGCGGTGCTTCTCAAAGTAGGTTACGCCCAGGGGTCCTTGGGTTTAACCGGCGTGACGCGCCGTGAGCTTGTAGATCGGCATACTGTAGCTATTTTATTTTTAAATCTTGAAATAGTGTGAAAGATTTTTAATATTTGTGGGTATGTAGGTCCCTGGCGTCAAATATTTCTGATGTGGGTCTGTTGCCGAATACAAATTAATTTGGGGGGTACAATAAAGATTGAGAACCGCTGGCTTGGAGGCTCCATCATTTCTCTGCTGTCACTCTCTGTCTCTCTCTGGCTGTCTCTGTGGTCATTAGGGACTGTTGGTATAGCCTACTATATGTTTAGCATTCAGTCAGTGTGTGAGTTTGTGCATTGACCTTTGCAGTGTGTTGCATCACTGTCGCAGACGACTAATGACCACTTATTGGTCAGCCCGGCTGCTCTACAGAGGAAATACCAGGAACTGGCATTACCTTTTTTCAAATAGAATGTTTTTTATGCCTTTATTGATGATACTGAACAGTAGACAGACAGGAAAGGGGTAGAGAGATGGGGAGTGAACCCGGCTGGCTTGACAGTCTAGATGCCCAGACGGTTGAGGTATAACCGTCCTGACTCCTGGCCAAATGGTCAGAATGTTTGATCTGGGTTTTTTTTCTAATCTCTCTGATTTCTCAATTCTGTATCACTTTGTCTGTCTGTCTGTGTGCTTGTCATAGATTTCTCAATGAGCGGCATGAGCAGTCGAAACAGGATCTCAAAGGGCTGGAGGAGACTGTCGTAAGTCACTATTTTTACTGCGACAATTCAATTAGGACTCCTTCACTAACATGCCAGCGATCCAATACACATCATCTCACTCTGGCCCTTTCTGTTCCGGTCTATTTCTTCCTTTCTTCCTTCCCCGTAGGCTCGTGAACTCCAGACCCTCCACAACCTTCGCAAGCTTTTTGTTCAAGACCTCACGTCTCGAGTCAAAAGAGTAAGCATTCTTCAGCTGCTTTCAGACAGATCAGACATTCATTCACACAGCTGAAGCGGCAGACACGGTCCTCCTACCTGTCTTCTTTGATCCACAGAGTTCAGAAATGGAGGCTGACGATACCGGAGGGTATACCATCCAGAAACAGAAGATTTCCTTTCTCGAGAACAACCTGGACCAACTTACAAAGGTTCACAAACAGGTACCGCTGAAATATGCGTTTGGTGTCCCTTTAGTTTACACCAAATGAAAAACGTTTTACGCAGGGGCTCTGAATGAGGGTGTGTTTGTGTGTGTGTGTGTGTGTGTGTGTGTGTGTGTGTGTGTGTGTGTGTGTGCGCGCGCGCGCACACGCACACACGCAATCTCACACTGTCTCAGTCTCTAGGATAACATAGAATCTCACAAATTTTAGTTAATATTTTTTCTATCACTTAGAATGGAAGTAAGTGGGGCTCGGATTGTCCAAATGTAGCCATGGGAGACGTCATTGGCAAGACTCATTTCAGAGCTAAACTGACTAGTGAAAGGCGGTTTGAATGGCACACAAAGGCCATGCCATTATTAGGCTGGATTACCGGCCTAGGTGCCCAGGCTTACTGTTCAATATCTTTAGTCTTAAAACTCATTTAAACACTTTTCAAGCAGGGACACTTCTCTGTGTCATTTTAGTCGTTGCTATAGCAACATTATTATTATTATTATTAAAAAAAAATTGAATAAAGATTTAAAGTTTTGCAGAAAACTTAAGTCAGAATTGAGAAGGCGTTTTTAGAATTGGCCTCAGGTCTAAATGGGTTCATATCAAATCTGCGATCAATGTGTGGTTGGGTGGCTGCGTGCGTGCGTCTCACAACACAGTATAGAATCCAAAGTGTGAATGGGACTGTAGACTAGACTGTACTGTACAGCAGTAAGTAAGGCAGATATGTCTGAGCAAAACATAAAAGGGCAATGACAGCGAGTCAAATTTAATTTAGAGCACAGTGTGCGCCATATGTCAATGCTTTCCTCTGAGCAATAGTGCTTTTCTACCATCAATCATCCCTCTTTCAGAGCCACTGATAAATGTTCCAGGCCTTGCTTGAAAACAAAGCTGCAGGAATCCATCTCAGTACTAAAGACATACCCTGATGTTGTATTTAGTCTCCTATTGAGACCTTTAAGATTGTGTTAAAGGTCATGTCGCACCTAGACACTAGCTTGGTTCCAGCCATGAATTTCTACCCACACATGAAAAAAATGTTTCTGGCGATTCAGGTCTGGTGTCAGTTTGCATCGGAAGTCTAATGCAGCGGTTACATAGTGTTTCTAGAAAACAATCAATGTTGAGCCAATTTGCTCCCCCGGCAGCCCTCCGCTCCGACAGCTGCCAGCCCACCGCTACCACTACTGTACCGCTGCCAGGAGGAAAACGAGAGTTCAGTTTTACATTCGCACTGCAGACCATTCAAAGAGTCTGCACTAACACACTAAAAGCAATCTTAACCTAAATCAGTGCATGAGGCACCCGGACAACCAGCCAGCCGGTTAGAAATAGACCAGAGTTGCAACGAAGAATGAATATGCGATGGTAACGTTTCGACTATAGGGCTTTATTATAGATATTATTAAGAATGCTTTATTTTATTTATACAATATAGTATTGTTGCTATCACGGGTAATAAAGCTGCAGGGCATAATGCTCCCACATGCATCACGCAGAGAAACATCCAGAGTGTTTATTTAACATAAAACATACACTTCCATTTTAGAGGGCCCTTAAAATGAAATTGCTCTTGTCTTCAAAGGCTCTTCCTCATGCTCTGTCATTAAATGAATGCAAAAACGCACCCCAACTCAACCCCTGCTCTTCCAGAGAGACACTCCACCATTTTCGTCGCATCCTCCCACACAACAGCTGGGTTACTATTATAGTTTAAGTTGGCCGTGTTCAAAGCTCTCTGCAGACTGGCACACATACTGTACATATTCAGACGCGGGCAGGCAGAATGGTGAGTGGAGGGAGCTGCAGTGCGGTGGTCTGTCAGGCAGAAAACCAATCCTAAAGTGGTGTGCTGGATGAGGCCATCTTTACACCACCTGCTGATACAGTGGGGAGAAAGGGCGTGTTCATAAATCAGCCGGCTCTCAGTGGAATGATGATCGAGGCTCTCTCATAGACAACAGTGCACAGTTCTAGATGAGTCCTTTGCAGTGGTGGAAGTACCCTATTGTGCTGAATATAAGACTGAATGTTTTTTTCCAATGGAAATATCCTAAAAAATACGGGGTCGTATTATAATCGGGGACTAGACTATTTGACATTCAATGTTCTTTTTCCACAAATGAGTCTAACAGACCAGCTGTGTAGCTAAGGGCAAGATAGGCAGCAGCACTTGCTGTGGTTTCAGCCAGCTCCCTCACCACACTGTTGGGAGTCCCAGCAGGACGATACCATTGTGTTTGCCAAGGCTGTTCCACATTGACAGTAATGTTAATTTATCAATTGATTTAAAACGATTATCAAAAGCTATTTTCTCATCGTCATGATAAGTAAGGCAAGAGTAGCTAGGCCTACAGTATATCTCTCCGCATTTAATTGTTGTTCCCTTGGTCAACAATAAACGCCTGGGTGATTGATTATCTATACATCATCATCATCATGGCAGCCTCGTAAAACGAGGATCCGTTCTCCTCAGCCATTCACTTCTTCTCCTTCTGGACTAGCTGAGCTAGCTGGACTCTCCGTCTGTGTGCCTGCTGGTGACTGTGGAGTCCAAGCGGTGTGTGTGTGTGTGTGGAAGAGGGCAGTCTGGGCAGACAGTCCGGGCAGTCTGGGCACGGAAGTGTTGGAGGAGGTGGGCGGGGTAGCATAAGACGCTGATGTCTTTGCTGGCGCTTCTTCTATGCTGCTTGTTGTGCTCGATCGGTCTCTGAACACCACTGGCAATTGTGCCACGCCAGGCTGAGCGGTCCACTGCCAGGGCCTCCCCCAGCTGTCCACAGGGATCCTGGTCTTTTTGAGGAGCTGTTTAAACTGGTCTTTCAGCCGTCTCTTGGGTCCCCCTAGCAGCCTAGAACCATATGGGCCAGTTCACCAAACAGGGTCTGTTTGGGGAGGGAACATAGGCGGCGGGTGGATTTTACCTTTGGGTAGGCTAGAATTCCGTGGGGGGAGAACTCTGCAGATTTATTTAATTCCCCCAGATGGTCTAAAAATGTGTTACTTTGACCAATTTATTACCAATCTCGTACACCACTGTTCACAAAAGCAACACCCTTGACCCAATTATAGCCACTGCATCTAGCTTTTAATTAAAGTTCCCTGGGCATTGTTTTGGGATATTTTGGCCGATATGGGTCTTTTTCTCAAGTCTCGAGTGTTGTAATTTTTGGGAAGACTAAGCCTTGCCTAGCCTTACATACCCGCCGCCTATGAGGGATGAGTCTTCCTTTCGATATAAATGACGATGATGATGGTGTCACATGTCAAAAATAGCACATACAAGCTACAAGGGGTTGTGAGCTTGTATATCTATTATTTTCACCACGTGACACTGTACGATGGAGCATAATTATATCTGCACAAAAGGTCACACACACAAATACGCACGCACGCACGTACACACACACACACACACACACACACACACCCCCACGCGCGCACGCACACGCACACACTGAATTGTGTCACGGTATGAAAGTGGTTCCTTATTTGGCTCTCTTCTTCCTATGGGGGACTTGACCTAATTGTTTTTTTTCCCTGCAATAAAAGACTGACAAGCAAACATTCAACATGACCTATATGCCTGTAGTGTTTCATGGAAATGCCATCGTCAGCCTTTCTGCCACTGTTGGGTAGCTTTATGCCTACTGGCTATAAAGCCCAATGCAGATGCTTCCACTGTAGGAACTTGAGTTATTTGCATGGCCAGTGAGTAGACTTTCAGTGTGTGAAGTGAATGCACAAAATCTGAAAAATGTCCACAATCTTAATATTAAAGGCAAAAGAAAGGCCTTGATGAATCTTAACATGTACTGGGCACATACTGTAGTTAGTATATTTTGTAGAATGATGGTGAACATGGTGGTGCAGTTAATTTAGTGCAGTGGGGGCAACAGTAGTGCAGTCTGGGGGTAATTAATTTTCGGAGGGAGATATATTGCTGTCCATATAACACTGTGGGGTGGGACCTTAGAATAGGCTATACAGTATATGAATAGAGAATAGAGATGGCACCCAGAGGAAACCCTGAGGCAAAATGGACATAGTGGCCGAATTTTATATTGCAGCCTGGCCCCAAACACATGAACACGCTGGTCCGTTGACTATCATTGTGCATGTTCACGACGGCAGCACGCTCGTGCGCGTTCGTGCACGTTCAACGGCAGCGCGTTCATGTGTTTGGGGCAAATCCATCCCAGAATGCACTCTGTTCCTACCCGGAAAGAGGAGTGAAATCGCCTCATGCGCTTTTGAGCAACTTAATGCAAGTGGATGGAAGGAGAACTCGGATGCCATCTCTATTCATATATATATACTCTAAGGGTGGGACGGGTTGTGCAAATATTAAGCTGAGTATATCACAAATTCAGTTCAGGTATACAGTAGTAGACACTAGTGGCATTGTCCGTATTACCCTTGGAGAGCTCGTCCATTAATAAGTGTTGTGCTGAAGTTGAAAGTCTGGAACTTATTTTAATCACTTAAAAGAGTACTTCACCCCCCTTAAAAGATTATAAAAAAATAAATACCATACTTATTTTGTATCAATTACTTGCCCCATGAAGCCATGAATTCATGAGATTGTTCCATTTTTGTGCATTCCTAAGCCAACAATTTGATGACCGACAACAGTTCCCTATACACAGAGACTCTCTGGGCTCCATTAAGCAATTCATATAATATGACATAATATTACAGTTTTATGAGCTGGGGGCGTGTTGTATGTCATATTGCAATTTTGGGCATGTTAAGAAGCGCTTTTGACACCCCGTGGATTGCGCAAAACGGCCTTGAATTAGTCATGGGTGTGTTTAAGGCGTGTTTGAGACATACCCAATCAACATGTCCATACTATTCTCTTTACCAGTCAGCTGATGTCACATACGGAATGCGCACTTTGGGGATTGTGGTATTACATTTCTTCATGCTGGCACCATAGAAGACATGACTGCATGACTTTGTCACATTTGGGTTAATTATTTTTATTCCTATTGCACTGCATGCTGTCACCTTTATGCCTCAAAATAATTTGTTTCTATTGAAAAACACCAGTAAAATAACGTTTATTATATTTTATTTCATTCAAGTCATGATGAAGGAATGAGTTGAATGCTGCTGCTTAATGCTGTGCCTGTGGCCCCGATGGTATATGGTCTTCGCTCGTAGCATTTTATTGAAGAAGACTTGAATCGGGTGTGATACAGCATATGAAAGCAAACTTCCCAAGGATTATGGAGATGTTTTTATTTATTTTTAAGGTTGAGAAATGAAAGAAGTATGGCCGTTTCTAATCTCAACATTTTACAAAACAAAGACGCAAAAAGAGGCTGTTGCCATGTCTCATAGAAACAAGTAAATAGGTCTATAAAAATAAGCGCATATAACAGGGGTCTGTAACCTATTTTAAATGAAGTGCCATGTTTTTATTTTCTAGATAGTGAGTCTGCCATATCCAGATACATTTTAATGACACCACATTAAAATAAAAAAACATATTTTGATTGTCCACAAATATAAAGTTCTTCCTTCTTTTTAAATATGTTCTTGCACATTGTTATAATGATCATTATATATATCCCCCTGCAGTCAGAGTTCATAGTTTTAATGAATGAATGTGATGCATTGTGAGCTGGTATAGATCTGCTATTTTCAAAAGTAATCTTGGATTTTATTTTTGGATTAGCCGTCCTTAGTTGGGCAAATGCATTCATCTGGGGATCCTTGACATGGGAATGTGCTGTGTGAGGATCACTGGTTTAAACAACATTAGGAGAAAAGCCCAAATAACCACTTTAGAAACAAGAAAAGCAACCACAACTAGTACAACTAGTCAACTACCAATATTTACAAGCAACTTTACAGAAAAAGAAGCCGCTTATAATAAACAGACATGGCAACACTCCAGCAGCCTCCCAGAGCCGCTCAAGTGTAAAATCAAACAGTGCTTTTTGCGTTTATGAGGTGGTCAGACCCACGTCTAATCGTTATGCGCTGAGTGTTTTTAGGTCAGAATCAGAATCAAT
The DNA here is from genome assembly GCF_964188405.1 of Protomyctophum parallelum. Lineage (NCBI taxonomy): Eukaryota > Metazoa > Chordata > Actinopteri > Myctophiformes > Myctophidae > Protomyctophum > Protomyctophum parallelum. The sequence goes on along the minus strand of NC_139703.1, from coordinate 28,656,159 downwards.
CTTTATTGTCACATCACATTACAAGTAAGGTGGGTGAAAAACTTGGTTGTGCAGGCTCAAATTGCAGTTTAAAGGTAGAGAGAAAGAACATGCATAACATAACAAAGTGAGTGCAAAATAAATAGTTCATCATGGGTGCATGTATGTATACGACTAAGCAAAAAGTCTAAAACTTAGCTCTTGTTCAGCAATCTGATTGCTGACAAATAAAAGCTGTTCAAGAGCCTCGTAGTACTGCTCCCGATGCTCCTGAAACGCTTGCCTGGCCGTGGGTGCTGCAGCGGCTTGAACAGGCTGTGGCTGGGTTATGTCCCCGATTATGCTTTCCGCTTTAGCCACGCAGCGTCTCTCATGTATTTCCTGGAGGGGGGGAAGCTCCCCGCCCACGATGCGCTGCGCTGTTCGCACCACTCTCTGCAGTGATCTGCGTTCCGCAGCGGTGCAGTTTCCAAACCATGCGGTGCTGCCACTTGTCAGGACACTCTCTATGGTGCTGCTGTAGAACGCTCTGAGGATGCGTGGGCTCACTCTGAACTTCTTCAGGCGGCGGAGGCAATACAGTCTCTGTTGGGCTTTTTTCACCACTGTTTTGGTGTGTGTGGCCCACTTCAGGTCCTTGGAGATGTGGATCCCCAAGAATTTAAAGTCGCTGACTTGTTCCACTGCGACGCCGTCGATGAAGCTGGGTGCGTGCTCTCTCTCCTGTCTCCTGAAATCCACGACCAGCTCTTTGGTCTTACTGACGTTGAGAGCGAGGTTGTTTTCCTGACACCACTGTGTCAGTGTGTCAACCTCAGCTCTGTAGGCCGTCTCGTCGTCACTTTCAATGAGGCCCATCACTGTAGTATCATCTGCGTACTTAATGATGACGTTGGAGCTGTGTGTGCGTTCAACACGGGCCGATATGCCTTTCATAATACGATTGTGCGCAGAGCGAGGGCAATTTATGTATTACCCCATTGTAAAACGGATCTTCAAAATGCCACCCTCTGTGTCTCCATAGGGAACTGTTGTCATAGGGCTACATTCATAGGGCTGTGTCACCATTACAACATTTAAGAAGACCATTCATTGTCACACAAATAATTGTGATTAACAATTTAATTGTGTTTTTGGCGTTGGACATTGGAACATAATATGAATGCAATTAAAATTTCTGTTTGCCTTTTAGGCTTCGTAATCAAAACATTGCAGGAAAATATGGAAACTTTTAATATGCAGTACAAAGACATTACAGATATATTAAACATTTGTATACTTTTTTAAATAGCCGAAATAGATGATCTACAAGACCTCCAAAATAATAATATTTGAACTGATCGTCTATTTCCACAATTTTTTACTCTTGACACAGTAATTACTTTTTTTCCCCTAATAGCCAAAGTATAAAAGAATAGTTAAAGTGGTTAAAACGATTGTGATGCTATGCTAACTACTTTTTTAGATGCTTTACCAGTCTTAATGGGTCATTTTTTATAGTTTTTTATCACACAACAAAATTGCACTTTCCCCTTTTCTGCAGGGAATATTGTCAGGGCTGATGTCACGCCTACCTAGTTGTGACGTCATCCCCTCCTTATATAAGGCATCTTGCCAGAACCGTTCTCTGTCGGATTATACTGTAAGGGTTGAGAATGTTCTTGATCACAAGAGCGGAAAGTGCTGACCAGATGGAACTCTTTTGCAGGGTAAGGTCTTGGCTAAATCTTTAAAGATGAACAGGTTGAGATAAGCTTAAGTTTTAAGGCTTAGGTTTAGGTTATCATACAGACTTGATTGAAGTTTATAATCCGACAGAGAACGGTTCTGGCAAGATGCCTTAGGGGATGACATCACAACTAGGTAGGCGTGACATCAGCCCTGACAAATATGTGGGTGTTAACAGAGTCCCATGGCTGCTAGTTCCCACCCGATATTGTGTGCGAGTTCAGACTGATCCTGTCTTTAAGACTAGGAATCTTAAGGCCAGGACTCAAATTTAAGGTCATCGGCGTAGACAGACAGACAGACAGACAGACAGACAGACAGACAGACAGACAGACGGGCAGGCAGGCAGGCAGGCAGGCAGCACATTTAAAGCACCCTGTTATCACACGCACGCGTGCACACGCACGCACAGACACCACCTCCATCTCACCACCTAAATCCTGTCCTGGCAGGGATAACAGGTGCGTTAAATAGCGATCATTCCACATGAGCCAGAAGCAGCCACAGTGACTCCATCCATCTTGCATCATGTGTCCTCCCTCTCTCTCTCTCTCTCTCTCCCTCTCCCTCTCTCCCTCTCCCTCTCCCTCTCCCTCTCTCTCTCTCTCTCTCTCTCTCTCTCTCTCTCTCTCTCTCTCTCTCTCTTTCTCTCTCTCTCTCTCTCTCTCTCTCTCTCTCTCCTCGGCATGTTCTTGGGCATTGGTAGTTCAAAAGCACCACGGCCTGACCTCTGCAGCGCACCGCTGCACATGCACATCGACATGTGTTGTATTGATACGTACTGTAGCACGGCTGATGTCGCTGATGTTTAATTACTTAATAAAAGACTCTCTCTCTCGCCCTCTGTCCCCTGTGGCTGCGTGGCATGGTTGGAGATGAAGTGAAGTGTGTGTGTGTGTGTGTGTGTGTGTGTGTGGGGCAGGGGCGCTGGAAGGTATTTATACCAGGGGGAGCTGAAGGGTGGGAGGGATATCGCGGCCGAGCGTAGCAAGGCCACGCGAAACATTTCGGGTCTTATTTGGGTATAATTGGCCTAATAATGACTTATTTAGGACCTAGTTAACCGAGTTAATCATAATACCAGTATGTGACTCTTGTTGTGTTGTTGTTTGGGTTAGATTTCTTTAAACCTGGTGCAGGTGAAAGTAAAACTACAATAGGTTTTTGCTGTCTCGTCATGTTGTGTCTATCTGTCAACTCACTCGCTGTGCATTCTGCATTCAGCACACTCTGATAGACATGTCAAAAACTTCTCCTCTCCACCAGCAGGGGGTGCTGGAGCACCCTCCGCACCCCCCTTCCAGCGCTGATGGTGTGTGGTGTGGTTAAAGGGGAGGAGTGGGGGTGTCAGGGTTCCAGCTGAAAAGTGTGAGAGGCGTAGAGTTGAAAGGGCAAAGGCTTTATCGAGGGGAGCCAGGTTCCTTGAGCATGGCAATTAGTCTGAACAGGCTAAGGTGCAAAGGGGGACGAGACTGGAGCAGAGGTAATTCCTTCCAGGGAACATGTGCAGAGGTCATAACAAGAACAATCCGGCAGAATAATCTGGACAAATCCTCTGCTTTTGGCTTACGAAACAGGCAGAAAACGGGTCTCATTAGTAGGCAGTGGAATGGTATCGTGACAGGCAATAAATACTGATGAGACTTTGGAAATGGAGAGAGTTGTGGACATGGGCGTTCCTCTCGTGCCATTATTTTGTCCATCACTCAGTATAGTGGGTTTTCACTATAATCACTATAATCATGATAAAAAGGCACTACTTTCTACTCAGTCTGTGTCTCATACTGTAGGAGGGCTGCGGGCAGTTCAGAAATCCGTCCGCCAGTGACATCATCGTTAGGCAGATTTCTTTTTTAAACAAAAATGTTTAGATTTGTATTATCGTGAGAACGATGGCTTCCATTTTTACATTGCAACTTTTCAGGACTAGAAAGCCTGCAGTTTCTATTCTATAGCTTGGATTCCCCATCGATGATGTCACTGGTGGACGGGTTGCTCAGTGCTCCCATGAGACACAGACGGAGTAGAAAACAATTGTGCCATTTTTTCATGATTATTAGTGAGGACCTATTATATGAAGATATAGGTTGAAAAGTGGTGAAGTGGTCCTTTAACCATAAATTCACTACTGTAAATGATTCACTTGGTGGTGTGGTCATGCAAGGTATGTATAAATTAGTAAAGGGGATAGCTAAGATCAAAGAGGTTTTCCTTGCAAAATCCAAAGGAAAGACATAATTAGGTAATGATGGTGGTGAACGCACTGTTGTAGTCAGTGAACAGCATTCTGAAGTTGTTGTTGTTGTTGCTGTTTTTACACAGATTAACCTTATTACTGAAAATAATACCAGGATTAAAGGAAATGTACACATTGGTATAGGTTTGGGTTGTGTACTGTAGTTGCATTGCTATCACGTAACTCCAAATATTATAAGACTATTTAAGATATCTTAAATTCAAAATCCCTATTGACTTACATTGCACAGTGAAACAAGCTCCTCACTTCCACACGGGTGTGTATTTTTGTTTTAAATACAAATGATAAATAAAATGGAATAAGATCCATACTACATCCGTGTATATCCGCGTTCGGATCTTCAAATTGTATAATCAAGATATATATCAAGATAACCACACAATCCAAACCTCTACCAAAGTGTAATATTATTGCTTTAATGTGGAATCTGTCACAGGATAGGACATGGCTCCTCCAGTCACTCGACATAACGTGTGTCTGTCTATATGTGTTTGCGTGTCGGTGACAGCTGGTACGTGACAATGCAGACCTTCGCTGTGAGCTTCCGAAGCTGGAGAAGCGCCTCCGGTCTACGGCTGAGCGAGTCAAGGCCCTGGAGGGCGCACTGAAGGAGGCCAAGGAGGGCGCCATGAAGGACCGCCGGCGCTACCAGCAGGAGGTGGAACGCATCAAGGACGTGATGAGGGCCCGCCACCCCCTGCGCAGGCCCCACGCCGCGCTGATCGGTAACGCACGCACGCACGCACGCACGCACACATCAAGGATGAGTGCACAAAAAATACACACGGAATGAGAAGTACCGGTATACTGTTAGGCTTCAGATACCTGGAAGCAAGAACATCTCTGCTTTTCTTTTGGTTGAATATTTTATTAGGCAACATAAATGCAAACAGCACAATGTACAGTCAGGCATTTTTGTCCAAAAAAATATTTCACCGAAGAAAGACCTTGCGGCCTTGTTTCCATTCGGGTCTCATCCACTCACACATGACATGAATAATAACACAGTAACAGTAAGTGATATAACAATAATAATTTAAAGCAACACATACATTTCCTCTAAACATGAAATATACAGTATGCACAGGTTGGGGCCGAAGGTTAATCGGAAGGGGATTATTCATTGTGTATGGAAACAGCACGGATAAACACTCTGAACACAGTATAGTATAAGGACCACTTCACATAAAGGGTTATACCCTAACCTTAATCCTAATAATGAAATTATTATTTTATATGGTTATATAGAATTTATATGTAATTTATACATTTTATTTGACCGTTTTTCAATTATTTATTTATTTCATTTTCCTCTCCTTTCAAATTGCCCCCCCCCTGGTGGCCTGTTGCGGCCTCCCTGGCTGCGGCCCACATTTGAAAACCACTTATCACCACTCAGTATCATATACTGTATACTGCTCTTAACGTTTTTAACCACTTAAACCCTATATATGTACGTTGATGTGGCTATGACATGCCCAGAGCTGTTACGCTAGAGTTCAAGTGGGCTACACGGTTCACACTAACGCACATATGGCATGCAACACACAACACACACAATCACTCATTTCAAAATCATTAAACGAGAGTCATTAGCGATGAAATGAAAAGGATTAATGCATTAAATGGTTTCTGTGTACTCATAGATGTAATGAAACTCTTCTAATGTCCTTTTCTAATCTCCCTAATCTGCCATATTTGATCTCATCTGTTGCTATGAGAATGAGAATGTCACATTATCGTATCGTTGCAGGTTAAAAGCTTTCAGCAATTCTCATAAGTGAGTTCCACAATCAAATGATGCAATCTAATATAATAACTATGAACCGTGCAATGATATTGATGTTTTCCCGATGACTAGCATAAAGGCTGCATTATGTGACGTCATATAGAGCATTTCCATTTATAATGTTTGACGCAAGCTTTTATACTAAGATAATAGTGGATGTGGGGATGGAAGAGAAAAGGATTGAATGGAGATTTGATTATTCTCACTTTCAGTCAGTCAGTCAGTCAGTCAGTCAGTCAGTCAGTCAGTCAGTCAGTCACTCACTCACTCACTCACTCACTCACTCACTCACTCACTCACTCACTCACTCAACTCACTAAATTAATTCTGTTCTATCTGCTTACAGCCAAGCCTGTGCGTCCCGGCCACTACCCACCCTGCTCTCCCACCAACCCCTTCTTCATTCGCGGCTACAGCGATCACTCCTTTGCCTTCAGCAACGCTCCGTTCAATGGCAGCGGCAACCGCAACGTCCAGCCATCTGCCGCCGCGGCCCCAGAGCCTGACAGAGAGCCAGAGAGCACGGAGTCGGCTCCAGAAAGTGAACCCAGTTCCCCACAGTCCGTCTCTGGCCAGAACAGCCCCGTCAAGCACGTCACCTCACAGAACGACGACACCCGCGACAGCGATGCTCAGAACAACACGTGAGCAGATCCGTCTTCTTGTCTGTAGCAGTTTATAATAATGATAATTAAAGGAATGATGGTCACAAGGTGCTTTACAGAACAGGGTAAAAGACATCAGCAACATAATAAAAACGACTGTGCGACTGTGGCTCAGGAGGTAGAGCAGGTCGTCCAATGATCCATGGGTCGGCGGTTCGAATCCTGGCTCCTCCTGTCTACATGTCGAAGTGTCCTTGGGCAAGACACTGAACCCCAAATTGCTCCCGATGTGCTGGTTGGTACCTTGCATGGCTTCCGCCGCAATCGGTGTATGAATGGGTGAATGTAATGCACAATCTATGTAAAGCGCCTTGGATAAAGGCACTATATAAATGCACCATTTACCATTTACTGGGTAAAAAAATCAACAGCTACAACATAATAGAAGCTACAACAAGTTTATTTGCTGTATGTTTATGGGTGAAGGCCTCACATAGCATCAGGAAGAAAAAAAAACAACAGCTACAACAAGATAAAAATCAGTAAATAAAACGCTAGGACAAAATATAAAGCATAAACAATTATTTGCTGTATGTTTATGGGTGAAGGCCTCACATAGCATCAGGAAGGAATGTAGTTTTGGATCAAAGCCGTTGGTTTGTTTTGAGAAAGTTGGCAAAACAGTCAGTGTATACTGTATGTCTAGCTAAATGAAAGTGTGGCTACTAGATCACTCTTCACTTCACTGCATCAAATGCATTATGAAGCAGACCCATTTGAACCCAAACTGTAATTTAACCGCTTCCAAAGACCTAGTCGAAAAATGTAGAACACGTTGTGAGCTCAGATTGTCTATTTTCACTATTTATTAAAAAGTTTAAAATGTGTTTTGTTTTGTCTATTATAACATGCAAATGTTATTATTTTGTTAGGAAATAGAAAGTGGTTAATATGTGTGTGCTTACAGATGTATATTATTTATTCATTTATTTATTTATTTGCAGTACTGTGAGTGCTATTATAGTGCTACTATATTCAAGTACATTGAAGTTATTATGTAAATACTTTCCAATTGTAATTTCTCTTGATATAAAACTCCATATTATATCCTGCAATATAGACTTCCATCTGAATCAGCAAAGCCAGCAGACCCTGCAGATACACTGGACTCAGACGCTGAAAACGGTAAGCTCTGTTCTCACTAGATGTCTGCTGACGACCGCATTTCCTTATCACCGTCAACAGGGGGGCAATTTCATTTCATTATTACCGCTGACGGCCATGGCCCGTGATGATACAGTAGATTTGCTCCTTATTGCTTCCTCCGATGTCTTCTTGCCATGCCAGTCCCCACTCCCACATTCTTCCTGCAAGCGCCAGAGCGTTCCCTGTGAAACACGGCGCCATCGTGTCCACTTAAGATACCATGCCCTGAATGGATGTTGTGCCAATCTACAGTACTCTCCCCCCCACCGCTACATCAATGATTGTGCTCTTAGCGTCACTCTCTCCGACCTCTCCTACTCATTTGTACGCCAGTGTGACGGGGAACGCTGTAATTGGTAGAAAAATAGTTTCACGTACGACCGAGCATTTCACTGAGGGTCAGTGGCCTCAAGAGACAGGATCCATGGGTGGAACCAGCTATGATTATTGTGGACAAGACATGAACTGAAGGATGCTGTTAGTTTATAATGAGCGGCGGCTGCTGGTGTTGGTGCGCGTGTGTGTGCGCGCAACTGCGAGCGTGTGTATGCCCGCAACTGCACGTGCGTGTGTGTGTGTGATTTGTTTATTTGTTTATTTCCCTCTTGTGTGCACACTGCACACACAGCAAAAATCCTGAGCATTCATTAGTGGGCTGACTTGTGTTATCTTAAGTTCACTTTCTATTTATTATTCCACCATGCAGTATTTTGTGCCTCTAAATACTTCCACTTGAGCTAGAAACCTTCGTCAAACTTTAAACTAAATGTTCCGCTTTTAGTGGTCTACACTGTAGTATACTGTAGTAATGTAGTAATACACAAAGTATTAAAAAAGAAAAACCATTTTGTTGCACCTATTTTGCACCTAGTCTTTCATACTTTCACCTGGAAACATTCACCCAATCTGATTGGATGCTAAACTAATTTTATCTTTAACAATTACTGTACACACAACTCTTGCTATTTTGCTATTCTTCTTTCTTACAAGTCCAACCTTTAAAGTGTAATTCCTTTCAAATGCTTTATCTGTCTGTGTGTGTGTGTGTGTGTGTGTGTGTGTGTGTGTGTGTGTGTGTGTGTGTGTGTGTGTGTGTGTGTGTGTGTGTTGATTGATTGATTCTTTATTGCAGACTCAGGGGAATCCATATCACAGAACAGCAACACAATAGATAAAAAGATAATAATATAGAAAGAAATATACAATAAAAAGAGTTCCACCATATTCAGTTTCGAACATACAGACAAGTTTGCCAATGGTTCCACAGTCTGGAGGAGAACCTGACAGAACTACGTATCGGGTTAGTGATGGCATTAATGATGTCATTTACTGACTCAGATACCCTACACATGAATTTATACATAAGATTGCGTAGCACAGCAGAGCAGGTGGGAACCCCAACACTGACAAACATTTGACTTGCACTGGAGCTTCTTGGAGCTCTCAGAAACAGCCTCATACAGTCATTGTATGCCACTGTCAATCGTCTGAAACTGGCCTGCTTGTAGCGGCACCACAGGTGGGCAGTGTACAGGGGTGTACAAAAGGATTTAAAGTGTGTGTGCGTGTGCGTGTGCGTGCGTGCCCGCCCGCCCGCCCGCCCGACAGGCTTCACAGGAGATAGATGAGGGGTGTAGCATCATTACTCAGCATGGCACAGAGCAGGGCAAACAGGTTTAGATGCCTAACCTCTTCTGTCTTATACGACCGGCACACAACTGTACCACCGCTACTCTGCAGGGACTTCCAATTTAACACAAATTAAACTATTCCATTGTACTGAATGGGATACGGAATAAACAGAGAATAAACTGAATGAATATTTCTCGAGTGCTTTGCGGCTCAAGGGAGGAGAGGATGGCACTAACGGTGCAGGATTTAAGGATTTGATATCCGTGGGAGCCACTTACCCTGACAATGTATGCACTTATACTATGGTATTTTGGATAAGAGCATCAATTAATTTAATCCTCTACTGTATCTCATTATTTTTTTTATGAAGCTCAGTCTGTCTGTCTGTCTGTCTGTCTGTCTGTCTGTCTGTCTGTCTGTCTGTTTACAGTGGGTTTCATGTCCATGATCAAATACTTTTGACCACCAATAGCTGTGCCTTGAAAGCGTACTTTGAAGTATCCAGTAATCCACCGGAGCATGACCTCCCCTGATAGCTATTAAATTCAATACAGTAGGAAGAGCGAGCAGTCAGACACTCAGCAGAAAGCCAGCTAATGGAAGAAAAAAAAATACTGAATGCACTCCCCTCTCATTTAGATGACATCTATTGACCGCTGACAGTTCTGCACAAGAACTTTCTTCAAGATGCCTGGCTGGAATTGTCTATAAATCGTTGCTAAATGTCAAGCAAAATGTACTGCGACTCACAACTAACCATAGAGATTTTTTGACAGGCAGTCTGTCAAAGTCTGTTTTTTGACAGTACAACCTGTGTACTGTTTAGATAGTGGATTCATCAGGATTATTGTCATTATCACTATATGGTTATTGCCAACATTCACATGCTCTTTGAATTCATGTCTGCACATTGCAACTAAATGCTAATAATCCCTACCAGCCATTTCAAAGCCATTTATTTTAGATGCTTTGGGCTATTCCAGTTAAATCCACTTGTTCTTGTTCCCTGATTTGCACACACGCACACACACACAGGCACGAACCGTCGCGCGCACACACACACACACACACACACATACGGGCACGCACAGTCCGCACACACAAATACGGGCATGCACACACCCGCATGGTGCACCTGCCTGTCTGCTTACGTATGCACGTCTTGTCTCTGCAGGAAACACCACAGATATCAATGACAACAGGTAAGATATAACACTGTCACTCATTAATATGCACAACGTCTCCCACTGTTTATCAAGGTCTTTATATTGTTGATGTCTTGCAGTCTGGCAATGTCCTGTTTTTCCTGGAGTTTTAATGTTCCTTTTAGACCTCTTACCAACCAAGGAGTCCGTAGCTGAGTCTGTCTGCTAATCAGAAGGTCGCCACTTTGCAACTCACTGTCGCCCAGTCTGTGTCGACGTGTCCTTCAGCAAGACACTTAACCGATAACAGCTCCCCACATAACTGCGCTCTGGGCCCCTGCTTCTAATAGTTGGGATGTATAACTGCGCCGTGGGCCCCTGCTCCTAATAGTTGGGATGTATAACTGCGCCGTGGGCCCCTGCTCCTAATAGTTTGGAATCCAAACTATTAGTTTGGAATCCAAACCATCAGGAGATGTCCTGATTTTTTATTTCCGATCCGATCCCGATACCACAATTTCTGTGTTAGCTGGCGATACCGATACCGGATACCGATACCAGAGAATAATATTTATAATAAAATAATACAAAAAGAAAAAGATATCCCACCAACGGGAATAGTGTTTATAGCTATCTAGCTATATATCTCATGTTGTGTTTATAGCAGACCCCTCACTCAAATGTGCACAAGCAGTTTTGGGCAACTCGAAAGCAAACCTTTTCCCCTGCCATAGTGTCAACCCTTTTGTGTTGGATCTGTGCTTAGAATGGCATATTCACCGATACCGACTACCGATATGACCCGATATGACCAAATAAGGGCCGACCCGATACTTTTCCTATACCGATACATTATCGGGACATCTCTAGTTTGGATGTTTAACTGCGCCCTGGGCCCCTGCTCCTAATAGCTGGATGCATAACTGTGCCCACCGCCTCTGCTCCTGATAGTTTGGATGCATAACTGCACCCTGGGCCCCTGCTCCTGATAGTTTGGATGCATAACTGCACCCTGGGCCCCCCTGCTCCTGATAGTTTGGATGCATAACTGCACCCTTGGCCCCCCTGTTCCTGATAGTTTGGATGCATAACTGCACCCTGGGCCCCCTGCTCCTGATACAGTAGATCGGTTACATGCATAATGTCCCACTGTATATTGACGAATATCCCCCCCACCACAACAACAAAAGGGGATTTATTATGTATTTATTTTATTTATTCATTCGTTTATTCATAAAACATCTTGACAATGTCAGCTGTCAAAGAAGAGAAAAGAAAAAAGACTGGAGGTCCGTGCTTTCTGCAACGATGTGAACAATGAACTTAATACTCGACACTGACCGTGTCCGACGGGAGCCATATGATCCAGATAGTAACTGTAACTAGTAACTGTACCAGACCGTGTGGTGATCCAGATGTTAACTGTAGCATGGTGTTGTCACATCCACTGTAGATGTGCCCGAACGATGCCATGCTGTAACTAACCACAGCTGCTTCCACTGCTTTCCCTCCCCACACCGCTATGTCTGACTGAACCGTGACTGCCCCCTTGGTGCTGTCCCTGCTACTGCGGCTGGCCCTGTTGACTGCTGCTGGCAATGGTGATGGTGATGGTGGTGCTGCTGCTGCTGCTGTGGCCTGTGCTTGTGATGTATTGCGTAGTGTGTGTCTCAGTGTGACCTCTGTGTCCAGAAGTGATGTGTACAACAATCAGGACTCCGTGAAGTTCTACTGCCCGCAGCCAGAGGCCTCGTTCAGCTAATGACCGTCATCAGGTAGGAACCAGCCGCACAGAAATGAAATGCTCAGCTGTTTGGTTGGCAAAGTCGTTTTTATTTCTGCCGCGTTTGATTGAGCGAAGGAGAGACAGATAGGAAATGTGTGTGAGAGAGGGCGGCAGAGAGTGTCGGAGAGAGAGAGTGGCAGAGATAGAGAGAGAGGCAGAGAGAGAGAGAGGCAGAGAGAGAGAGAGAGAGAGAGAGAGAGGCAGAGAGAGAGAGAGGAGAGAGAGAGAGAGAGAGAGAGAGAGAGAGAGAGAGAGAGGGGCAGAGAGAGAGAGAGAGAGAGAGAGAGAGGCAGAGAGAGAGAGAGAGGCAGAGAGAGATGTCAGAACACATTAGTAGGCTACGCTGGTTCTCAAAATCGGCCAGAACGGGCTTCAAACAAATGCTTAAAGGTCTGTAACTCTTGGGAGTATATTCATACATCCACTATAAAAGGACATTTAATCTAATGCATTAATAATCCAACATTGTGAGTCCACAAGGTGTTATCCAGGTGGTGTCTGAGTTTCTGACCTCACAGAAATACAACCACAGGGGTTCAGAGAACGCTTCACGGAGTGAAGGGTTTAATGTTTAAACAAGAACATCCACTGTTTAAAAAACATGTGGTATTTACTCTGACAAAAATGGTTAAATATTTAAGCAGCTTAAATGTTTTAAGACTAAAATTGAATGCTTGTACAGAGGCTTGGGATAAATGGAAGGATGGCAGAAACAGCAGGAGTCTGTCTGAGAATTATTACTGTTCATTAATTTACTGCCAACGAGGTGCCCTCGTTTGAACACCAGAGCTTAGTTAGAATCGATTTTTCCTGCCGCTTTTCCTGAAAGAACACGTCCAGCCTGACAGTGTACAGATGGAACCAAATGGACTTGCAAGGGTCCATTTGGTTAACATTTACATTCACAGTCAAATAGACTTTACAGTGTTGGCTGCGTCCAAGAGATACAAACACTATCAATTGGGTGTCCAATGCATGGCCTAATGCAGATGAGGTGCCCTTAAATTGAAAACACTCACACCAAGGAAGAACCTCCACCCAGGCTTATGACTCTGCTTGAGCGCGATAATGCAGTGAGGCAGTAGTTATTGGAACATAAAGACCTTCAGGGCATACAGGTGCAGTTTGGCTGAGTTCAGGGAGTCCACTGTACCCTCTAGCGTTAGCAGACTTAGTAAAAAGGCAAAGGAGTTTATTATTTCTTATTTATTTTACTCCAGCAATAATAATAGCTGGAGGAATAATAATAATCTGTGATGGGTATGCAGTGTTTTGGTGTGACTAATCATGGCCACTGTCCATGGTTCTGAACTGTGTATTTCCTTCTTTCTCCACCCATGCAGTATTGTGATGGTTTGTTTAGAATCTAATATAAAGAAGCCCTCACTATAATGCATGGGTGGAGAGAGATGATTAACCCAGATGTACCCTATTTATTATAGCTTACATTGTGACCGTGTTTGTTTGACCCGAGGGACAGTCAGTGACACACACACGCACAGGCACACACGCACGCACGCACGCACGAACGCACACACACACAGTTTGTATTAACAATTTACAACGTACAATTTAGCAGATGCACTTAATCCAAAGCGATTTACAGTAAGCAAGGACAACACTTTAACCTCTAATTACACAGTCAATTATAATTGACTGGGGTTTGCCAAGGCTCTGTACTTAGTCTGTACTGCTCCTGTTTCCTTCTACACCAAATGTCTTTGGTGAAATTGTTGTGCTATAAGCTTGTGCAGCTATTTTCACTGAATGTTCACCCCAATGTTCATACATCGGTTGGTATCGGACACTGACAGATAATACAGTATGTTGAGCTACATTTATAAAATATGCAGGGAGCTCTGGGTATATCTTCAGCGACGGGGAGAATTAAAGAAGAACAAAACCTGCCCTTTGCACGGAATATTGCATGACTTGCAGTTCACTTTTTTTTCCGATCAAACCAGTCAGGGTTTTCTGGTCTGGTCGATGTTATTGAGGTCAGCCTACGTTCAGAACCCAGGTGTTAGAATTAAGCAATTATGGTGTATTATTGATGACGATTCTAGAATGTGTACACAACTCTGCTCCAGTGTGTTCCCACATTCATTATGTGGACCAGAAAGAGAGAGAGAGAGACCGTACTGCATAATTGCTACTTGTACCGACTGAATTATTTAGTCGGTTTAAGGAGACATGAGGGGAACGTTTCCCACAAAGTTGTAAGTGCAAGGTGAAGGTGAAGCTCACATTTGAAAGTCTCAAGTCCTGAAATGCACCTGTTTTTTGGGTTTTTTCGCATGATGGAAATACCTTAGCCAATTTACAAGCTCATGACACGCCTCAATGCCGCGACGCTAATGTAGACCGCTGTTTTCGACACAGCTGTGTGACATAGTATAAATTAGACGTCACTGTGAACACGCCAGAGGTGAGGACGTTTCCAGACGTATTATATGCTTTCGACAAGTATAGTACAGCGACTCGTTGTCTGTTGTCTCGACTTCTGATGCATCCTGTTGTCTCGTTCTAACTCCGCTTGTTCATATTTCTATTTCTGTCTGCCTCTCACTGCCCGTCTGCTGTCTCTCCCACTGTGTCTTTATACCGGAACTTTTTCTCAACATTTCTCTCTCTCTCTCTTTCTCTCGCTCTCTGTCCTTATTCCAGGTGGCTGTTTTCCTTCCTGACATCTTCTGTAAATCCGCATGCAGCTGATCACGATCCTTCTCCCTCTCTCTCCTCTCCGGCCCTGAGCTCTAGTAGGACTCTCTCTACACCTTTAGTTCCTGTATCTTCTTCTTTGTATCCTGCCCTCTCCTGCCTGCTCCTCCTCGACCCCTCCCCCCCCCCCCCCGCCCTTTGTTCAGTACTTTGTGGGTGATGTATGGTGTATGTGGGTGTCCATAGAAACCACAGCGGGCCCCTAGCCCTGGCAGCTTTGTCCCACCTGCCCCTCCCTTTTTGTTGGAATAATTGGACGCTCAACTGTCTGCAAGCGGTCTGGGGGTGTGGTGGGAGAGGAGTCACAGTTCTACAAGTAAGCACTAGGGTGTGCTGTTTGTCTTACTGAATGAGGAGATAGATGATATGACAGTATGAAGTATTGGGAGTTTGGGACATGAAGTTGATGATTGGTAATGGGTCATCTGCAATGATATTAAATTTCACAGACATCATTTTTTTTCAAGTTTTGCTCTTCACATAAAACCATATTTAAAAAAAGACAATAGCATAAACTTCTGTTCACTTAAGTGAAATTGTTTATGTTTTTGTACCTTTGTTTTTGTTTGTATTAAAGATAGCTCTGTTCAGCACAATCACATGAACAGTATAGTAACAGAGCTGCTAAAGTAACCATATTATTTTAAAGAGACGTATATTGGTTTAGCAGAACTAATAGGCTTATTGTCTGTGTTCCAATTATGGTGCAGTCCACCCAATTTGACTGTCCATCTAGCAAAACCCAATCAGCCCAATAATCCAACCTAAAGGCGATAGCAGCATTACCCCAATGTCCCCATTGATCAAAAATATAATATCACTTTAACAGAAGGGACAGGAATAAGCAGCAGTAGTCTGTAATACTTTCACCAAGCCCTATTTTATAGCGTGGCAAAAGTAGAAGATCTACAAGCTTCGATGCGTTGTGTTGTGACTTTGTAGATCGGCTATTTTCTGGACGCCGGGTTGAAAGTTGTTAATTTATGTTATACTCCATGGCATGACTGTGACTGGCACGAGATATTTATGTATAAGATAAGATAAGCCAGATGGCGCAAGGCAGAGTCTACAGCGCAGTTCACCGGTGGCCATCTTGCAATTGACAGTCAAGCCAAGCCTTAATGTTAGACACTTTCTTGATCAGACCTTTTTTACTCCAATCACAATGAATTCTAGAACAATGTATATAAATACACGTAGCCCTTCAAGATTATGTATTTTGCTGGCCATTCCATTCAATATTTAAGATCTTCACGTCTTTCAAACCATTCTTATCTAAACCAAACCTGTCTTTAATTTTACATTTGAAATCCCATATACCGTCCATATCTCCTTTTCTGTTAAGAATCAGGAGATTGTTGTGAGAAGATAATTGGCGTTATTGACATCAAAACAATAATAATGCTAATAATGTGAGATGAGCAGTGGTGACAATGTACAATACCTCCAAAGCACGTCAGCCGTTTACACTCCAGCACATCACTCATGCTGTAACTTTCTCAAAGGGTTAAATGTGTGCCGATATTTTACAATAATTCAATAGCAAGGCACTGAAACCATTTACAGTACTGCCAGTGGGGAGCAGTAAGGTCGACGCAGAATAAGCCGAGCCCCCCGAGGGGGATGGGGGCAAATAAAGAAATGAGATTGCTATTTGAGTGTTTTCGCAATGTCAAGAGATTGTTGAGCTGTAAAATGTTGCCGTTTCAGTTGTCTGCAGATCGATTCCATTTCCATCATGTCATCCAAACGCATGGAAGTGTACAAATTGAGTGATATATAACAAACAAAAAACGAACAAAACTGTGTCAAAATGGTGTACGAACTATTTTTATACTGTCAGATTTAATTTGAGAGATCATGAATGCTATTTATTCTTTGCTGTATTGGAAAATGTAATTGTTATTATAGTATGGCATTTGATTTGAATGTAAGTTTTGCGTTTATTTTGAATTGGTCAAAGTATTTTTGTTGACATTATTTTGTTATACTGCCAAAAGGTGTTCACAGTTGAAAGTAGGTCTACAGTAACAGTACAGTATTTTAATGGTGTACATTGTTTGCGAGTACGTTTAATGAACATACGTGAGCGTGCGCTCTGCACAGCTGTCATTCCAAAATCATTTAGTCTGGGAGACAACCATTGCTGCTGTAAGTTTCTCCCCTAAATGCCTCAAATTCAAACCAAAGCCCAGTATGCAGTTTGTAGGGGGTGCAAACAAAATGGATCATGCACTTGAATAGCCTACACTACAGTATACTGTATGTTCTGTTGATGATGTTGGGTTTGATTTGTGGGGGCGAAAGCAGAGAGGGGGGGTGGCGACATTTTCACAAGCTTGTGATCTTGTAGATCTGGTATTTTTGTATTATGAAATATTGCGCATACATTTTTGGGTTTCTGATCCGGTCGGAAGCGGATGTTAACTTACGTCACGTTCTACTCATTAATTTGTTAGCCGGTTTGAATCCGATAAGTTTCTTCAAGTACTGTACTTACTTGGTGACACTAAAACAAACAGGGGGCACCAAAACAAATCCATGCAAAAAAATTATACCTGAATCACCTTACCGGAATTTAAAAAAATTATCATCCGATCTATAGACCACGCCTAGACCGGATCACACAGAGATTTTGGAACACAGACCAGGCTTTCATCCAAGGTGGAAAGTCCATGGTGACCTTAGGTTAAGGTTAAGGTTAAGGTTAATGTAGTTAACAACAATATATTTGATTATTAAATTGTGCTATTATCAAACACATCAGACAGTTAACATTTCCCAAAAGTAAAACAGAGCGACCAGAAGACGGTATAAAACACATCCCCAACAGTGATAGAAATGGATGGCATGACATCACAGTTTTCTCTCTCAGAGTTACCACCTCATCAGCAAAAGAGGTATTTGACTTCTGTCCTCCAAAAAACCCACAGCCAGTAGTACAAATATTACCAGCCTTTACTGTATCAGGGCAAATCTGGCAATCTCAACAGCATTCGCAGCCCACACTTATTCATCGGTATCGCAATGAAAATGTATGTTTTAAAGATCGTACAGGGGGGATTCAAGGATCTGGAGAAGAAGTCTGTGTGCCGTGCGTGTGCATGTGTATGTGCGTGCGTGCGTGCGTGGAAGGGGAATAGGAGCATTGAGGCTGTTTTCAGTCAGTCTCTGTCAAGTTCATGATCCCTTTAACACCCTCTCCCTTTATTTGCATTGGGGCCGATCAGCAATGCATTAAGCACTTTTACCAATTATTATTTGTATTTTATTTAACAGCGATCTTAAATTTATTTTTGTCTGAGTGTCTAATACTGTAATTGATGATATACTTTGTTCCTTACAGTAAAACAGTGGTTCTCAAAGTGGTACCCCAGGGGTCCCCGAAGGGGTTCCAGGGGGTCGCCAGCAAAATAATTGATGGTTAGGAACCCCTAACAACCTTACAGGTTTGTAACTCTGACAATGTACGAATGTAACTAAACAGACCCTTGCGGGTCCATTTAATTCCATTTGTACAGTGTCAGAGTTAGGATTCCTCGAAAAGAATAGGCCTACGTTTGAGCACCACTGTAGTAAAAGAGGTGAATGAACTCAAGAGCTACTACATATCAATGAAAGTGACTGTGTTGACATAACTTATAGAAACCCAGTGTTAGATCATGTGACCGGCATTTATCATTGACCTGTTCTTAAACACAGACTGCCCAGGGCGTAAAAATAATACAATATTAGAGTTTTCTGCTGACATGCACTATGGATGTATGACGATCCTGTGTGAAGAAAAGGAACATGCGTGTTATTGGTCTATCTGTCTGACTTGACTTGTAACCAGTCTTAAAATATACTGGCCAGAAAACCGTGTGATACTGTAGCCAAATTATGCACAAGTAGATTGTTTACCAGAATGCTAGAATGACTAGCAGTAGACTTTAAAAAAAAAGAAAAGAAAAAAAAAGAAAAAAGAAATGGTCCTCTGGCAAAATTCCTTTATTTGTTTGTTTATTTGTTTGTTTGTTTGTATGTACTGTATGTTGGGTTTTCTTTTTTTGTATGTGATATAGTGCATGCAGTACATGCCTCTGTAGCTGTGGGGAAACTATCTCATGAAACTCTTTCAATAAAGATGATCCTGTCTATGTATCATTTCCATGGTGGAATCTTACATTTCCTTACCTTAAAAGTAGTATTTCACTTTAAAAACACTTCTGGGGTCATTTTAGCGTCTACTGGATTGGAACTGGATTTATTACACTACATTATCCATGTCTACCAGTTTTTCATCATGCTGTAATAAGTCGAAGTCTATAAGGTTGAAGTGCTTTATTATGTTGTTTTGTCGGTGTCAAGGTGTTGTGACCAGATAAGGGAATTCATTCAACCTTTAAGACTGTGACCCTGCTTTACAATTACGCCAAGATTACAAAAGTTAAAACACTTTTAGACGGGCAATGGAAGGTTAGTGAGGTTATTTAAATCGCCCTATAGGTATAAGGGTATTCGGTTTTAGGTTGCGACAGATTTCCATGAGTCTGCTGTGCAAACACTTGAAGCAGGACTTCCTGCAGTATAGGTCAGACCTGGCATGAGGTGCCTGAATGACCAGTGTGTGCTAATACGAGTGGTTGCAGTGAAACATAGACGTGATGGTCATTTTCTGACCAGGGCATTGAAAGTCAGGAGAGAATCGGGGTCATTGAGTGAATGACATCCTATACCAAAACAGATCGATAAGTGGAGGAAAGGTATTCACTCAGGAGGAGTGGACGTTTGCCTCAGTGCCTGGCTGTTCATGGTAGCTTTCAGCCCAATATGACTCAGTCAGTCAGTCAGTCAGTCAACCCATTCTGACCTGAGATCAGATTCTAAAAATGTCTTCTGAATCCTGACAGTTTTCTGAAAAAGCTATGTTTCTATGTCAGTCATTCTTCGATTTTTCTAAAATAGCAGACCTACAAGCTCGTAGCGCGCCACTCGGTGGCGCGCTATGAGCTTGTAGATCTGCTATTTTTCAATAGCTAAAGCATAACATAATGCCAACATAACACCAAAAGGGGTAACCGCCTAAAATGGATTTATCAAATAAACATGAATCTATGAAAACCATCTACATAATTTTGTACCATAGAATTCAAAACTTGCTACGGGGAAGAAAAACAAACTGCCGTGTGCAGGGATGGGTGCTAAGTAAGTAACGCTTATGCAAATTGTGACCTTCACATTTCGTGGGTTTTAATTATGCTGTTCTACAGTAACTACAGGTGTTCATGGTGAGACATGGTGTTTTTAAATTTGCTGTTGAATAATTTAACACTGGCAGAAAGACTATTAAAACACACTCTCTCACACACACACACACACACACATGAACGCACGAACGAGCACACGCGCACGCACACACACACACACGCACGCACACACACACACACACACACACACACACACACACACACACACACACACACACACACACACACACACACACACACACACACACACACACACACACACACACGCCCATCTAATTAAGAAAAACCATTACTTAGTCAAAAGTTGAGAATCTATAATCATGAAGTTGTACAGTAGATCCACAATTTCCATTGTTTGAAATTAGCCTAGCCAAATTTGAATGGGGCCAAATACAACATTGAACGGCACCCTTGTGAACTACAACATGCATATTGGGTGATTGATTAAAAAAATACGTCATGTGTGACTGGTGTGATACTACTACTAGACAGTGTTGTTTTTGGCAGCAATATTTTATTTTAGTTTTAGTCATAGTCTTTTGAATAGTTTTCCTTTAGTTTCACCAGGAAAGTCTTAGTGTTAAGTCAAGTTTTAGTCGACTAAATATCATAAGATTTTATAGTCGACTAAATCTATGGGTGATTTAGTCGACTAAAATGTATTTTGGCGGGCCTTGATGCCGTCATAATGACTGATTTTACACTTGCTGAAAATAGCAGATCTACAAGCACACAACACGTCGTGCTGCGATGCGTTGTGAGCTTGTAGATCTGCTATTTGCAGCATACAACCAAGTGTAAAATGACTTATACTAGATATCTTGTCCACTTGTCCCTTCCTAACATTTTAGTCTAGTTTTTATTTGTTGATGAAATTGTCAATATATTTAGTCTTAGTTTTAGTCATCATAGGTTAGTTTTAATTTAGTTGCCATTTAGTTTTCGTCAGTGAAAAAAGGTAGTCGACGAAAACAAAAAATTTTCGTCTTAGTTTTAGTCGACGAAAACAACATTGCTACTAGATCATGTCGAAGGTAAACCCCATGATGCTGTGTGAATGTAACCCTGCAGCCATGGAGCCAGAGGGGGCAAAGATCAGCCTGTCTCACACACAAAACAAAGACCCACGCTTATGAAAACACGCTGAATGACACACTGTGGACCACTGACCACTGACAACTGCTGTGTGACACCAGAGCCCAGAAGACTGTGAGTACAACATGACTCAAACTTATAACTAATTACTTTGTATTTTTGGGATATACACAGCAACATTACTGTCTGCCTGATACAGACTTTATATTATTTGTTCTGCTTGTAATTACTACAATATTGACATTGATATACAAATATCTCCTTAACATTCAAGATTGTTGTTAAGTAACCAGAAAATGTACTACAGTGGGTAATGTGACTGTACTGTAGGCCAATATAAACATTTTGGTGTGTCAATATATATATGAAACAATTGCAAAGTTTATAGCAGGACATAAAATGTACTGTTTGGAACAAGCACAATGAACATTTAACACATTCTGAACAGGAACCCATTTTGGTGTCATGTCGTGCTTTAGCTATTGAAAAATAGCAGATCTACAAGCTCATAGCGCGCCACCGAGTGGCGCGCTACGAGCTTGTAGGTCTGCTATTTTTTTTAAATCACCCGTGTGAACTGAGTGGTGCAACTACACATTTATTGTTATAGTTACTGTACTTTAAGGTATTTGTAAAATTTGCCTCGGGTTGTAAAACATTAGAACCAGGAAAGCATCTGTGTCATTTTACATTTTTGGTTAAGTACTCTAGTCTGTGCATGAATTTCAAGGTTTCTCAACAGTGTCACTTGAAGGTCTCACACACACGTGTGTGCACGCACGCGCGCACATACCGCGGTCATGCACACACACGCACCGCGTTCATGCACGCACGCAGCATTGATGTGTGTTGCTACGTGCTATACACACACACACACGTGCGATACCGCACGCACGCAGCGCACGCAGCATTGATGTGTTTTATTTGTGGATATAAATTATATATTTCCCCTCAAATATCTTAGTTTTACCAACATTGTAAATGTGAAATAGTTTCAAGATGCTTATTTATTTAAATTGTGATAATTGCTATAGCTATTGGAGCTCTGGTGGTCCCAGAAGACAGGGGATGTAAAGAGGAAATTATGCCCGGGTAGAGGCATCATGACTGGCGGTGACTGGGAGGAGTGACTGGTGTTGACATCGCGGATCGTCTGACTCTGCCAAAACGGAACAGTTACCCAGATTTTTTTAATACCGTATTTAGCTATAACGAGCGCAAATGTTCGATGCTAATTGACAATGCTACTGTGCTACTACCATAGAGCGCAGGGGAAAAAATGGCTACTCTCAGCCGCACAAGAGGAGATTAGACCCCATCCCTCCCAGAGAGAATCCCATAGCCTGGAAGGACGATCGGCCTGGCTCGGCCAATGATTGAACGACTCGTTCGAGTGACTGGTGGGTCCGTGCCATAGAGTATGGTCCGTATGGGAGATCCTATAGTTACAGGACCGAATTGAACGAAATGAACGAATCATTTTAGTGAACGAACGAACGACCGATCCGTTCACTGAGGTTTCACAGCATTACCCCACACGGACATTGCTGGCCATTGCTGGTTTCACGCATGCGCACACCACTCGTGCTCATGACGGATACATACATGATACATGATACATACAGACATTCCTGGTTGTAGGAGTGGTTGCACCACTCAAAAATCGAAGAACGACTGACATTTTTAGAATCTGATCTCAGGTCAGAATGGGTTAATCAGACCAGTGTGTGTCCAGCGGAAACCTCGTATGAATCTGATCTCAGGTCAGAATTGGTTAATGTTCATTATGCGTGTACAGGTTCTCTGTGTGAGAATGTGTCATTCCATTTCATTCAATACATTGACATAAAGCTGAAGTTACACCCCCTCGTACTACGGTGTATAAATTAGGCCTCTGCCTGCCATTCCAGATAACTAAATGATGGTTTTATCAGCAGGTAATACGTTCTGGATCACTGCTAATGTGCATTCATTATGTAATCTCATCCACTATAATATCAAATGGCACAGCTTTGAACTCTGAATAGTTAAGAGCCATCCTGTATTTTGTCTCTTCTTTGATATGTGATTTGGTGTGTGTTAAGTATACTAGTTGATCCCCCAGGGGTATATCCATTAGATTAGATTACATTACATTTATTGTCACTGCACATACTTATGCAAATACTTTGACAATGAAATTAAGTGCGGCGTCTAGCCAGAAGTGCAAGTAACCTCACAGGAAGCGGGTTAGGGCCGATTCATACTCCTATTTTACCGCTGTTTCGGCGCTGTAGAGCCGAAATGATTTCGGCTCGACAGAAATTTTCACCGAAGAGCCGACTTTATTCGGTTCTAAAATAGGAGTATGAATCGCGCCTTAGTTTTAACCTGCCACGGGTTACTTTTAACCTGCCACGCATGCCGGGAGCCATGGGTTAGTTCTAACCTGCCACAGAGTTAGTATTAACATGTCACGCATGTCGAGAGCGACAGTGTTGTCGGACTAATGCCTGTCGGACTGTTGGTATGTCTAAGCAACGTACGGTATGCACCTTTCGGTGTTGCAGGGACATACATACACGTACGTACGTATGTACGTACACATACATACATACACACACACACAGATAGCTCTGCATAGGAGTGGCTAGCACCACTCAAAAACAAACAAAATCACTCACCATAATTATGGCCATGACACTTACATGTACAGTATATTAATCTCTTGATGAGTGACTATGGTCTCTCTTCGGCTTTGCTGAATTAGTGTATTGAACTAATCAACACTGAGATGACTGTTTTTGGTGCCAAGGATGAGAGAGGCCAAGACAGATATCTTGTTGTAATTATGGATTCATATTTCTAAACTGTATTAGCCACATCAAGTCAATAAGAACGTCAGCCTATAATCAAGAAGGGCTCCAATAATATGAATCTGGGAAGTCATGTGGCCTGTCTATGACGGTGGTTCTCAAAGTGGGGTCTGGGGACACCCAGGCGTCCTTGAAAGGGTTTCCGTAATATTCGATAATGTTTAAATGCTTTGCTGTTTTATGCTTTGACTATTAAAAAATAGCCGAAAGCATGACAGCCATTTACACGACTACAGCGTTTGACAGACAACCCCTACAGCCAATCAGTGTAAAAAAACAAAAAACGCCATAAAGACCAGCAGTGAATTTCATCAATATGATCTTACTGTCTATGTTATCCAGGACATGAGTCCCATTCTGAGTCCTTGCAGGTTACTACAACCTACAACTACAACCGCATGGTTGTTGATACACTATAAAAACAGCATGGAGTATAAGAATGTACTACGCCAGTGTCTTATCTTGCAGTCTGACCCTGTGTGTGCACTGAACTGCAATATACCTCAAACTGTATCAGCATAGGGTTTCTACACTCCCACCTGAGTCCTCTCTCTCTTGCATAGTTATCTATAGCGTATCAACAATGGAGGCAGACAAGGGTTATCATCATTCTGTTTACATCGTGTAGTATAACCTGCAATGACTCCCAATGGAACTCATGTCCTGGAAAAGCACTGCGGGTAACCACAGTTCAAAACCTATAACTTATACCACTGTTTCTCCACATTGGTATCAACTGGATGTCGGTGGCCTAAAGCATTTCAAACTGCATGGTGGTCCTTGAAATGAAAAATGTTGAGAATTACCGTTACATAAGATGTGTGTACTTTTCTGTATAAATGGACCTCTTGCACATCATACTGTATGTGTGACCTTTCACGTGCAGTAACCAGTGAATTTGCAGTAATCTTAGGCTAATCAGTTGTATCACAGTAGGCAGCATATATTAATAGATTCTAACTAGGAAAGTCAACATCAGTAAGTTAGAATGTGTCCTGCAAAACACGAAGAGGCTTTAAACGGACAGCAGTAATAACTTTAACCACATGAACCCTCGCGTCCTAACCCTGTTCTGAGCCTGTCATAATAAATGGTGGGCCGGGACTCAGGAGGATATTGCAAGTGGACACTACGATTTGAATGATGTACAATAATATTAAAAAAAAAAAAAATGTACAAAAATGATGACGTGTGATGGTGTGTGTATAACTGTATATATATATATTATCATTGAAAGATGTGTTTCCATTGTGATAGCGTTAAATAGAAACTTTCTACGTTGGTTCCATTGATCCGAGCCACAGATCAACTGATTGATCATTAAAATAAACATCTGGAAAAGCACATGTCTGCCCATCTGACCACTTCACATGGCTGCCTTTCTTCTGCCCTGTTAAGTGGTCAAAGTGGGTGGGCCGTGAGGCCCCGCGGACGCTTTCAACATTCATAATATTGTTACAGGTTCTTCCCGCTGGATCTCAGCAGTACAGCACTAAGGTGGCGCTTATCCACCAGCAGGTGAAACCATGGCAACTGCAGGACCACCTAATGCAGTGTGGCGCAGAAAGAACATCAAAGGCCTTCATTCTAGTGAGATGTCCAGTCATGGTAGGGTCAGTCGCTGGACATGAATATTATTAATATTATAGCTGCACAACTCCTTCACTGAAGTCACACCGAAGCACCATTAACACATGTTGGGCGGGAACCCCTTTTGGTGTTTTAAACAATGTTATAATTTAGCTATTGAAAGATAGCAGATCTACAGGCTCAGAGCGCGCCACTCACGAGCTTGTAGGTCTGCTATTTTTTTTTAATCGTAAATCTTTGAATATATATTCTTTCAGAGCGAACGTTTTCAACTAAAATCTTTGCTTCTGGGAGGTCACTGGAACAACATATTTTCAGATGGGGGTCGGTGGCCAATTACATATAATGTTTGGGGTCCTTGACATGAAATATTGAGCACCACTGATATAGAGTACAAAGAAGCTATACGCACACCAAAGTCCTTGTGGCGGTGCCGGCACACGGGAGAAAACTGTAGAGGAGATCTTGAAAAAACGCAGAAACGTTGGATTCATTTTTGTCTTACCTGCTGTCCTATAAATATTGGCACTCTGGCTATTGGTCTGTGCGGCCACCTTCTTGTTTTTTCAAGATCTCCTCTACACCACTGATATAGAAACATGGGTATTTCAGAAAACTGTCAGACATGTTTTAAATTTCGACGTCAGGTCGAAATGGGTTAATATATATAGCTGCACAACTCCTTCACCGAAGCACCATTAATGATGGGTGAGCCGCGATCCAGAAATGTTTGGGGACCACTGAAATAGCAGATCTACAAGCTCTCAAGATGTGAGCTTGTAGATCTGGTATTTCCGGTGCGTGAATCAGGCATAACACGTCATCGCTTTCGTCTTTCTGACAATTCAACAGTATTTTTCGTTCCTGCTGAATACAATGTGAAATTATTATCTGATATTCCTTTCACGTTTTCTTTCTCCAGGTGAGAGTCTTAATGACATGCAGGTAGAAGAACAGTGGCAGACGCACATAGAGGTAAGCCAGTTGTATCCATTTGCTATTCAGGATCGTTCGATTCCCTCTGGGGACGCTGGGGGGCGTGTTCTCTCCTCCGCGTCATCGGTGCCCATACCAGAGGTGGGGTTGGCGAAAGGGCCTTTCTGTGTGGAGTTTGCATGTTCTCCCCGTGTCCCCTAGGGTAGGTACCCTCACAAAGAACATGCGGTAATCCTGGTCTCTAAACTGCCTCCCCCTGGCCAGCCTTGGCGCCTGATGGGAGGGGAAAGGAACTGGTCGGAATAACGTATTCCTTCCACGCGCTACGTCCGGCCGGGGAAACTCCCCCCTGTTAGGCGGCAGCTTGGACTCCTCATGCATAGAAGGAAGCATGAGGTCAGTCCGCTGCCCCCCCCCCCCCCCCCCCCCAGGTTGACAAGTGTAGCGCCCAGGATTACATAAGATAATTGACAAAGGGACCCCTTTTCCACCGGGTGAACCGGTTCAGTTCTTTGTGGTTCTTAGTCCATGAGCCAGAGCTCCAAAATTGGAACGTTAATTATGAATTGAGTGGGCAAAACTATACCTATATTATATTGTTTATTGGATCAATATAAGTAAATTAATATATGATAACCCTTCCACAGTAGTAGCTTTTTCATATTTTCAATGTTTTGCATATTTTCCTATATGCCTCATTTGCATATTTAATGTAGTAATCAACTGGGGAAGTTCCATGGTGATACCAGACAGTGGCCTTGTGGTTAGAGTGTCCACCCTGAAAATGGGAGTTTGGGGTTCGATCCCCAGCTGGGTCATACCAAAGACTGTAAAATTTGACCAAATGCCTCCTTGCTTGGCACTCAATATCAAAGGGTTGGATTCGGGGGTCAAATCAAAATACTTTTATAACCTTCCAATTTTAGAGCTCTGGCTCATGGACTAAGAAGCACAAAGAACTTAACCGGTTCTGATTGGGAACCAAGGGGTGGAAAAGGGGTCTGGGTGGAAAAAATGGGTTGCAAAA
Source organism: Protomyctophum parallelum (assembly GCF_964188405.1). Taxonomy (NCBI): domain Eukaryota; kingdom Metazoa; phylum Chordata; class Actinopteri; order Myctophiformes; family Myctophidae; genus Protomyctophum; species Protomyctophum parallelum. Next base: position 28,628,559 of record NC_139703.1, on the reverse strand, counting down.
TCGTGGGATAAAAAAAAAATCTATTCAGATTAATATTTCTCATAACTGACCCTATGCCAAATGTCTTGATATCATATTGTCGCTGTCGAGCAGAAACCTTGTATATCTCAATACATTTTTATGTTTTTATTTATTTTTCTTAAATGAATGCTGTATTTTATACTCTGTGGTATGATAGTGGAATACAAAGTTAGTGAAAATAGCTGATCTACAAGCTCAGAAATGCGTTATGATGGCTATCTTTGAAAAGTCTTTCTATGTTGTGAAAATATGTGAAAATAATTTATTTTAGCCAATATTACCCTAGCCTATGGCTCCAGAGTAGACCATAGACCCCGCCCACTCACTTAGTGGATTGCCTCTCTTGAAGCTTCATGCTTCAGTCTGATAATCAGGATAATTATTTCCCATCTCCCTTAAATGGCCTTGCCGTTTGCCAGGCCACAATTAGAAATACGAATCTGGGCCTGGGCTGTGGCTCAGCGGTCCAGGCACCTTGGCTGGTGATCCAGTCTGGCAGTGTGCCGTGGGTTCGACTCTCGATCCCGACGGCCTTTGCTGCATGTCACCCACCCATCTCTCTCCCCATTTCCTGTCAGCCTACTTTCTATCCCTCCATAAAGAATATAAAATAGAGGCGAAAGCCACAAAAAAAATAAAAAGTAAAAAAGAAAATAAATATGAATCTGTTATTAATTTGTCTTGAGGTAAAATGCCCTGATGAAGGTCAGAGTGAGAGAAACGTCGTAGGTTTTGTAAGTGAAGACGGGACTCGATCCCCCTTTCTTCTTGAGGTTAAAAAGAAAAGAAAAAAGGTAACCACTTCCAACCTGGCATCGTTCAAAAGTAAAAAAGTGTTTTGTTGGAAACCACATCCTCTCACACAAGATGAAGTGATACAGCAGCACAATATCTTTATGAATCTTCTCAGCTCACTTAGTTCTGTCTAATTTATACTGTGTGAGACAAGCCATGGCTCATGGCTCACAGCGCTGGCCATTATTAGAGAGCCATCAGCCATGGCTTGTCTCACACAGTATAAATTAGCTTGATTCATGTCTATATCCCTTCAACACTATCCGTTCAATTTTCCTGGGGTCACACGGATATTGTACATGAACTCTATGGCTCTCATTTGTACCCACTATTGGTTTCCTGTAATAATGTTATTGTTGACCTGTGATTTATATCCCATTCCTCTGTTGCAGACACGTCAACCAGCTCACTGAAATGAAAAAGGCTAAGGACATTTTGCACCAACTGTTTATGGTCTGTCTGTCTCTTCTCTCATAGAAAGTGAAGGCGACCGTCTTAGATCAAGTCCATGGTCAGCTCAATGACCTTCTAGACAAAGCCCTGAATGAGTCAGTCCAGCTCTTCACCCAGAAGAACCACACAGAAGAACAGAAGACAACAAGCAGGTGCGGAGACAATGTTGGAAGTCCGATTTTGGACTTAAAAGTATAGCAATACCACGGATACTTCCGTTGCAAGAAAACGTCTTCTCTCAAAATGCGTAAAAAGTAGCCTACTCATTATGCAGAATGCCCCTATTTTCAAAAGAATTTTAGAAGTTTTTGATAATTAATCATTAATCAATTAATAATTTGAATCTGAAAAGTAACTATAGTTACAAAAGATGTCAAATGAACATAGTCAAGTAGAAAGTAAAATTTATTGCAGTACAAATCTAACATAACAAGAAATGGAAATAAGTCAAGTAAAATGTACTTGAGTAAGAACTTGAGTGTACTTAGTACTTTAGTTACTGTCCACCACTGAGGAGAAGTAGGAAGTGGGGGTGCATTAAATCAAGGCAGGTGCATGCTGGTTGCCACAATTTTAAGTAGGACCCAAGCTCAGCAACTGTTGGATGAAATAAGTTTACTTTCAAAACAGGCATAATACTGTTGCGTTTCCTAGGCTCCTTCAGGTGCACCCTTCAAATGCGCTCTACTTTTCCCTGATTTGAAGCTTGCAGATGATGGTCACCAGTGGTAGCCTGGTTTCCAGCTTGATTCGCTGGGTTCCATGATTTGTTTTGTCACTTCGCTACTCAGTCTGGAAAGGGTCCTATCTCCAAGGTAGGCGCCTAGGCAGGACATGTAAAAGAGTAAAAGCGACACAGGGCTTTTCTGATTGGTCTGTGGGTTGGGGAAAAAACACCAGTTTGACATACTGCTTTTGCCCTGCAATTAGCATAGGTAGACGAAGGGGCGGATAATGAGGAGAGAGTGACATCTCCTGGACAGGTAGGAGCAGCACAGCCATGACACTGCATGGGACACAGAAGCACAAGCATGTTTTTTCTTCTTCTTTTTCTTCATTAATTTTTTGCTTAAGAAATGCACACACTTATTAGAGTAGACATCTCGAACGAGTGATAATTGATACGCCTACTTTTGAGGCCAGTCCTGGTATGCATCTGTATGGAGGTTGAGTACACAGCCCTGGCCCCTGGGATTTGTCCTCCTTCGGCTGAATTTTAAAGTCAGACGCCAGAGTGTTTTACTATGCACTTACAGGCATACCACATTCTCTTAAGGGCACTACGGATTTAAGCCTTTCTTTCATTCCGCTGTTGGTTTTTTACAGTGGTGGACAAAGACTTCAAATTACAAAGTACATTTTCTTTTCATTATAAATGCATTGCTGGATTAGCCTGCAATTTTGACATTTTTCCCCCAAATTCAAAAATGTATCAGAAATGTTCCAAAAATATCAACTATATTGAAAATATCTGATTCACGAGCTTACAATGCATTGTGTCGCGTTGCATCGTGAGCTTGTAGATCTGCTATTTTCCACTATATTTGGAATAGGGCTTAAGTGGTTAATTCATACTTTTTCCCTTCCTAGAAATCTAGTTGAGTCAAAAGCGCATGTACTTAAGTACAGCACTCAAATTGTTTTACCTTGTTTCGTACCAGCTGTTGGTTTATTTGTTTGGTCAGCTGTTTTTAGGCTCACCCACTGGGGATTTCATCGATGTGAATTCCATCTATACACTGTTTGCCAAACAATGGCGTCAGTGCTCAAATTCTCAAGGTTTTTCATGTGTACACTGAGGATTCTATGCTGACTATATCTGTGAACCCTGATACGCTGACTGATATGCGTCAGTGCATGAATTAACATAAATTACATTTTCATAGCCTGTGTGCGTGCGTGCAGGCAGGCGTGTGCATGAGAATCAAGGGGGTGAGAAAGAATGGATATTCTAAAAGGTTATACTGTATTCTGCAAATCAATATTTGAAGGCAGCTTACTGTGCCTCATACTGTACATACTTCAAAGCACCACGGAGAGCTGTTACATATTATTACTGTAGTGTTTGTACAGTACTTTCCTTGCTCAAGGTTCAAGGTTGTATAAGCGTACTTCATTGTTACATCTTGTGCACAAGTACATACGGGGGAAAACCTATCTTTGTCCTTCAGACCATGTACAGTAGCAGCACTGTATATTTAAATAATAATAATATTAAGTCAAGAAAAAGAGAGATATTTTAGGATGCAGTATCAAATGAATCCCATGGAAATGATCAAGCTCTTTCTGTATGAGCATTGCTTTAATGGTAGAATCAGAAATGTCTCCATTGACAGTATGCAAAGACTGATAACAGTAAAGCCTGTATGGGAATGTCAGAAGTGGATTAAGAATGCCAATAGTAATCTATATACTAATCTCTCATTGCACACCAGCGTGGGGATTATGACTGCCAAAACAGTTCATTCAGACCATTAAAGGTCTCTGCGTGCGTGCGGTCCTCATTATTGATCTGTCTGGTCTTTGGGATCTTTGAGACCTGCCAAAGCCTTCATCTACTGTAACTTCACCTATAACTCTCCAACGTGTATGTGTGAGTGTGTGCGTGCGTGCGTGCGTGCGTGTGTGTGTGTGTGTGTGTGTGTGCGTGCATGTGTGCGTGCTTGTGCGCCACATTTCAGAGCCCATAGAACGGAGGATGGTAAAGTTTTCATGGAGAGGAGATCACTTTTAGAGTAAGTATGAGTTCAATATTATGTACATTAACACTTCACAGTACAATGTAGATAATCCCTCAAGCAAAGCTTACTATATGCAGTATAGAAGTGGAAGACGTCTGTGGCTATTAATGCACTGAGCAAAACATCTTGCATGGTATAATTATTTCTGAGGCATGCCTCCGAATTATACCTGCAAGATGCCACATGACACAGTAAACATGTTATGTCCTATCTTGTTGCATGAAACAATAACATGTGTTTTGTCCTATAATACAGTATGTTTTGTCCTCCCTCCATCATAATACAGTATGGTTTATCTTTGTCCATCAGTGAGCTGTTTGAGATCAACCACATCAAAGCCATTCTCCACATGTTCATAGCTGTGCTCCTCATCTTCTGTCTCAGCACGCTGACTGTCGACTATCTTGACCAGGGCAGGTTTGTGTCTGTGTGTACTGTGTGTGTGTGTGTGTGTGTGTGTGTGTGTGTGTGTGTGCGTGTGCGTGTGTGTGTGCGTGCGCACGTGTGTGCATGCATGATTTGATGACATTGACATGATGCAAACCTCATGGGCCTGTACCAAGACTGACAGAAATGCCACCCTCTGGCATAAACAAAAGTCTCCCACTTCTTATCTTAAAACGTCAAATGTAATCTTTATTGCATATCTCTCTCTCTCTCTCTCTCTCTCTCTCTCTCTCACACACACACACACACACACACACACATTCCCTCATCGCTTGTCTGGGCGTCTGGCCATAGATAAATAGAGCAATCAATTCATTTGTATCCAGTATCTGCTGTTGCTTTGGGCGGGGCAACACTGTAAAGATTTGGTGAGTGTTTTCACATATGCAGGGCTGGGCTTGATTCCCACAGGGACAGCTGCCAGGGGAAAATGCAATCAGCATAAAATATTCAATACGAGCACTTATTTATGTATTTTTCCCCCAGAATGTTTTATTCTAATAGAAACATGGCAGAGCCTGCCCCTGAATATCAGAATATAGAAGGAAAGCTGCTTGGGTGAACTTGTGAAGCATTATGATGTTCTTAATGATGTCAGTGGTCTTCAAAGTGTTACGTGCCTAGGGCACACCAATGAGCAAGTCAAAAACCCCAGAGCATACCTATATTTACATGCACCTCGACAGTGGGTGCAGGGCCAATGAGGCAATTATGGAAGGAGGTAGGGCCCGCACACCATTCTTTTGGTAAAGAATTACTTTATTGAATCGACAGTCAAAAACCCCACCCAGCTGTATTCATACAATTTCATAGCAGAAATAGCCGTTCTACAAGCCCACACGAGTAGCGTTGTTTAATTTTCCTCCCCATGTACATTTTCAAACACAGCCTATAACGGGATTGCTTTTTCTACAGTGAATAGATAGATGTCGGCTATTTTAGCAATTTTGTGCAACATTGTTGTACGCTGAAGTAAGTAGGGCATTAATTGACAAAGAAACAAAGGTGAACTATGGAGATACAAGGTTTTTGCCCGACAGCGACAAAATAGTGCATGATTACATCCCTTGATTGATTAGAAGACAGAGGAGCAGAGAACATCACTCACCTCTCCCTCCACTCCATCTTGTTAAACTGTCTAAAACTGTGACTTTTCAATCTGCTGTTGATGCTCCTTAGCGATATTAGTTAGTCACAAGCTCTTCCTAATAATTGTGTTGGTTCAATATTTATAAATCCACAGCCAGACTTAAACATTTTACTTAAAAAGAAGAAATTGTGACACGTTGTGAGCTTGTAGATTGGCTATTTTTGTGTGGCACCGTAGTATAACGAAGTAGGGCGCTGATTTACAAAGAAAACATGTGATCTTTTGTTGGGTTGTTCTTCTCCACTCTCAGGCTGGTGCTGGACTTTGATCTGTTGTTCTTTGCCTTTGGCAAGCTGGGAACGGTGACGTGGGCCTGGGCGGTGATGTTCTGCTACACCCTGGTCGTTCCCTACTATGCCCTGACCCTCTGGGGGTCTCTGTATCACCGCTCATCCTCCAGGGTGGGCCTGAGCCTGGTCACGGTGCTGCTCATTGGTGCCCTGCAGGGCTGTGTCCTGGGCCTGTTCCCCATCTATGTGGTCCGACGCAACCGGCTGCCTCCTGCCTCCGGCTTCATCGTCATACTGGAACAGGTGTGTGTGTGTGTGTGTGTGTGTGTGTGTGCGTGTCGGCGTGCACGTGTGCGTATGTGTGGCACAGCACTGTTTTCGAGTAGATATACTGACCATGATATATCTAACATCATCAGTATCATGGTCAGTGTATCATGGTTAGTATTATGTCAGTATCATGCCAGTATCTTGGTCAGTATCATGTCAGTATCATGGTCAGTGTATCATGGTTGGTTAGTATTATGTCAGTATCATGGTCAGTGTATCATGGTTGGTCAGTATCATGTCAGTATCATGGTCAGTGTATCATGGTTGGTTAGTATTATGTCAGTATCATGGTCAGTGTATCATGGTTGGTTAGTATTATGTCAGTATCATGGTTAGTATCATGCCAGTATCATGGTCAGTATCATGGTCAGTAGGGTGGTCAGTATCATATCAGTATCGTGGTCAGTATGACTGACCTCAGTTTGTGGCTCATCAGATTCGATTTCTGATGAAGAGCTATTCCTACATCAGAGAAACGGTTCCAGTGGTCATGAAGAGTGAGCTGAAAGAAGGTACTGTAGCATTTAAAACACGGCTTCCCGAGGCTATGAAGCGTTTGTCTCAAGTGAAAACATTTGGGAACTCCTGCCATATGGTGTTCATTGTCTCCACCAGGCCGAAGGCATGTGGGGAGAGTATGTTTTGCACTCCGTCCGTCCGCGTGTCCGTCCGTCCGTCCGTCCGTGTGTCCGTGTGTCCGTGAACAGCTAATCTCGGCCACCGTTAACCCGGTCGATGCCATATTTTGCACACACACTCCCTGGATGCCAACGATGAACCTCTGCCCCAAACTTTCCAGAACGGCCTGTTATAGCGCCACCAGGAGGCCGCTTTGTGCAAAACAAGTTTTTGCACAGTACACCTACAGATTTTGTCCAAACATCACGCAAATTGGTACACAGTCTCTCTAGAGCCATTCAACGAAACGGGTCTTTCAGATTTATCAGACTCCATCCTGATTGGTTAAGATTGGCTTCCAAAGTTCACAGGAGTGCTCAGTTTCAAACAAAATGCTGCAAATCATGAACACATCGCGTGATTTCCGTGAAATTGTGCACCCACATTCCCACTAGGCCGAGGACGAAATGCCACATGAACAATTACAACTCAGCCTCAAGGTGGCGCTATAACTGGCCGAAAAGTGTTTTTACCTCTAACTGCACGGATCTGTGGATAACCTGGTGGAGACCTGTGCCCGGAAGGGCACTTTTTCTAGTTTTTAGTGCTCTCGAATTAGGTTTGTAGTGTGACAGCCTGGGGCCTGACACCTCAAAAGATAAACTCCCAGGGAGAATTACAGAAATATCACTTGAGAGTGAGACCTACTAAAATACAAAAAGTGAATACAAGCTCAAGTTGTGAGCTCATAGATTGGCTAACTTCACGTATTTTACTTATTTTCCACTGATATTTCTTTCTTTTTTAATTGGGAAATATTGTTAAAAGTCTGAAAACTAGGGTATTTGAATACATTTGGGTATTTTTCTTATTTTTCTTAAAAACCTAAACAAAACTAAAAACGGCATATTTACATATTTTATGAACCCATTAAGGGTCCACAGTCCAAAAATAGTTCCCAGCCCATTGATTTGGAAACACTGCCATAAGGCGCAAAACGCCATCCAGGAAAATCCCTTTAATGGAGGTCTGCAAGGTCGTCTCATTAAGGTCTTGTTTTCAGCAGCTAAACGAATGATATTAGATTATAATGGGATTCTCCACACACAGTGCTGTGACTAAAATTAATGAGTGTCCAATGCAACGTAGCGCTATGATGATAATAACTAACATCAGGAAGCTGTGTTGGTTCTGCTTCTCAGGAGAGACCCCTCGATTCCCTACATTATCCAGTTATCTCTACTTCCTCTTCTGTCCCACTCTCATCTATAGGGAATCATACCCCAGGTATGGAACATAATGTATTGTACACAACATACACATTAAAAAGTGTTCAATTTACTGGGGAGGATGGGGGAGACACATCTGCTGTCTAAAGTGCCATGGTGCAGGGCAGAATCCAACATTCTAATTAAGGCTTAAACATATAGAACATACAGCGGACTGTATTTTTATTAGGGATTTGAATACATGCCTTTGGTTTTGATATCATACATAGTAGGGATGGTCACACTGAATTAAATAGATGCATTTCCTTTTGGGCAATGTAGACGGTTTGATATAATAATAATATAGACCTATAATATAACAATTTAACAATAGATTAACAACATTAAAGAGCACTATTTTTGGAAAAAGTTCATTTAATTCAAGACATACTGTTTCTGTGACATAAATGGGTATCCTCAATGAATAGTGCCTTGAAAAAATAGAGACAAAAAGTACAAAATAAATAAACAAATAACGACAATTCCTACAAGAGCACACTGACAGATTGCCAACTTTGACATGAAATGCAACATTGGGCAGACATAAGACATAAGAGGTGCATTTAGGCTGAAGGATGCCGTTTCTACTTTTTCATAGTTAACTTGCTCAGAAACGAATCCAGGAATCCAATATAATTCCTCAAGTAAGGAAAGCCTGCTCTTTCTCCACAGGAACCCCCACATAAGATGGAATTATGTTGCTGTTACAGTTAGCATGGTAAGAGGACATTGTTTAGCTTTTTGAGCTGCACTCATTTGCAACCACACATGATCACCCTCTCCTGGTAGAAATGTGGAGCGCAGGTTGTGATTGAGCGCTTGAGGTTAACGACCCAGATGAGATAACCAGTCAGACAGATATTTTGTGAAGCCTGAAACTCCTGAAAGTTCATATAATGGCCTGTTGTGGCGCTGTCATTGGACCCAGAAAAACCCATAGCCCCATAGAAGTCCATGTATTTGGGCCCAGTCTCATTTCTAATGTCATAATATTCTTTTTGGAAAATTATGGTCCCATTTATTAAAAAAATGACCATAAAGTCGCGCATGTTCTGAGGGGCGTGGATACCGTTACAGTCTATGATCGGGATTCCCCTCCCACTCGAGTCAAAATAAAAACCAACGGAGAAGAAGGGGGAAGTCCCGCCTCGTGTCTGGGCCAGCCAATGGCCAGCTGGGCCAAAACGGAGCCAGCCAATGGCCAGCTGGGCCCAAACGGATCTAGAAAGATGGCGACTTACAGTGCAGGAATAACAGGCTTAATTTTACGTCCATGTTAGACCCGGGGAACGCTTTGTCCATATTTTTTTACAGTCTATGGAGATAACGGCTGCTTCGTTGGCCCAAGGTATTCCGTGTGTGCTCCAGTAACCCTTTCAACTCACGTTATTTAACCACTTTAACCCTGTAAGACCCGGATATATTTCTACTTGCAAAAAATAGATTTCAACCTTACTACTACTTTGTTCTACTAGGACTTAGTAGTAAAAACATATGTTAAAAAAAAAGGTTTTCTGAAAGTTTCATGCACATTTAAAATAATTAGTAAAATAATAATAATAAATTAATAATTTACATTCGGTGGATATCTTTCACAATAATACATAATACATGTTCTAGACATTCTAATGATCACACAAATATATGTATTATGCATTTCAGTTGCGTTTATCAGAGTTAAAGATTAAAGGTCATAGGTCAATTTTGATTAAAAATGTCCAGATATTTTGAAGTAGTGTAAATTTGTGCCTCTGTGGGGGGTATTTATATGCAAATATCATGACCAATGGCATTGCAAGACTAAACAATGAACATCAATGATGATGTTTAGGTGAAAAAAGAACAGAAAAGAATAATAATAAATGAAGTAATTAATTAAATTATTTTTTTTACAGAGAAGCATCGTTGGGTCTTACAGGGTTTTTAACCCCATACGGTTGACCGGAGTCCCTCAGGGCTCTATACTAGTGTATTTTCTGTTATCGTGGGGAATACCTTCGCTGGAAATTGTCGACCGATGGTCGGCTATTTTCTGCGGAAGCAGACAAGAATACCAGACAACTCGCCCCTTTACAAACTCGCCTCGGGCATACAGCCGGCGGAACTGCGCAGCCTGGTATTCCTAAAGTAACCTAAGTAAATTATGCTTAAACAGTTAAACCTAACCTTAACCTCAGTAAAACTATGCCTAAAACCTAACCCTATACCTAAACTTAACCCGTAAAACTGTGATACCTGATACCCCTGTTGAAAACCATTGGCCTATATCTATATACATATTATCATCATGTACAACCCTGACAATTCTCCAAGAATGAATGGTAACCTCAACCTCACTGTCCTAATGTTGGCATTCTCTACCGCATGTAGGAATACCAGACGACTCGCCCCTTTACCAACTCGCCCCCACAAAATTTGTTATTTAGTATTTCCCTCCCTCTCTGAAATCTGAAATTATCTTGTATAAAGATTTATTTGATTGTATAGTTTCTGTTGGTTGGTGGTTCTCAAAGTGGGGACTGGGAAATTAGCTAAATTAGTTAATATAGCATCAAAATCAGTTTAACCTACCGCTATTTTCAAATATCCAATGTATAGCCTTATACATTGGATATTTGAAAATAGCTGTTGAAAATAGCCGAACACTGCATTGTGTGCTTGTAGATCAGCTATTTTAAAAAGCTATTTTAAGCTATGTATCCTTGGCACAAAATATCTTCAGATGGAGGTCCACGCGGCTAAATACTTTGGGGTCCTCCTTGACATGAAAAAAGTTTCAGAACCACTGCTGTTTTCATGAAGCGCTGCATGTTTGGTTTTTGTTTGACTGTGTTTGCCTATGTTGTGCAGATCCTGGCCTGTTTCTTCTACGGCTACTTCATCCTGGTGCGTCTCTGTGTGCCTGTGTTGAACGCCAACACCAACCTGCCCGTTAGCTGGCGCACGCTGGTTCTGGCTGTGTTCCACTCCATATTACCAGGTATAGACACTCACCTCAGTCAACAACACGTGAAGACATCACCTGTGTACGCACGTGGCACTAGTGGTTATCAACCATCCCAGGTGGGCTGGGACGATAGTGCAAGCGGGTCCCCAAATAATTGGTAAAACAATAAGATGTTATTGATAGTATAACAACCTATAAAAACCTTGAAAAAGGCAATGAAATAACATCCGTCCTTTGTTATGGTGACTCATACTGCCTTGCCCGCGTGAGGAGGCCGTGCCTCGATTACATTTTTCATAAATTGTGTTTAATTTCTTTTTTGTATTTAATATTTCCCGCCCAAAATGAAAAAAGTTAATGAAAAAACACGGTCCCCTCACCAGAACCAAGGACAGGTGTTTTCGATTAATCTATCATGGTTAAAATGGGTTTGTATAGGAATCTAAATACTGAATTAAGCTACTTAAAAACTGTCTGGGGGGCCCAGGCCGTGGCGTAACGGTCTGGGCACCGGACTGGTAATCCAGTCGCAGTGTGCCGCGGGTTCGACTCCCGAACCCGACACGGCCCTTACTGCATGTCATCCCCCCATCTCTCTCCCGTTTCCTGTCAGCCTACTGTCTGTCCCTTAAAAAATCAATAAAAAGCGTAAGCCGCAAAAAAAATATCTTAAAAAAAAAAAAAAACTGTCTGGGGTGTTCACAAAACCCTGAGTAGATGATAAAATGACCCCCCCAAAAAATATAAAGTGAAATATCCCTTTAAGTAGTGTACTTACCGGTAGTTCATTTCCACCACTGCTCTCTCCACCCACTCCCTTGCCCCCTCTCCCTTTCACTGTTTTCTCCCTTCTACTGCTGTCCAGTTGCTTTAGTATAGCACTTAATTGCTTTCCTTGCACTCTGCTTAAATCACCAATTTACTGTACCATTTAATGATCAGTCTTTAATTGACTACGGTTGTTCATGCCACTCTGATCTTTACCCTGATCTTGTTCTTGTAAGTCACACTGGATAAGAGCATCTGCTAAAATGCCTAAATTGGAAACTGAATCTCTCTCTCTCTCCTCTTTCCCCTCTTTAAAATGTGGAATTTCTACTTATTGAAATCACAAGTGTTGCCAAAGCATCATATTGTCTGCCTCTGTGTCTCAGGTATAATGCTGCTCCTCCTGTGTTTCTTTGCCTTCCTCCACTGCTGGCTCAACCTCTTTGCAGAGCTGCTTGGCTTTGCAGACCGCATGTTCTACAAGGTGTGTGTGTGTGTGTGTGTGTGTGTGTGTGTGTGTGTGTGTGTGTGTGTGTGTGTGTGTGTGTGTGTGTGTGTGTGTGTGTGTGTGTGTGTGTGTGTGTGTGACATGGTTATTATAGTTAACTAAAAACTAACTTTAAAAACAAAAGCATTTTTGAAAAATAAATACAATCAAGGTTTTACTAAACTTAAAAACACTAGAACAAAAATCATAGAGAAAATGTGGGTTATTGCTTGTCGGAACAAAGACCTGCACCCGAAAATATCCTTGTCTGTATTCAATATTTCTCTTTAAAATAATAGCAAAAATATCTAGAAGCTCACAACTAGTGAGTATGTTGTGAGCCCACCCATCTGGGCTCACAAGCTGTGAACTCTTTCAAGTGGGCCCTGGCAAAGACAAGGTTGGGAACTGCTGATCTAGGATAGGTCAGTTGGCAACTTGGCCTACCCTATATTTAACTATTCTGTTGTTCTGATACTTGTAGTTGTATTGATTACACTGTCTTTTGGTTATATAGGACTGGTGGAACTCTACATCATTTGCTAGCTACTACCGCACCTGGAACATAGTGGTCCATGATTGGCTCTATTACTACGGCTACAAAGACTTCCTCCGGGTAAGCACAGTCAGGTTACACTGATCGGGTAAATAAAATTACAAAAATGGATCAGTCCAACTTTTCAGTTTGACCCTCAAAATCCAAAGCACCACAAGCTCTGAGGCATTCACACCTACAATCAGCCCTTTGACTCTTTAAACACGTTTTAAATGCATAGTAGTCACAAAACGCATCTCGTAATTCCAGTAAAACAAATTCTCCTCTGATCCAACACGACCCTTGGAACTGGCAGTGACCTCTCTCATCTCAATCTCTCACTCTCTCTCTCCCTCTCTGTCTCTCTCCCCCTCTGTGCTGATCCCTGCAGCTGTCTAAGAGGAAGTTCCGCTCAGCTGCCATGCTGACTGTGTTCATGGTCTCTGCTGTGGTCCATGAGTATGCCTTCACAATGGGCTTTGGCTTCTTCTACCCTGTCTTGTTCTGTCTCTTCTCTGTGTTTGGAGGTGAGGGCGACTTGTGTCGCTGTGCTGCTGTGTTCTCAGATGAAATGCATGCAAGAGCTGTGTGTCTGTGTGTGTTTGCGAGCGTGCGCGTGTCTATACAGGAGAGAGTAATGCCCATTTCAGCTGACTCGGGGGGGATATCTCTATTCCACCTTCTCAGTCCTCATAATAAAATGTAGCTCATTTAATAGTTGGGAAAAGCCAAAAGAAAATTACGTCTCCATAGACTCCATTCCATCCCCTCCTGCTAGAATTAAACACATCCACTGCCGGCAGGAAGAAGAAGAATTTACTTCTTTGTCTTCGAGAATACCAACACACCCGCACTGGAACGTTTCACAATCTCTCTTCTAAAGAACAATACGCATCTGATGAATCTGTTTATAAAGCACCTGTAAAAGCAAGTTGGAAAATGCTTTACATTAAACTGAGAAAATTAAATTAAAAACTTTTTAAACACAATAGGCTATAAGATATAAGAGAAGAAATGGTACATTTTGGCTTTATGGAAAGGCCTATAAGAACAGATCTGTAAAAAAGAAGTAAAAACATAACACTCTGTTAAGGGCTGTATTTGCATTTGAAAACATACGCTATTAAAAACAAAATAATGTACAGTATACAATTAAAAGTGAATTTTAACAGAATTGCGTTATTAGGAAAACTAGCTTACATGTGCATTTGCTGTCAGAAACACTTATGTAGCCTAGGAAAGGTTAGCTTGGGATAAACCTTTGAAACAAATGACAGCAATATATTCCAATGTTTTGTTCTCTCTCTCTCTCTCTCTCTATCTGTCTCTCTCTCCATTCTGCTTCTTTCCTTCCTTAGTGGTGTTGAACTTTGCCCTGAATGACAAGCGCCAGAGTCCTTTGTGTAACATTCTCCTGTGGATGGCTCTGTTTGTGGGACAGGGGGTCCAAGTTTGTCTGTACTGTCAGGAGTGGTACGCACAGATACATTGTCCTCGGACGGGGGTGAGTTTCTTTTCTCTCTCTTTGATTGAATATTTTATTGACCGTTTTAAACAGTGATTCTCAACCCGTGGGCCTGGGCCTACTGGTGGGCTGTGACTCAGGATATTGCATTATTTGGGGGGCCCACCCTAAATAATTGGCAAAACACTAAGATTTCAATGATAATATAATACATAATGACAATTACTCATCAAGTAAATTGTCATGATGGTGACAACCCTAGACACGACCTCAGATGACCCCATTTCAACTATATCATTTCTCCAACGTATGCAGCAACCTATTTGAGAGTGTCACTGTGTCTCTAAAGCAACGTGCGTGGCTTTGGTTCCACCGTTAGGATGTCACACAGATGCTGGTGACCTGATTAATCTGACCGTTGGAGCACCACGCTGGTCTCTCCCTGGTTTCATTATCCCAGCTTTGGCAGTCTGTCTCTTATCCGCGGTCCTAAATGAGAGTGCATGTGTGTGCACAAAGTCACACAGCGCATAATGCTGTACAGTACATACACATGCATGCAACATGTGTGCAAATGTCACATCGCTGTCAGATCTTGTACTGCATGTACAAAATTCTATAATTTTTTAATTATTAAACAAAAGTAATACAGTAGTATAGTACAGTAGTTGCAATGTGAGCTTGTAGCTCTGTTATTTTCTGTACTTTTGTGGGACACTCTTGTATGATGAAGTAGGGCATTCATTTGCACGCGCACGCACGCACACACACACACACACACACACACACACACACACACACACACACACACACACACACACACACACACACACACACACACACACACACACACACACACACACACACACACACACACACACACACACACACACACACACGTTGGAATGCTGGAATTGTGTAAAAAGCATGGATTACAGACTGGCCCTTCCCCTTTCCCCCGGTGCAGTCCTTGGATTGACGTGACAGATGTGCACGGATGTACTTACACAATTTTTTTTACAGTCTATGACTTACACGCGAACTCCACCCGGATCTGTGTGACACCACCCGCCCCCCGAGCCTGTGGTTTCATCCACCATTTAACAGTTTAAGGCTCAGCGTTCATTTATATGGTTCTATTTTCATCCGAGTTAAATCAACACTGAGGATGTAACCGCGTAACTACTGATTGTATATGTATAAAACAGCAGTCGCACAAAAAAGAGAGCTTATTACACAGTAATGATGAAGTCACCAAACCAGTGCTGTGTATAGGGTTACGTAAAGTTTATATTGTTTTTATTGTATAGGGAGTATACTGTTTTGTATACTTTTTCCATTAAAAACTGTTGTGATGTTACAGTACTCTTCCTATGATTGTATTATTTTACTGTACTTCTAATGCCATGCATCTGTAACGTATACTGCTGGTATCTATCTGTGCTCTTTGCCAACAGGACAGTTTCTGGGAGCTGGTGACACCACGGTCTTGGAACTGCAGCTCGGCCACAGTGTGACAGCTGCCCTTCTCCTGTGATGGAGTGATGAAGGAATGGTGGGATGAGGAGGAGAAATGGAGGACACACACACACACACACACACACACACACACACACACACACACACACACACACACACACACAATGGTAATTGGTAAACTTAATGGAAGGAAGGGCAGCTGGTTGAAAAGGCAGACAAACCGACACACCAAAGGTCCGACAGTCATTAGACCGACGACGATACCCAAACCTAAACGCAAGCACGACGCAACGCAGGTCGGACCAACGCATGTCGGGAGCAACGGGTGATTTTCGCGTGTCAGACCTATGGTGTGTCGGATAAGCGTGCGCACCCCAGACAAAATGGGAATAAAGAATAAGTTGGGTAGTAAAAAAACTATGGTTGAATATGACATGTATATTTGTGTAAACATTAGCTAATATTGATATTGTTTGTGTCTTCAGTGGGTCAAATTGTTTTCTTGTATGTTATTTGTTGTTTTATCTGTACTTTATCTGGCATATCATGTTTTGATCCATATTTCATGTACATTTTCTAAATTAAAACTAGAGGCGAAGACGGGATTACAGACTACAATGTGTTTTTGCTTTTTTTTTTTATATATATTTTTTATCCCACGATTTTGTAACCCATTTTTCACCCCTGTGTCAATCATCTAATGTGATCCTGGGCTCTACACACTCTCCACCAACCTAGTCCCCATACTGTATATGGGGGACAAGGGGAGAGCAACGGACTTGAACTCATGCTTCCTTCATGCCTGAGTGTCCAAGTTGCTCCTTTACACCTGACAGGGGGAGTTTCCCTGGTTGGACGTAGCGCGTGGAAGGAACACGTTATTCCAACCAGTTCCTTTCCCCTCCATCAGGCGCCCCGGCTGGCCAGGGGGAGGCAGTTTAGTGACCAGGATAACTGCATGTTTTTTGTGAGGGTACCTACCCTCACCCCCTGCTTTTAAAGGGGAAGTAAACCGTATAGGCTTTAGTTCCAGTCTCATGAGTAAATGGTGCATTTATATAGCGCCTTCATCCAAGGCGCTGTACATACTGTAGATTGTGCATTACATTCCCCCATTCACACACACATTCATACACCGATGGCAGAGGAAACCATGCAAGGTACCAACATGCTAAATCACAGACAATATCCAGTCTAATATCACAAGTAAGACGCGCAAACGCGCGAAGCGAACGCAGCTCGTAAATAACACCAATTAGAATAAATTACGTACTTTTTTTTCCTTTTTAGTTAGTAATTTTTTTAAGTTTTCTACTGTGTGTGTGTGTGGTTGTTTGTGTGTGTGTGTGTGTGTGTGTGTGTGTGTGTGTGTGTGTGTGTGTGTGTGCTATAGCTGCGCCCTCTGGTGGCGGGCGGGTGGTGTCACAGTGGGACAGACAGACAGACATGATCTTCGCAATCACTGCGTTCGCAATGATATGGATATAATATTGATACTAGGGATGTCCCGATCTAAAAAAAATTGCTCCCGATCAGATTCCGATCATTTGAAAATGATGCGATCTGATTTCCGTGATCACGTGATTGGTTCGGGAAACTCTAGTACCAGCTAGGTCTTTGCTTGAATCACAGCCATTTTCAAACTCGGCAGGTTTTGTTTTATCACTGTGCAATTTCATCCTCTGCATTTACCCGTGGTAACTATTAGGAGCAGCGGGCACCATTAACTCAGGCCCTGCATGGGGAGCAGTAAGGGGTGAGCCGTCTCTTGCTCAGGGACACTTGGACAACGGACATGGCACGTTAGGGGCCAACCTTGAACATTCTGATTCCCTTTCTAGGTAGAAACTTCAAAGAAGTTTCTACTTCTTTGAAGTTCTGACTCAGCACTTCTTTGAAGTTTCTACCTAGCCACCTCAGCACATTGAAAAAGATCTGTCTGCACACCCACAACTGTGTGCAAGAGTAGTACAGCGGATTATAGAAGACATGGCTGTGTGTGTGTGTGTGTGTGTGTGTGTGTGTTGTTTGTGTGTTTGTGTGTTGAGTGGAAAGGTGGGGAAGAAGGAAGTAGTTAAAGTGACCCTAAAGGAAAGGAAAGTCATTATGTCTGTATTTTCAGAAGTCACTAAAATCCTTTCACATTTCCTTCCCAGACCAACACAGTGGTGGTATACTGGGAGCCACAGGGGGGTGAAGTGTCAATGGCTAAATTGGGAGAAAGTTAAATAACATATGTTGAAGAATAAAGGCACGGAACAACACATTATGTAACACCGAATTATATAATCACACTGTATTATGTAATACATTATTACATATTGGATAGACTTTTGGCCGTGGACCCCCATCAGAAAAGAGTTGCACTTTTATGTAAATGTAATTATACAGTGCATTATGTATTAACCCACCAAAATGGTACATGTTATATTTGCAACAATTAAGCTAAATTAAACGTATTAAAAATAAAATATGAATTAACCAGTATTATAGTCAGTGGTGGACAAAGTAGCCTACTCAACTCCAGTACTTGAGTCAAGTATACAATAATTCTGGTCAAATATTGCTCAACTACATGTAAAATTTGCTGCTGAGTTAAAGTACTGGGGTACTTGCTAGTATACAAAAGTACATGCTTTTAAAAGATACAAGTAGAAATTACAAAGTGAGTTATTTAGTCGCAAGCTAATTGTTTCACTTTAAATGTTTTTCAAACATTGAAACAAGCTCACAACACGTTGAATCGCGAAGCGTTGTGAGCTTGTAGATTACCTAAATAATTTGCTACTTTTGTGTGACACCGTAGTTAGTATGACGAAGTATAGGGCATTTATTTACAAGGGGAAAGACATGAAAAGTAAAAATATGGAGATACCAGGTTCCTGACAGCTACAATATGATGGCCTGCTGAAAATAATGTCCTGCTGGATGAACCCCAAGATGGTGCCCTCTAAAAACCACATAAACCATTATTACATTTGACAGTATTAAACTGCCCGTGAACTGAAAATAGCGTGCCGTTTGCACATTATGAAGTGCCACTCGAGCTTATCTACAGTGCAGATCTTGGCACACATGCATCTCCTCTGTCCTCGACTATGCCATCAAGCATTCTAGTGGGGGAGAAAGAACCTCCATAAGTGGGAAGATGGGATCTTGAATGGTTTACTCCTGGAACACTAGTTGTTTAGTCAGAAACACTCATGTCAAAGTAAATTAACCATGTATTGCAAAAAATGGAATACAGTCTCCGCTCTCTGAGTTCCCTGAATTTTGACTAAGTAGCATGCTAAGGAAAATCAGGGAATGTTAAGCAAAACCCCCATAGGGATACAATAGCAATACGAAGCGGATTCTAAGCAGGCAGCAAGAATGCAAAGTCGTATTTAAAGCAGCCTCTCTGTGGCCCGGGCTGCAGGCATGGCGGTCAAGGCAACCTAGGCTGCAATGCCAGCCTGACAGCGTGTTCGAATCCCGACCTTTGCTGCATGTCGCTCCCCATCTCTCCCCATTTCCTGTCAGTGTACTGTCCTATGAATAAAGGCATAACAAAGCCCCAAGACAAATCTTTTAATAAAAGGAGCTTCTCTGTTAAGAGCGTGAGCTCTGATTGGATATGGAAGTGAGACGCAATGACCAGAAGAGCTGTGAATAGGAAATAGGAAGCTAGGCTGATTGACGACAGCCGATTACAGCCGAGTCATGCGAGACCTCCGTGTCCTGCATGAAATAACACGAGACTTCATTTATACCTTTCAATACGGGAATGTATCTGTCATGTCAGTTGTTACTAATACTATATATCGTCGGATAGAAACCTTGTATCACCAAGTTTCAAATGTGTATGTTTTTGAGTGGTGCAACCACTCCAAGGAACAGCAATGTCCGTGATCACCTATGTATGTGGTTCACCTATGTATGTGTTCATGAGCACCAGTATGACTGACTACCAGTAGGGGCGCTGTTGTGCCAGAAACAGAGAGAGAGATAGTATTAGTGCTGCACTGTTGCCTGCTAATGAGATCGAGAGAGAGAGAGAGAGAGAGAGGAGAGGATGTGATTATTTTTTTCTCTCTCGTAAATGAAAGCACTACTTCATCATACAAGAGCACAGCACACTCTATGCTTTTGAAATATTTAGCAAAATGCTTCAATGTTATTTCTCATCAGTGGTTCTCATTTCTCAAAGTGGGCTCCAAATTAATATTTTAACAACACAAATATTGCATGGGGTGTCATGGCACTCAGGTCTTTTCAGAACAAAAACATTGTTAGAAATAACAGAAAGAAAAATAAACAAATCCCAGGAAATGTACACTCTAGAAACGGGTCCTTGACTCTACTATGTTAGGTAAACGGTATCTTTCCAGTATGCCAACAAGCCTGTTTATCTTTCCCTGTGAAGTCAGACAGGAAGAAGTGGGTTATTGTTGGAACAGTATTTACATTAATGACGTAACGCTGGGTCAACTCTACTTCATCTGCTATTAAGGCCCAGTGGAATAGAAGGGCCACATTCTGATTAAATTAATTTCAATAGACATGATACTGACACAATACTGACATAATTCAAGAGTTGATACTAACCTGATACTGACCATTTTTATATTTGCTACCAATACAATCTTAGCGTTTCCCAGTTATGTGGGATTGTGGGTACCCACTTGTAATATCCTCATGGCCCACCAGTTGGCCCCGACCCACAGGTTGATTTGATAATCACTGTTATAGTTTAATTTCCAAGTATAAAAACAATGTTCATCAAGATTCTAGTTTAGGTGGCATCATAGAACAATATAAATCACATATATCTCGGCTCGGCAGGATATAACGTAAGAAACTGCTGCATCTACAGGAAATGTAGTATAGATGAAAGATGGAAGCTTTTCAAACGCCACTGGACAACTTTTATAGGCACTCTCTTTCACTGCCCACAAAATGTCAGGATATACTGTAGGCCTACTGCAATAGCCTCATTCTCTCTAATGGATCTACCATTGCAGCTTTTCAAAGGATTTTGCAGTGTCCATTTGCAACAAACACCACACACACCACAGTAACATTATGTAGATCTGGAGTGGTTTATTGATTTATTGAATGGCAGCTTTTGCCAAAGCACCATAACAAACAAACTAAACTTGAACATTATTTTCTGTATTTCAATGGTTGCAAAATAAAACAAAGCAAATACACAAGAAGTGGTACAATATTAAAGCATAGGTAAACAAGCCATATAAAATATGGCCACGCCTTCACTGAAGTGGTTAATAAGGCTTTTGTTCAGACTGGCAGGCAAATACGTTGTTTAGGACAGACTGTCCACAAATTAAATTTACAATGTGAATTTTACAGTGTTGATTGGGGTCCCAAATATATATAAAAAAAACGTACTAGACTTGGAGAAGATTCTAGGACGGTGCTGCTCACCCAAAACAGAACATCTATCTCCATTCTACATTTCAAACCACCTAGTAGTATGGTTTAAATGTGATTTGCAATACAAATCAGTTTGGGTGTCTTTTTGTTTTGTTTTCTTATTCGAATCTGGATAGGCCAAAAATCAGATTTGGTCAGCCATTCTGAACATTAGCCTAAAGCTTCAAATATAATATAGACAATATTGTGCTATGCACATATTTATGTCTTAGTAAAAACAACACAGTGCAACAAAAAAAATTTTTTTTTCGAGAAGTGGCCACTACTGTCACATGGGTAAATAATACAATGTTACTGTTGGACAGAAACCTTGTATGTCCACGTTTTAACTAGCTTTTTTATCCTACGTCGTGATACAACAGTATCTCACAAAAAGGCGCTTGTAGATCGGCTATTTCTGAATATTGGTTACATGTGTCTGTGTGCTGTGGGTTTTATGAATACTGAACCAATCAATTACAAGTATCAACGAGGGTGTGATAATGACTACATAATGGATTGCCTCCATTCGAACACTGGTATATTATTCTTTTCTCATTTCCTGAACTGTATTAACACTTTTGGGCATACAAGGTTTCCACTCGACAGAGACAAAATCAGATGTGCATATAAGCCACACTGACACACCAACACAGCGAGAGAGAGAGTGAGAGGGGGGGAGGGGAGGGGGTGCAGCATCCATCAACGACACGAGGATTACAGAGCACTGAACGGTCATACTCTTCCTCTGTGAAAAGTCATTCAGCATTGTATTGCTGCTGCTGCTGAGTGAGCGCGTGCTTGCGTTGGTGAATGCGTGCGTGCGTGCATACGCGTGTTATGTGTGCATGTCGGTGTGATGACACAGGACAAAAACTAGCGGCTCGACTGTTTTGGGCGAAGTTGCTCAGCAAACAAAAAAAGAGGAAGAGATGAGATTTCCTAAATGTTCACCGACAACGTTTATAATCAGGGCTTGGAGAGAATGCAGGTCGGGGGAGGAGGTGGGGTGGTTACAGTTGTAAACCAAGAGTTACTTGTAAACCATCTTAACAAGACTATTAAGATGGAGAAGTAATGCATGGCTCGTGGCAATAACAGGGAGAGGACCTCGACATATGAACGGCCATTTCTGCCACTGAATTAAATATCCTATTTTCTTATATACAGTATATATATACAGTATATATATACAGTATATATATATATATATATATATATATATATTCACAAGCTTGTAGATCAAGCTCATACGCGTGTAGATCTGCTATTAAAAACAAAAAGCTTTTGTTTTCACAAAAACATTAACTCAGAATTCAGAGAACAACACTTCAGGCTCTTTTATTGCATTCAGTGGCAGCAATGGGCTTCATATGAAGACGTGAGATGAGCATCCATTTTCACAATACACTTTCCCTTCCCATCGAACGAGGGAACCTGACAGTAATTCATCAGTAGTCATTATTCGGAATCGCTTGCTTGACTGTCTGCCTATAAAACAAAAAGAGGAGGATGGAACCCATCCATATTATAAGTACTCTGATTTAGCATGTCTGTCTGGCACACAGATTTCAGGAGGCCAGCAGCAATAACTGGTCATAATTCTTGGCACTACACACGTCTGGCTGAAAACCACATGATAAATGTTTGAACGCTGGTATAAAGAGGACCTCAGTGAACCCTGTTCGCTCATGTGACTATATGCCGGAGGCCTTTTCCTTTTCGGGGACAGAGCAATAGAGTGTCACGCACAGCATACTCATTTCCCAATACAGAGGCAAAGTCCATATGCTAAAAAAATATAATTTTCAGAAATAATGTTCAGAAATAATTAAAATAGCTACAAGCTGTTTGCTAGGAAGGTGTGCCTGTATGTTTGAAAACCACAGATGTACTGTAACTGTTTTCCTGTGTATTTACTGAACAGAAGTACTGTTTGCCTCAACCAAGAGCAACAGAAAAAGGAATCGGCGATCGAAAATGGAAATGCATCCAGCATACTAGCTTAAATGTGATTTTATAAAATCTGTATGGCCGTGGTAATTATAACTAGTACATCTGCAGAGGTTGGAGTTGGTCTCCCTACTCCTCCATTGGCAACATGTAAGTTGTAAGTGCAATATACAGTATACACCGGGTCAAAGCGGGGATTCAGTCTTTTTGAAGCGGCAGGTGTTTGATCTCCCACGTGTGAGACCCGGGAAGGACATAAAACAAATGGATTCTAGCCAAGGACAGCAACATGACTTATCAGCTGAGGAGGGTAAAAAGAGTAGATTGGCTGTGAGAGTTAGAGTGCCGCAAACAAACTACTGCAGAATGTTAAACTAGCTCGTCCTCGCCGTCCTGCTAAAGACGAATGCGACATTTCAAGTAGTCTCTCTCTTATTTAGTTACATGGTGTCAAATAAAAACAGCAGAACTATCTTGTGAGTATTTACATAGTTCAGCTCAGTGCATGACGAATAACTCTACCAGTTATCCTTGTCCACTGTACACAAGTGGTTTAGTATATACAGACGTTTCACTTCAGCAAATGAGCTGAGATGAACTGATAAAGGAATGCTTTCAGTTGGAATGCTATGCAACTGGTCCTAGCATTGTCATATTCCTGGGCAAGTGCATTCCTTATTAAGTCATAGAGAGAAGCGCCTTCACTACAGGCAGTGGAAAGTCCTCATATATAATTTGTCATACAACGGTATCTGCGAGCTCCCAATGACGCGTTGAGAGCTTGCAGGATTTTGTATGACGCTGTATAAATTAGGCATTCTCTAAGCTCTCCTGGCTGCTGTGCCGCTCACATCTGCATTGAGTAACTTTCTGACAGCAGAGATTAAAACATGCAGGCAGTGTTTAGACATCACCGTTACTGTAATAAACTAGCATGCCATTCGATTGTGAACATTGGAACCAACAGACTTAAACAATATCAGCAATATTTGTGTTCTTTGTTTTGTGTAAAGGACTACCTGAATTGTCCCCCTCAATATTTTGTGGCAATGAAACTTCCTTTTAGTCTAAAATAATACCATTAATCCACGCAAACATCTAGGTAGGTTGGTAAATGTTACAGAAACAGTCAACATAGAAAATATTGAAGGGACAAAAAGTTTGGTTCTATATATCGGATGTTCCAAGATACTGTGTATGCCTTCTGAGCAGGCGGTTTTCTTGTCTGTTCCACAGGACCAATAATCTCTCACTTGTCCAGCGTCTTTGAGATGGATCCAAACCTGGCTCGTTACTAGCTAAACGAGTCCAATTCATTCATCATCTGGATCATTTCATCCATGTTGCATGTACTGCACAGCCACCGCTGGCTGTCGCTTCAGAAACCAAGATTTCACATCTACTTCTGACCCCGCTGCCTATGCAGTCGTTTCATGAAGCAACAGGTTACAGTGGCGACAATGAAAATTCCCACAAACAGAGCTGAGCACACTCCAATAATGAGTGGGATGAGGAGGAGGTCAAGAACTGGAAAAGAAGGAACAAATAAAGGAAACGAAAGGCATCATTAAATGTTTGTATGGGAAAAACAGAGCAAGGCTTAGAGCTGAAAGATAGACTAATCTAAAAAAGACCCAGCATGGATTGAAGTCTTGCCGAGTATAGATTGAAAAGATTGATTTACTAATTAAATTCTATCATCCATGACTTGATAACCACACGGCGATGTTGGCACAATTACTGCTGTTTACTGAGGTGAATAAATGCCTGCATGGGTCTTGCCTGTATTTTTCTTTTTAAGTAAACGGTAGATATCATAAAGCTAAAGTTAAAAAGGCATGTGCTGGGAAGGGACAAGAACGACCACCAAAGGTGATGTTTCAAGACGAAGTTTCATGCCACTTCGGCTCAATTTTACTTTGGCATGACAAACAGTAAGCGGCTTACCTCGGGCGTATAGGTACACCGTCACGTCAGACGACTCCGCCTTAGCCCCCGTGTTGTACCAGCTCCCATGGGGGTCCTGCCCCCACACCTGGGCCTGGCACACGTACAGACCCTGGTCCTCCGGGCTCGCAAAATGGACCCTCAGTCTGTAGCTGTTGGCCGACAGCCGGTCGACGCTGACCTCGCTCCCGTTGGCGTAGATCTGAGCCACGCCCTCGTAGGTGAGAGAGGCTACCAGCCTGGGCGTGTCTACCACCGGGAGGTTTACCGGCGGCTGCCCGCCCTTGATGACAACCGGCTCGGGGATCGGCCGCCGTAGCCACTGGAGCTGCAGCTGGGCGGGGCCTGTGGTCGTCACGGTGACGTTGCAGATCAGGGCGATGGTGCTGCCTCTCTTCAGCAGCGGACCTCGAGCAAGCTCCGCCACGGCACTGACCAGCACTTCTGTGGAGGGTAGAGGTTGGTGTGAATTCAGTTATGGCACGGCGGATGGACAACACAACAAATGGACAGGCGTTATATTTTCGCTGCATTCCGGTCGTCTTTTAGCATGAGGTGACAATATTTTCAACACCTAAAAAACGGGGCCCCTTAAATGAATGCGAGCATTTGTGCACACGCACAATCCTTGGGATTGTGGGTGGGGGGTGGGTGGGATAGGGGATTGAGTTAAAAAGAAAATATATATTTTGATATGTCTGTTTAATACTTGCCCCTGGGTTTGTTACAAAAACTTGAATAAAAAGATTTTGAAAAGAAAGAAACAATAAATTAAAAAGAAATACATTTTGGGTTGTTACTTGTCACCTCAGTTAACATTGAACACAACATTGTTGAGTTGGCAGCTGATTTAAGGTCCATGAAACCAAAATGTTGATGAAGTTTGTATGCCATAAATCAAAGAACCAAATGATGGCTTGCTTTTTATGTCTCTCCCCTAAAGGCCAAGCCTTCATCCTTCATGTTGTCCTCTAAGATAATCAGCATCATAAATTAAAGCAAACAGAATGACTCACACCAATGGCACACCCAAGGTGAAAGCAATGCGTATACACCTTATCTCAACAATTTCCACAAGTCACACACACAGTTCTGTTTATTCATTACTTGCCTCCTACAGTACATTGCACACACTATGCTTAGTCAGTGTTTGAGGAAGTCTAACCATCCATTTACATTATGTGATTTAATCATCATATTTAAATTATAACTAGCTCATACGATAGCAACTAAAGGAAGCAAGTTGGCCTAGTGAGACTGAAACATTGAGCCGTTTTTGTAAACACTTATTCAAAATGCAAAAGCCCAACTATCCATCACAGTGAATTTATACTAGAACTGAGACTAAGACCGTCTGCAGCATTGAGCTAGGCTAAAAGGTGCTTTTTGTTTCTTCATCTATAAATCGGTTATTCATTCTAGATTGTCGTTTTCGATAAACGTTTCGGTTAATTGCTAAACCCTACAACATAGTCACAGTCTCTTACCTTTGGTCTTGAGGTTGACAGTGACTCCCTCAGACCTCTGGGTGATGGTGGCGGGACTGTAGGGACTGGGGTTGCTCCTACCAGCGTACACACTCACTGCACAACGATACACCCCTGAGTCGGACGGGCGGGCAGAGAACAGCCTCAGGGAGTACCTGCCCTCCTCCACCTTCTCCATGGAGCCCCCACCCCCGCGGCTGAGGTCGTCTCCCCAGCTGACGACACCATATGGGCTCATCCGCGCCACCTCCACCTTTTGGACACCATAGATTATTAGGCGGATGTTGCAGGATCAGACATTGACCTTACTGCCTGCCTGAGGAAGGGTTCACACTTGAAATGCATTGCTAGTGCCTGCTTTATAACTGGTTGTGTACCAGAAATAGCTGACCTGCTGTTTTCTGCACACAGCTGTTCTTATTGTCTCTGTAAGACTAAGTAAAATGTTGTAAAGAAGCATATTTGATGCTATCAATAATTAAGCATTTGTTGCATTATACAAAGACTTTACTCACAGTATATTTGGACCTACCTGACTGGGAACTCACCATTTTTCTTTTTTTTTAAAGAATGTAACCTCAGTTATTTATTTAACGTTTTTGAAGAAGAACATGGTCACTCACGCATGCATATGACTATGAGTACACCCACCGCTACTTTGGTCTACCAGCTATGTTTTTGTGAGTGGGTGTTTAAAACATTTGAGTAGAAGACGAATATCCTCCGGGACAATACAAATTATTATTATCTAGCCAATGTAGTCATTATGTCACTTAATCCTCCCCAGAGTCCCCACACATGCCTGTGTTTTAGTCACTTTCTGTTGTACCCTACTGCCCACGCTGAGCAAGACCTACGCTGTAGAGTGCATTGCTGGCATGTCTGCCTTAGGTTGTGACCAGGCTTTTCTGTTCGCAGACGAGTAAGGGCCGATTCATACTCCTATTTTAGAGCCGAATAAAAGTCGGTTCGGCGCTGTAAAGCCTACAATTTGACGTCATTTGAGGTTCGGGGGGGCGGGTACCGTCCTAAAGTCGGCTCTTCGGTGCTACTGAAAAATTCTGACGAGCCGAAATAATTTCGGCACTACAGCGCCGAAACAGCGGTAAAATAGGAGTATGAATCGGCCCTTAGGCTGGGACCGGGGATACCTACTGCCTCACCTACCAGTGAGGAGCCCCCACCGGGAGGACGAATTGCCTCGGTCCTGTTCAACACCCCCGCGCTGAGAGGCACCACCCGAGCTGTAGGAGTCGCTAGCACAGCGACAAAGATTGTTCTCCCCACCCGGCTTCCCTACTCTGAATACCCTGGTCTATTATGTTCGTTTTTATCTCGGCACCACTGAAAAAGAGGGTCCCAGCCCTCAGTGTGTTCTCCGAGAACTAAATAAAGGTTGAAATGAACGTTTACGTTATGAAGTTAATAGGTTATTGGTTCTAGGTATCAGTTTCGATATACAGTACATTTCAATATATAATTGCCCAGCCCTACTACTACCAGCTATTTATACCAAACACAGACAGACCAATCACGATTACCTCCACGCCTCCTCTGGAACCAACTCCGTCGGCGCTTACAGAACCCCTCTTCATCCACTGGACCAGCAGGCCAGAGCTTCCTCCGGAAGGCAGCCCTGACACCTCACAGGTCAACGTGAGCGGCGAGCCAGCCTGGAGGGTCACCTCCCCACTGGGAGTGGAGCTCACACTCAGGGTCTCCACTGGAAACATGAAGGCAGAAGGGGAGATGTTAGAATACTAGAGCAAAGGTCACACACACACACACACACACACACACACACACACACACACACACACACACACACACACACACACACACACACACACACACACACACACACACACACACACACACACACACGTAATTAAAAAATAACAATTAATAATAATTCAAAATTTCCATCTTTCAATCTATCACCGTATTGGATGTCAATATAATGATAACCAGATCACTGGTTAAAATGTCCATTACATCACTACTGATAAGGTAAAAGGATTGTTTAACCGTAAACAAATTGAAAATTATACATGATTGTGTAGGATACACTGAGTACAAGTACGTAGAAGAAATGAACATTGGAATTTCCACCAATTTATCATTGAGACACTCTCATTCAGACCGCATACAAAGCCAGACATTTGTTCGCTCGCCTGCAATCACTTGTAATTATACAGCAACAAGACAGCATTTAACTACACTAGCACTTATCTAAAATAAGGAACAGCTCAACAATGAATGAATTATTCATAAACAGCTGGAACAGTGCCAGGCCATAATAACACACAATAGGCAGTGCAGAGACAACTACTGCATAAAACACTGACGCGTCTGCCTGAGAAGATAACAATGAAAGGCATTGAGGAAATGCAGTGCTAAAGCTGAAGTAGACGTGCCATGTTTACTTCTAGCTCAACTAGCCTACATCTTGTCGGGTTAATCTGACGCATACATAGTTGCTTGGGGAATCATCAGTATTCTGCAATAGGCTAGTGTCATGACAACAATTGTTAAGTGTGAAAGAGTGTTGGCAAAAAAAAAGGTAAGAGACCAAGGCACGTGGAAAGGTTGAAAAGTGTTTAAAACTCATTCCCTGCCAATGACAATCATTTTCAGGGTTTCAGTGGTTAACCCATTTAGGCTTCATTCAATTCTTCAAAATCCTGACAGTTTTCTGAAAGACCATATGTTTCTGTATCAGTGGTGCTCAATATTTCATGTCAAGGACCCCAAAAATTATATGTAATAAGCCTCCGCCCCCCATCTGAAAATATGTTGTTCCAGGGACCCCCCAGAAGCAAAGATTTGAGTTACAATGTTCACTCTGTAATAATATATATTCAAAGATTTGAGGCAGATTTTCACGATCTTTCAAAAATAGCAGACCTACAAGTTCATGAGCTTGTAGATCTGCTAAAGTATACCATGATGCTTTAAAACACCAAAAGGGGTTCCCGCCCAAAATGGGTTAATGTTGTCAGTGGCGTTCCAAGGTCAATCCTGCTGATGGAAGATTCTACTCAATCATAGAATCTTCTGGAGCAAAGAAAAGACCCTGCTCTTGTAAGTAACCCAAGGCTGAACCCCTGATGCAAACAAAAGGCTGAGTCAAACCTTAGCTAGGCACTGGGCAGTCAGCCAATGTGCTATAGCTACCCAGCTTAGGCCAGCTATACATTCAAGTATCAAAGTCACCGCTGGATATATTCCGCAAGGCAGTAAAGCTGGTCAGTCGGGCAGTCTTGAAGACCAAGTGTAAACCTTCCAGTCATTTTTTAGTGCATCTGTTTATTCTCACACCACCAGCCAGATAAATTGGTTAAGCCAGCCATTAAGTCCTGTAACCAAAGTGCCTCACACAGCAATCCAGTCTGCCAACCATCCATCCAACCATCCAGTCGGTTAAACCAGCCAGCAAACAAGGCCGGAAGCCTTGTTTGCCAGTCGATCACTTACCCAAGCGATAAACCGCCCATACCAGTCAGGGCTTGTCTAGATTTTGGAAAGAGCCAATGAACCCACAACTACAAGACCAAACCTATTGTTACCACTTCCTTGACAACCTAATAATCCAGTGCTATAAATTTGACAAGCAGAGAGCAAACCGCAGTCGCTTCTCAAGAAGACCCAAGCCTTTGGATCCTCAGCCTCCCCGTGTGTGTTCAGGGAGTTAGACAATTTCTGTTTATTGTAATTAAATGTTGTATATTAAGATATGGGGTGTTTATGCAACTAGAGCTAACGCAATTATGTAGCCTACATATATGCACAGGGACAGGTGGCTACAGTACAAACCATTATATGGACACATTTGTGCATTTTCTGGTTAGTTACACTGACCTCAGTAGTCACTGGACGGATGTCGGTCAGGTTACCGTGTTTCTTCTAAAAATATGATTATTTCAAACTTTTGCCTCGATTATGATCAACGAACTATTATTATTCCAGTGAGGAAAGTGACGTGTTGATGAGCTTGCAGATCCGCTATCGGCACAATTTTTGTACGTTATCTTTGTATGCCACCATTGAGCAACGGAGTATAATACAGGGCTTAAGTGGTTAATCACACTAATCGATTATTTGTTTAAAAGTTGATTAACTGATATATAATAAATAGAATGATCACACTTGATTATTCTATCTACATGAGCAAGATTAAGTTTTTGGGTTCTAAATATCAGTATATATATAAACACAGTATATCTTTTCGGTTAATTGCCATGATATTGCCATATTAGTTACTGTTACACTGACCTAGTGGCTGAACAGTCAGGTTGCCAATGTCCAGCGTTCTTTGTGCAATCTTCTGCCACGTGCCGTCAGGGTCCAGAATCCACTGCGAGGCCTCACAGAAATACGCCCCAGAATCCTGCGGTTCCATCGCCCGCATCCTCATCACGTACTGGTCCTGTCCGCGCACTCCCGCCCGTTTCTCCAACGTGATCTCCCCTTCGTCGTAGCGTTTCTTGTAAGTCCCGCCGGGTCCGGGGGCGATCCCCAGCAGCCGGTCCACGCTGATGATCTCTCTGACCATGCTGACCTCTCCGCCCGCCCCGCCGCCGCCAGAACCTTCGACGCCGCGCTTCCCGAACGTGACCGACACGTGCGTGTGCTGCGCGGACTGGACGCTGGCCGAGCACTGCAGCGTTAGCCCCGCCCCCTCTGGCATGGGCTGGCCCGTCAGCGAACGGGTATAGCTGATCTGAAGCGTGTCTGGGATCACTGCGAGAGAGCAGAAGGAAAGCAGACAGGCAAACAATGTTAGAGAGAGTAAGTACGTCTGCAGAAAGAGCCAGATGGACACAAAATATGGCAATTTGAAATTCTATTGCCAAACTGCGACACACTGTTCTTTCTATGTTTAGAACACCCGAGCGAATTATGAAACTGGGGCAGTTGAAAGTGAGCCCATCTAAAGGGATGCTTTAGCCACAAATGTTTGTGTGTGTGTGTGGGGGGGGATTAGTTGGCTATTGAAAAAGGAAAAATGGTCAACGTGAATAATTCAACATGATTGCTTTTTAAAAAGTGTTTGTGATGCAGAAGCGGGCATTCGAGGCAAAGCAGAACAGTTGTGCATATGAAGAGCATGTGAGAGCGAAAACAGAAACTGGGATCGATAAGGACAGTCCAGGTGACGAGACGAGTGCCAGTATTTAATTGACATTCGCCAGCACATGAAGCTTCAAGAAACATGTCACGCATCTAGCTGACAGCAGTACCATGTTCAACAAAGTCATTGTTGGGGGATTGTTCGTTTTCTAATTTGTCTAATTTGTTCGACAAAGTATAAAATAGGGTTCATTAGACTAATTGATTTAGTTGATTAGAAAAACAATAGACTATTAGAATGATTTTGTGTCGATTCGTTGATAGAAATTATATATTAATTTTAGGAAAAACAGGCATCTTGTAATCTACTAATTGAGAAATTCGATAGTTGTAATATATTGAAACTTTATCACTGAACTGGAAAAGTGATAAATCTGCCACAACCAAAATGACGCCTCTCTCACCTTTGACAACAACCGACGCGCTGTAATTCCCCTGGTAGGTGCTGTCCGTGCTGGGGGTGTAGCACTCGTATTTGCCCTGGTCGTCAGGCCGCAGCCGCTGCACCACCAGCCTGGCCGTGTCCCCGGAGTCCCTCTCCACCCTCACCTCCCCCGACAGCACCCGCTGTTGGAATGGAGCGTAGGGAAATCCCTGGTCCCTGGTGGACACCACTCCCATCTGCCTGCCTCCGGCATCATCCCTGTACAGGAACCACTCAAAGTCCTGGGTACGCGAGCCTTGATACCCCGTCACTGCACATGGCAGAGAGAGAGGGAACCCTGCCACGCGGTACACGGGCCCAGTGGGAAGACTAACGTCGCGACACATGGCATACTGTAGCACTGTGGAGGGGGGAAACGAGAGTGTACAGTGAGATACAGTAGCATGATCTGCGTGTTCGTGCATGTGTGTAAGAGAGAGAGAGAGGACACCGACACACACACGCATAAATTGTGCGATAACAGAGTGAGGTACTATACCCGGATATGAGAGAGGGAGAGAAATATTGGGGGAAATGGACACAGAGATCGAAAGGACGGAAAAGGTGGTTAATAAATGGTCCAATTGAGTTGTGACTCTCAGTCTTCCATAAAAGGCGTTCAGACCAATCAATAATGTGGGCCGATGGCAGGGCATCCGGAAGTCAAGTCAATACATTATCACACCAGTTGTGGAAAGAAAAGTGGGACTATAGGCCAGTTCTGGGTGACCCTGCACATGCACTCACATGAAGTTTAATGAGTAATAGGGAGAGCGCTTTCAGAGGAAAGCCTGATTCCAACCTTTCCACAAAATACTTATTTAGAGTATTAGGTTTACTGCATATAGTCAGTTATACAACCAGTGCCACTTATAGAAGAACCCACTGACTCAAGTTCAACCTAGTATTCTAAATGGGGCCACGTTTCAACCAGTGCCCCAGGGGTGAGTGTAGACAACTTCTAGGTTCAAATGTCTGAAACTGATGTTGATGTATTGTCTGAATGCATACCTACTACTTCCTCAAACCCTCAAATA
The DNA here is from genome assembly GCF_964188405.1 of Protomyctophum parallelum. Taxonomy (NCBI): domain Eukaryota; kingdom Metazoa; phylum Chordata; class Actinopteri; order Myctophiformes; family Myctophidae; genus Protomyctophum; species Protomyctophum parallelum. The sequence goes on along the minus strand of NC_139703.1, from coordinate 28,595,429 downwards.
CTCGAGGATTTCTGCACAGAAACCACATTTTATTTATAGCCCCAGGAACTGAAACTTCTCATCCTATTCTAGTTCTGATTAGAGAACATAGCCTGTACCTAGCGGAGCATAAAGGGGCATTGTGTCCTACGTTTCTATATACCTTTCTGTTTTGTATCGCCACAGAATGCATTCTTAATATGCTTAAGTAAACATATTGGGATCCTACTTTTTCAAAGGAAACTACATTTTCAAAAGACTGACATGTAGTATTGCTTGCAAGGAGATTCTTAAATGGTTCGATCCAGATATGGCAATAATGGAAAGATAGAAGAGAACCAAGTCTAATCTGTTAATTAGTTCAGCTCTGGTACACATGGTAATTGATAATATCACATGCAATGTAGTGTGCAGAATTCTTATTCACAGTGAATGGTGCAACTCCAGGCTATACAGTAGGCCAGTCAGAAACCACCGCTCAGAATCTCCCTATCATTTATTTCTAACTTCAAAATGAACTTATAGTCAAATTCACAAATTCTGACGTGTTGTCACTCTGAAAAATGCTTATTTTTTATTCACTAATGCCAAATAAAAAGTTTAAAGGATAATGTACAGTATAAAATATGACTCTGTACTGAAAACAAATGTGGACACAAGTACTGATAAAGTAAACTTTTACAATTAATAACTTTTTGTATAGTTGTACATTTATATTGCAATAATAATGTGCTGTTTTCCTGGCACACCTGGACTTGTCTCAAGGCACACCGTTGATGATGCAGATGAGATGCTATGCAACAGCTATACAATACGCCCACCCTAAAAGCAGGTTTCTGCATTTACTGTGTAGTGCGTACGCAACACAACTCTTAGGGCCGATTCATACTCCTATTTTACCGCTGTTTCGGCGCTGTAGTGCCGAAATGATTTTGGCTCGTCAGAAAATTTCAGTAGCACCGAAGAGCCGACTTTAGGACGGTACCTGCCCCCCCCCCCCCCCCCCCCCCCCCCCCCGAAACTCAAATGACGTCACATTGTAGGCTCTACAGCGCCGAACCGACTTTTATTCGGCTCTAAAATAGGAGTATGAATCTGCCCTTAATTCCCCTCAACATGTTTTCTCCCTGAACAACTAGAAATACTAGACAGGTGTGTTTGACACTCCCTGGAAACGAAGTGGTGATACACAGACCAAGCTGTGGCATGATAGCAACACGCCCAAAGATAATAACAACATAGCACACTTGTGGAAGTCTTAAGAGGATAAAGACCTTATTAACACTAGAGGGTTGGGGACTAAAACCGCAGTGATTCTCAAGCGTTTTAATTTCAAGGACCACCAGTTAATGTGTACACTCAAAAGTTACAGACCCATAAATGGTCCATGCATTGGACTCCTAGAGAGTGGTTCTCAAGCCTTTTAATTCCAATGACCCCCAGGCCAATTTAATGATATGCATTTAGGCCAAAGACCCCCAATTGACACAGAATCTATTCTGTGGGACCCTGATCTACACTATATTATACTAACTCTGAGTTTTTGGTTCCATTTGTACATACCATTCATACACTGAGTTACAGACCCTCAAGAACCGCGCTGGGGGTCCCGGACCCCACTTTGAGAACCACTGGCCTAGAGGTCCCCGGACCCAGTGTTGACATAATTATGGGACGATGTTCAGCTCTGTCTGGGATAGTGGGCCTATACAATGTTCTCTCAGCCCGAATTGTATTAGCATCATTGCAACCATTAACTAGAGTAAAAAAAGTATTGTGTGGGTGCAGCCAGGGAGGGAGTCGCCTGTGCCATCAGTCACGCTGGCAGATGTAATGTGGGCAATGATCTCCAGAAGGGATGTGGGGAATATGGTCCAGTGGGCATCAGCATAATTATGTCAACCCAAGTCCTATTTACTACAGACAAGATGAGAAATTGAGAATTGTATGCCTTGCTTGAAATATTATGTGCAACAAACAATCATGCAAAGGTATTGGTAGTGTTATGAGACAGATGTAGACTGTATTAAATATCACTTGAACCCCAGCATCCATATTGGAAAACGCGAGCCAAAACAATAGCAGATATACAAGCTCACAGCGTATCGCAACACCATGCGTTGTGAGCTTGTATATCTGCTATTTCTGGCGAAGCGATTCGTCAACAGCACAGTACAGTCAGTTGCAACTCAGGTCCGTTTCACTGAAGAATAGATGGTTTAAGTGGTTAACAGGTATAGACTCACTCACCCCATGATTGTAGGAGAATAAATGCCGTCGTTCGAGACGAAGCCATCATCATCATCACCATCAGATGGATTATGTCCACTCAGATTTCTATCTCTGCTGGTGTATCGTCGTTCATCATAATTCCTCCCCCCGGCGGTTGCATTCATTCAATAGGGCTGTTCTGTTCTGGGTGCAGCGCAGCCACACCACACATGAACAGGGAGGGAGAATATCAAGTACATTTCGCAAAGCTTTTCCAATGATAATAACGTGACAATGTTTTTTTTATTAAGA